>NC_141691.1:841462693-841959247 GCF_964263255.1 Lissotriton vulgaris | reverse complement strand
GGCTCAAATTAAGCACTGGGCCTGTATCTTTGCCTCTTGTCAGTTTCTCTTGATTGGTTTGACTGCTCCATGCATTTATCACTGCATGATTTCCATAAATCTCTTGTTGTAAAATATTAGGAATTGATCCTAACATATCTAATGGGAGTGTAGAACAAGCATTTTCAATGCAATGGCCTCTGCTTTGTTAAAGTTAGAGCTATTGGCATTGCAAATGGCATTTTTTTTATTTGTTTTATTTTTATAAAACATAAATAAATGGTATTATCATTTACAATGGCAATAGGTGAGCATTAGAGAGTAGTAGAGAGTATTAGCGGACACACACCCCCACACACAGAAAGCCACACACACACACAGAGCCGCACACAAAGAGAGCCCCACACACACTCACACACACGCACACACACACACACACACACACACACACACACAAACAGAGCCACACACACACACACACAGAGCCCCCCCACACACAGAGGCACACACACACACACACACAGAGCCACACACATGCACAGAGAGAGAGAGAGACCCACACACACACAGGGAAAAGAGGCCAGAAAAAAACTATCACAACGAAGGAACGGGGGGCAGAAAAGCAAGCACAACGAGGGAACAGGAGGGTAGAAAAGCAAGCACAGAATGCCAACAGATGGTTTTCTGCCGACTTGAAAATTAGGAAACAGGCCCTCCGGCATCTTGAACGCCGGTGGCGCCGTGATTATGACACTGAGGAAAAATTAAATACACTAGGGCGAGGAAGGAATATATGAATGCCATCTCTGCAGTAAAGGCAGAGTATTTCTCTTCCCGCATCCTAGATTCATCAAATAAATCTAAAGATATCTTCTCTGTCTTTAATGAATTGACCAACTTGGAGAATGTCCGTCCTAAAGTAATCCCTACTCAGTGTCTGTGTGACTCACTTAACAATTATTTTAGTGACAAAATCACAGACATAAAAGCTAGCATTCCCCAATCAAAGACTCCAATCACGACCGGCATGGTAATCAAGACCGGCTCTGCCACCCTTACCAACTTTCAACCCATAACCTATGGCCAGCTTTCGGAATTAATGACGAGAGTCAAATCCGGCTCCCCACTGGATACTTGCCCCCCTCGCATCTTGAAAGAATGCTTCTCCACCTACCCAACCCCTGTTCTTGCCCTCCTAAACGACTCCCTCTTATCGGGCATAGTCCCGTCTGCCTTCAAAGAAGCCACGGTCATACCTCTATTAAAAAAACCCGGGGTGGACCTTGCATGTAAGGCAAACTACAGGCCCATCTCCTTATGTTAATGTTAATGTTAATGTTAAGCCAAACTTTTTGAGCGCACGGCTACCCCAAAAGGGTGTCCCGGCGCTTTAGCAAAGAGGCCCAGAGAAACAAGAAACCAAAGGCATACACACTACAGTCACAGCGGATTACTTGGTAAAGAGCAGAGTCTTCAACTCCTTCCTAAAAGCCAGGAGGTTGTTTGCTTTCCGAAGAGAAAGTGGGAGCTCGTTCCACAGGCAAGCTGTCACGTGTTGGAAGGATCAACCTCCCATCCGGACACGTTTGACCACAGGCACCTCCATTTTGGCCAGGTCCGCTGACCGCAGCGACCTCCGTGGCACATAGAAAGCAATACGCTTCCTCAGATAGTTGGGACCAATCGCATGGAGGGCTTTAAACGCCAGAGTGAGGAGTTTAAATCTGACTCTCCCAGAGATTGGCAGCCAGTGCAACCTAGCTAGGAGCGCAGAGGTGCTGGCTCTCCTGGGCAGGCCATAGATGGCTCTGGCCGCCGAATTCTGGACAATTTGCAGTCTGGATAACAGATACTTAGGTAGGCCTGCAAAAAGCGCATTTGCATAGTCCAGGCGGGATCCCACAAGCGCCTGGACTACATTCCTACGATACTGCAGTGAAAGCAGAGGAAGGAATTTCCTAAGCATCTTAAGGATGCCGAAGCATTTCCCTGCTAATCCCAGAATGTGTGGACGGAAAGAAAGATCATCGTCAAACACCACTCCAAGATTTTTTACCTGAGAAGATGGTTTCTCTGGGGGGAACATGTCCTGGGGCCACCATGTCTTCCAACCCGGATCAGGGGCACAGCCGAAAAAGAGCAGCTCAGACTTGTCTGAGTTGCATTTCAGGCTGTGCCGCTGAAACCACGCAAAGACTGCACTCAGACAGTCCTTGATTCTGCCGCCGTTGAAGACCTCTCCCTTCCTGCAGGTGAACAGGAGCTGGGTGTCATCAGCGTATGAGATGACCCGGGCCCCAAACGCCTCCGCTACCTCCGCTAGAGGGGCCATATATATGTTGAAGATGGTGGGGCTCAAGATAGAACCTTGAGGCACCCCCACCTCCAGCGAAGGCATTTCAGCCGAGAACACGGAGCCCAGATCACCTGTCGGCGGTCGGCAAGAAAGGATTGAAACCAGTCCAGCACCGTCCCTCGCAGACCAATCTCCCTGAGTCTTGAAAGGAGACCTGCGTGTGGGACAGTGTCGAACGCCGCCGATAGGTCCAACATGACTAACATAGCCTTTCCCCCATGATCGAGCGTCTCCCTGATGGCGTCGGTATCCTCTACCAGAGCTGTCTCCGTGCTGTAGTTCGCACGAAAGCCAGACTGGGAGTCATGCAGCAGTTTGTTGTTCTCAATAAAGGTGGTCAGAGTATGCTGAACATGTTTCTCCAACACCTTCGCCAGAGCAGGGAGGAGGGAGATCGGTCTGTAGTTAGCCCACTGCAGGGGGTCGAGCAGAGGCTTCTTAATCAACGGCAGAATGAGCGCGTGTTTCCATTGTCGTGGAACCACCCCTGAGCTCAATGATAGATTAAGCAGGGGGTTCAGCAAGCTGTTCACCGCTGAGGCCACCCTGCCCAAGCATTTCGCCGGACAGGCATCCAGAGGCGAGCCAGATTGCAGCCGGGATAACAGCTCGAGCGATGTCTCACAGGACAACTGGGGAAAGAGAGATATTAAGGGCCCAGATTCAGCCTGTAAGGGAGCTAAATGGGTCGACTTACCCCCTAAAACAGCGTCAGCCGTTCGGGAATCCACAGATGGGAAAGTGTCCTGAATCTTTAAGATTTTAGCCACAAAAAAGTCGGCAAGCTGTTTGATCCATTCTTCAGTATGTGAATGGACAGGGGTACCTACAACAGGATTGACAAACTCCTTCACAATCCTAAAGAGTTCCCGGCTCGTATTATCGGCTTTGTCAATTCTCTGCTCGAGATAGTTCTTTTTAGCTGCGGCAATCTGTTTATAGTATGACTTTATCGCGTCGCGGTATTTCGTTTTCTCCACAAGATCGTACTTGCGCCGCCAACGCCTTTCCAACATTTTGCAGTCTTGTCGCATTATGCGTAGAGTGGAGGAAAACCAAGGAGCAGAATCAAGATGAGGGGCTGTTCTAGCAGACCTCGATGGGGCCAGCTCCTCGAATCTTGCCTGCATCCAATTCTGGACCAGGATTAAGTCGGCTTCCAGAACCCCTGTCAGTTGACACGGGTATTGGCAGAGAGCATCAGAAAGCATATCTGCTGTCACTAGGTGGAAGGCTCTAGATTGCCGGGACCCTTCCTTCAGAGCCCTTTGGCTAGGCTTAGATTCAAGCACTAAGGCAAAGTTTATAAGATAATGATCTGACCAAAGGACCGGGAGTGGGGGGGACACCTCAATAGGCATGGAGGAAAAGATCACATCTAATGTGTTATTGCCTTACCTGGCAAAAATCCTAGAGGCACACGTGGCGAAAACTCTCTCTAATTTTCTGGAGGAGTCCTCCTGCTTTGACCCTCATCAGGCTGGATTCCGGCCTGCGCACTCAACGGAGGCAGTGGTCACTGCAGTTCTGGACACACTTAGAGACTGCGCAGATAGACGCTCTCCCCAGGCCCTGGTGCTCCTGGACCTGTCGGCCGCGTTCGACACGGGCGACCATACCATCTTGGTCGACCGTGTCGGACAGGCCGGCATACAGGGCGCGGCGGCCTGCTGGCTACAGTCCTTTTTAGAGGATCGCTTCCAAGCAGTGCGCCTGGGGGACCTAACCGGTATTAAACAGCCTATCCCATGCGGAGTACCACAGGGCTCCTCCCTGTCACCTCATCTCTTTAATATATACATACTCCCTCTTATACAATCCTTGAGGGACAAGCAGGTGAGAGTATTTAACTATGCAGATGATCTGCAGCTACTCTTCACCATTGACAACTCCGAAAAATCCATTAGTCACTTCCAGTCAACCATGTGGTTTATTAAATCCTGGATGGATCAAAATCAGCTGAAACTAAATCCAGGTAAAACCGAACTGGTACTGACTGGAGATAGTGCTAAGCACTGGGGGCCCCATTATTGGCCATTAGATCTGGGTCAAGCTCCGCAACCATCGTCATCGGCTAAAACGCTTGGTGTCATTGTGGACAGTGACCTTTCATTAAAAGCACAAGTGGGCCAGGTGGTTTCCAAATGCTTCTACCAGCTAAAAATTATCAGGAAGGTCCGGCGACTACTAACGCCAGAAGCTATCACCCAAGTTGTGATCGCCACCGTTCTGTCCCACCTGGATTACGCGAATGCCATCTACCTGGGTCTCCCAAGCTATCTACTCAAGCGTCTCCAGATGGTGCAAAACTATTCTGCTAGGTTGATCCTGAAGCAACCAAGGTGGCAGGCAGCGACTCCCCTTCTCATCAAATTGCACTGGCTTCCGGTCATGCAACGCTGTGCCTTCAAAGCAGGTTGCATGATTTTTAAGTCGCTGCATGGCAAAAGTCCTAAATTCATTAATCAATTAATCACCAGATACGTTCCCTCCCGCAACCTTCGCTCACTCCACCTAGGCCTTCTCCAGCCCCCCCTCTTCAAATGTAAACGCTCTGGTGGACGTAGGTTTGCAATACTTGCCCCCTGCTTGTGGAACGCCTTTCCTTTGGAAATCCGGTTCTGCCAAGATCTCCTACCTTTTCAAAAAGCGCTGAAAACCTGGCTTTTTAGACAAGCCTTTTAACCTACTTTTCTCCTCACCTCCGATTGTGTTACTGTCAATTTTTAGCCCCAAGAAACTAATCAGTGTTAGTGCGCTTAATAAATGATTTAATAACATAACATAACATAACAATGAGGGAACGGGGGACAGAAAAGCAAGCACAACGGGGGAACAGGGGGGGCAGAAAAGCAAGGACAATGAGGGATGGTTGGGCAGAAAAGCAAGCACAACGAGGGAACGGGGGGGGCAGAAAAGCAAGCACAACGAGGGAACGGGGGCAGAAAAGCAAGCACAACGAGGGAACAGGGGAGGGCAGAAAAGCAAGCACAACGAGGGAACAGGAGGGGCAGAAAAGCAAGCACAACGAGGGAACAGGGGGGGGCAGCACAACGAGGGTCAGGAACCTGCCCACCATCCACCCCCCTCCCAGCTTAGCCCATCATCAGGTCTTAAAGTGTTTGCACCAGGTCTTCCCACCTTGATAAAGAGGGTGTTTGGATTCTGAACACACGGCTAGCAACAGGATCATCTCCCCACCCTCCCAGAATAGGGCCCAAGGCTTTCTGTCCCACAAAGAAGTGGCCTAGGGCTTCCTTCCAAGTTCCTTCCACTGCTCGTCACACGCCAGTGGGCTTTCGCAGCTCCCCTCGACTCGAAGCCAGCTTTTTTTTTTATAAAACATAAATAAATGGTATTGTCAGTTACCTCTGATCTGCTCAAAAAGCTGCACTGGCTACCCATCTCGAAAAGAATCGTATTTAAGATTCTTACTCTGGCGTTCAAGGCCCTTCATTTTGTCGGCCCGAACTACATTAGGAAGCGCGTGGCTTTCTATGTGCCAAGGAGGAAGCTGCGGTCGGCCGCACTGGCCATGGTCGCTGTTCCGCCTATCAGACGTGCCTGGATGGGAGGACGGTCCTTCCGACATCTGGCGGCTCGTCACTGGAATGAGCTCCCTGTTACCCTTCGGAAAGCCAACAGTCTCCTTTCCTTCAGAAGGGAGCTGAAGACCTGGCTCTTTACTGCTTGATTTCGCGGACCACTGCGAGCTGCCGTGTGGTGTTTGTTTCAGTTTCAGGCCTCTTTGCCAAAGTGCCGGGACACCCTTTGGGGTAGCCGTGCACTATAGAAGAGATGGTACATAACATAACATAACATAACATAACAATGGCAACAGGTGAGCATTAGAGAGTAGTAGAGAGTATTAGCAGACACAGACCCACACACACAGAAAGCCACACACACACACAGAGCCAAACACACAGAGAGCCGCACACATACACACACAGAGCCACACACACACACAGAGCCACACACACAGAGCCACACACACACACAGAGCCCCCCCACACACTCACACAACGAGCCACACACACACACACACACAGAGCCACACACATGCACACAAAGAGAGAGAGAGACCCACACACACACACACACACAGGGAAAAGAGGCCAGAAAAAACGATCACAACGAGGGAAAGGGGGGGGGCAGAAATGCAAGCACAATGAGGGAACAGGGGGGCAGAAAAGCAAGCACAACGAGGGAACGGGGGGCAGAAAAGCAAGCACAACGAGGGAATAGGGGGCAGAAAAGCAAGCACAACGAGGGAACAGGGGGCAGAAAAGCAAGCACAACGAAGGAACGGGGGCAGAAAAGCAAGCACAATGAGGGAACGGGGGCAGAAAAGCAAGCACAACGAGGGAACAGGGGGCAGAAAAGCAAGCACAACGAGGGAACAGGGGGAAGAAAAGCAAGCACAATGAGAGAATGGGGTGGGGCAGAAAAGCAAGCACAACGAGGGAACGGGGGCAGAAAAGCAAGCACAATGAGGGAATAGGGGGCAGAAAAGCAAGCACAACGAGGGAACAGGGGGGGCAGAAAAGCAAGCACAGCGAGGGAACAGGGGGCAGAAAAGCAAGCACAACAAGGGAACAGGGGAGGGCAGAAAAGTAAGCACAAAGAGGGAACAGGAGGGTACAGCAAAGCAAGCACAACGAGGGAACAGGGGGGGGCAGCAAAACGAGGGAACAGGAACCTTCCCACCATCCACCCCCTCCCAGCTTAGCCCATCATTAGGTCTTGAAGTGCTTGCACCAGGTCTTCCCACCTTGATAAAGAGGGTGTTTGGATTCTGAACCCACGGCTAGCGACAGGATCATCTCCCCACCCTTCCAGAATAGCGCCCAAGGCTATCTGTCCCACAAAGAAGTGGCCTAGGGCTTCCTTCCAAGTTCCTTCCATTGCTCGTCACACGCCAGTGGGCTTTCGCAGCTCCCCTCAACTCGAAGCCAGCTGTTTTATTGACTATTGACAGGTACCAGGCATGTTTTCACTGCTAGCACAATGTGTGGACCTCGCTATTTGCAGGGCAAGCCAGATTTGAAGTGCTCCATCCAGACATCACATTGGCTTTGCAGCCCCCCTTGCAAACGACAAGTTAGTTTTGCCCCATCTTCAAGGCAGTAATAACGTTTTGCTTTTTCAGCCTTTGCAACATGACTTTGCCTCACTTTCCAAAGGCCGGGTGGCGATATCGCCTGACGTTGCGAGGCCGCAAAGCAGTTCTGCCCAGACAGGCTTCACCCCATTCATGAGAGAGGAATAAATTCACATAATCAACAGTCAACATTCCTGGCATGAAGAAGTGCGCTCCTCCAGACACTGCATCTCGCTTCAGGAGGCAGCCTTGTACCTGCCTGGGGCCTTGCCGCTTCATACTGAGGCCGTCTCTTCATTTGATTAATCCTAAAGGAGTATAATTTACCAATCACTGGTAACCCCTACACAGACAGACCAGTAACCTTTCTCCATCTCTTTGATTTATGACTGGAAGGTCAAGCTACATGGGGATGCCGGGTTACTGCTTGGACCTGAAGCAACACGCAAGCTTTATAAGTTCATTAAACCCAGCGGAGACAAACAGTTTCGTTAAAGAAACACTAGGCTCACACTCTCTTGGAGCCGTGAATTTGCCAAAAAATCCCTCCCCCAACAAAAAAAACAAAGATGCGTGTCCCCTATCCTCTTTCACAGCACTTAGGTGCCCATCTGTGGCAATTCTTCTCCTGTTCAGTGGGTGCCTGAATCCGGAGTGATTACTATACTTTCAATCCACAACCACCAATGTGTGTTGTGCCCCCGAGCAACCCTGGTGCTTTCTGTAGCCCGCTCATCTCCAGCTTTGTGGTTGCCACGCGGCAGCATCTCCGTATCTGTACATCGCATAACCCGTTACATAAGTCCTTGGCTGCCAGCACTGCATCAACAGCGGTCGCTGGCTGAGCATTTCATCCCCCGCTGGAGAT
The DNA here is from genome assembly GCF_964263255.1 of Lissotriton vulgaris. Taxonomy (NCBI): domain Eukaryota; kingdom Metazoa; phylum Chordata; class Amphibia; order Caudata; family Salamandridae; genus Lissotriton; species Lissotriton vulgaris. The sequence continues at coordinate 841,950,940 of NC_141691.1, read as the reverse complement.
GTATCGACTCCCTCCTAGCTGCCTACAACTACGCAATCTCCCCTGCCAAACAGCGACATTACAGTCCAACGAGTGACTGCATTCTATCTCCTCCCCGGATCTTATCCTACTCCGTGGTCCTTTCTGTTGCATCGCCCAAAGTGGCTGCCGGTTTGTCATCTTTCCTGCCCGCCTGAACCCATAGGACAGAGTGGGCCAAGGCTCTCCCCTCCCCCACCAATCACTACCACCACCTCAAAAGCACCAGACACGGAAGAGCAGTGACGGAGGCCGGCGGCCCTCATGACACCCACCCCGAGTTCCAATCCCACACAGGCACTCTCCCATGGTGACCGGAAGTGAGCCCACTGGTAGGGGGTCGGAGGCCAGGCTCACCTAAGGGTCCCAGGGAGCAGCATATGGAGGCAGGAGGCACTGACCGGAGGGAGAGCCCGAGAGAGGCAGGGAGGGAGGGCCGAGAGCAGGGGGAGGAGAGAGGGAAGTGAGGTCTGCGATGGTCGTAAGCTGACTGCCATGCTCCTAGTTCTTGCCAAACATCGGGTGTCACTCCACTGAGGGCGCAAACCGGCGCCCACTGTAGCTGGTTGGCACTGGTGTGGTGTGGTGGTGAAGAAATTCGTTGAGGAGGTGGTTTTGGGGGCACCATTAAAGAACGGGCTTCTGACAAAGGTTTTATGGAAAACCACCTTCAAATAAATATCACCAAGTTCTTCCTTATTTGCAAGGTCCGCAATCCCCTCAGAAGCTAACACCTCTTAAGTATGAACACAGCTAAAAATGTGACTGAACTCATCGCCATCTCGCTGCATAAACGCGGCAGTGGGCCCACCCGAACACAAAAATACCTTCTCTCTGACTGCGTTGGCTCCGATTATTAAGTGCTGCCATGGATTCACTAGACATAGTCGCTGAAATAACGCAAGCACAGCCGGCTACTGACATTTCTCCGTCTGGCCAGGCAACGTCTTCGAGACACACCAACGCCCTTCAACGTTGAGAGCACGATCAAGTACTTCCCGGTCAGCAACATGAATGACGGAGAACGGTCTGCAACTAATGTACGCTGTCTGAACTAGGCAAACATCTAATTTTGATGCATTCCTTAACCTTATTGTCGCAGAACTCAAATCCTTTATTTTATTTAGTTTATGAAATTCACACCAATGTTATAATATAGCTGACACCAGTGCGCAGAAGAAGCGCTTCTTCCAAGCAGCGGTCGTAAAGTGCATGTAGAAGAAGAGCTTGCCATGAGACAGCCTTTTGTCTCTAAGCCCCGTCCGTTTTGAATTGGGGGGCGTGTTTTTGTTGAGTGACGGATGACGTCACGGAGAGAAAGGACAGTAAAAAACACGCCACCCAATCCGAAACGGATGGGGATTAGAGTGGCAGGCAAAGCTCTTCTCCAATGGCTGGCCGCCGTTTAGGAAGCAAGCCAATGGAGAAGAGCTGGCTCGTTTACCTCCCTACTCTAAGACATAATTTCTCACCCAGCGAAACTGCGCAAGCGCAGCCTACGCAGGCCGAGACCTAAAAACGGTTATTCGTCGTTTTGGAGGTGCACTTCACAGCATTCTGTTTTTATTTTTCGTGTTAATTGGTTACACATGGTTTGCATTTGTCTGCAATGGTTCGACACTTTAAAATGTATCTTATTGGGCTTCTAATTTAAGGTTGGAATTGTTGCCTCTAAGGCTGAGCAGATCCATGTCCTTGAATTTCCTGCATAAATTGATTTCATGATATAAGCTATACTCCGGGTGATCAATGTTTCCTCATCATGGATAGATTGTATTTAATTTTCTGTCCTGAAATGTATTTCACGTGCAGACACCGCATGATGACCTTCTTCCGTGCCCACACATATCTTGCTGATGGCTGCCTATCCCCAAAGCGAGAAAGATTTAAAATGATGTCACATGTTACTTTACTGAATTACAATGAGGAATCCCTAGCCAAAACTCATCCAAGTACACCTGGGCAGGCGTGGGACAGCAATGTCAGTTCTTCAGGTAAAGGTATAGACCTGAATGTCGAATTGTTAGCAAGCCAGTAAAGTCTTACAATTGTATTGTAATTGCATTTATATAGCGATTACTACCCCTGACGATGCATCAAAGCACTTTTTCGACGAGAATCACTCTACTCCGGAACCCATAAAGGATTAGTGGTGAATTATTATAGTGAAATATGAAAGTTAATTGAGTGGTGGCTATGTTAATCAGTTATTTGGATTAAGACGGATAGTGGAGGAATAGAAGAGGGAAGAAGGTTTGCATTCATATAGCACTTGCTATCCCTGATGAGGTGTTAAAGTGCTTTTTTGACGAGTAGCACGCTGCTCCGGAACCCATAAAGGATCAATCCATTTTGCTTGCTTCTGCAATTGTCACCATTTAGGTGGTAGATTTCTACCTGGCAGTCGGTTGTTAAATGGTGGGTCTGCTGACTTCATGAAAAGAAGTAGGTACAATTCTTTATATAATTCCTCATTTGTACTTCCTAAAAAGGTTAGTTGATTTTCTAATTAGTCTACTGCATTACCTCTGCTAAATATTGCAGTCAGAGGATTAGTTCTGGTTCTTGTTTGCTGCATTTTCACTAGATATGGACTAAGAAACATAACATTAACATATTTATCAAGCACAGGGCTCTAGTTTTGGGTCATTACCTCAAACTTGACTTTAAAATTTGGGCAACATGATCAGAGCCAGGCGACCGACCTTCTGGTTAGGCGGCACAGCAAAGAGTGCACTTTGTGTACTTCGAACTCCACCTCCAGGGCATTGCACTGCTGGTAAAGTCGTGAATAATTCTACATTAATAACCAATCAAAAAAATCCTCTTACAAGATGGCCCCTTCCACATCTCCTGAGATCCCTGAAGCAGGAATGAGCCTGCGTCAGTGGGTGGGTGCAGGCAGCACACAGAGCAGCTGCCGGAAACAAAGTTAATGGTGTAAAAAGGGTAAAATGCATGTGATAACTCCCTGAAGTCTCACATGTAGTGCTTGATTTTAATGGTCTAATAACTGTGTAATGTTCCACTCAGCACCCTCTCGCCAAGACTGCCGCTTATTACCACCCATTGAAAGGTTCCTATGTCCTGCTTGATGTACCCTCTACTCGTGATGCTCAGAAAAACTAAAAACTGCGAAGACACATCTTGAAAATGCAAATTTAAAACAGTTGATAAGATACGATTAGGCATATAAGGAAACGCCTGGAAATGGAGCGAAAAAGAATGAGCAAGTAAGGGGTTAACCCGGTGAGATAGGTTTATGTCATCTCACAGAGAAGATGAGGGTTCAGAGAGCCTCTCCCTGGGGCACCTCTTGCGCAGATCTATGCTGCTAAGAGTTTCAATTGCTTCTAAGTGGCTTTTATCAGTGCAGAAACATATTGGAGGAATGGACTTTAATGGGGCCTGGCTCTCCTGTCAGAGTGTACTTTACTCTTGTCTGTAATTTGAGGAAATTAATAACAAACAAGGCCGAATCCTGGCGCGACATCATCGCTGGAGAAAGGAAACCATTACATAATGGCAGAATCTGGTCAAATGATGCAACGAGGCCTCCAGGCGCTTGGCCTCTCCACTCCTTTCACTTCCTGCAAAAATAACATTTGCCGGTGGAATGGTGTGGGCGTACAGATGTTTGCTCTGTGGTGGAGTGTGCAGGAGGGCAAAGGAAACATTTTTCTAAACCGTAGAAGGAGATTTAAATCCCAGCCTTTACAGGCATGGAGCCTGGCTGAACCATGAAAGGCCTGCATTGCTGCACAGGAATGTGGGGAATGCGGCCTACATGTGCTTCTGTTGTTGATTTCATCCAGCAGCAGCGGGAAGGGTTTCAAGAAACAAGAGAGTTCCTGAAAACAAGCCAAAAAGAAAGAGAAGCTGTGTATGATTAACCCTATGGCCAATCTGGGATTCGCTTTAGTCAGCATTTCATTTGTTCCTGTACAAGGTCATGCCTTCTTCAATTTGGCAGCTGATAAAACTTTTACATGCATTAATAATTTTTGAAACCGACAGCACTGTTTTACTGTGAAGCGCATATTTTTGGCATCTCCGCGCTTAGGAGAAACCATTTTTAGCAAGATGCGCTTTGCACATTCAAACATAGGAATTGTTGCTTCACAAGCACACAGGGTTAGACAGTCCTATTGCTGTCAGTGAAGCATATTTTTTTTACCTTTTCCGTAGCATGTCCAAAATCATGGGCCATATGTATCATCAAACCAATTTGCATTTCCAAAATTGCGAATTATAAGGAATCGCTATTTTGGAAATGCAAAATGGTATGTATGAACAAAATCGCTTTTATATAGCGATTCCTTACCATTCCTAATTTGCGATTAGCAAATTGCTAATCACAAATTACCCATTCATTTTTATGGGCCAGGAGGCCCATAGGAATGAAGGGGCAATTTGCGATTAGCAATTAGCTAATCGCAAATTAGGAATTTTTTCAAGGGTGCAGGGGTGTCTCAAGAACACCCTGCTGCACCCCTGAAAAAGACATTTGGGGGCATATGGTGCACATACATGGGCGTCATATGGCACCTTTGGTTTGTTTGAAAAAAGCATTATTAAAAGAATTCGCAACTTATCACCAACTAGAAGTTGGTGGTAATTTGCGATTCCTTAATGGCATTTTTTGCATTTTTTTTCTTTGATACATTGCATTTAAGGAATCGCAAAATTTGCGATTCCTTAAGTGCAATCGCAAAATAAGGAATAGCAAATTTTGCGATTCCTTATTTTGATGCAAAAATGTTTGATACATACCATTTAGGTATTTAGCATTCGCAAAGGCCGAAATTCGCAGAATTTCGGCCTTTGCGAATGCTAAATAGCTTGATACATATGGCCCCATATGTCAGAATTTCCGCAACCCTCTACATTTGTGACAGCGTTGTCCGGAAAATTCCAGCATATGTATCCTGCATATTCCATATCATGAATTTCCTGCTTCAAACTTTTATATGTATTGCATTGTTCTGGTATGACTAGAACACATTCCTATCCTACCTCTTATGGGGCCCAAAGTGATTAAATGACTGCGTATTGGTCAAAAAAAGTAAACTTATCTTTTGCCTGCTTTGTTACGAAACTGTGAAAATAAAGTCATTAACAAAGACAGTATCAAGTTATGAGAGCAAAAACTAACGAAGAAGACTATTGATGGTTAGATTAAACTAGTTGTAAAGAATACACACGCCTACAATGTAGGGCCATATTTATGAGGCCCTTATGCCGCCGCTGCGTTAATTTTTGTGATGTTGCGGCAGCGTAAGAATTGTGGCACACTGCTCCATATGTACAAAGTGACGTATCTAGGCAGATGCGTCACTTTGTAAACCCCTGCGCTAAATGATACCTTCGACAGGCATAATGTTTGCAGGATTGGCGTTCCGGTGCAGAAAAGGCTTGTAGAAGGGTCGCAGTGAAATCTATTGGATTTCACTGCGCCACGTCTACATACTCACTGCATCAAATCCTTATGCCTACTTGAAGCAGGTGTAAGCCACTTTGAACTGCCCTTATGTTAGTCGGGCTAACATTGCTGGAGTTGCATCTGTTTCTAGACACACTCCTGCAATGCGCCATTTTTGCACTGACAGATATGTCAGAATTCCTGACGCATCCGTCAATCTTTGCGTCATGGAGTGCCGTACAGTAAATCAGGCGCATCCATGATGTGGCAAGTAGGGCGCTTGTGCTGCTGTGCATAAAAATATTATAAATAAGCGGCCACATGCATCATTGTAAGGTTTTGCGATTCCTTATTTGCGATTTTTAGGGAATCGCAAATAAGGAATCGCAAAATGGGATGCATGATTTAAATCGCATAATATTTGCGATTCTGTAAAAATCGGAATTTTTACCGAATCGCAAATATTATGCGAATTCTAATTTGCGATTTCGCAATTCCCATTGATTTCTATGGGCCAAAAGGCCCATAGCAATCAATGGGAAGGCATTGACATTTTGCGAATTTCAATTAGCGATTTGCAAAATGTTAATGTATTCCATGGGTGCAGGGGGGGTCCCAAGGACCCCCCCCTGCACCCCTGAAATGTATTTTGAAGTGCATGTTTCACACACACATGTCCTAAGGACATGTGTGTCTGTAACATGACAGTGTTTTAAAATGCAATTTTGAGCATTTTAATACATTTTCGCAAATTACCACGAGGGTCACGCTCGTGGTAATTTGCACCCCCTAATTGCGAATTCGCAATTTGAAACACAATCATGCATTGCTTTTAAGGAATCGCAAATTTGCGATTCCTTAAAAGCAATCGCATTTTTGGAAATCGCTAAAAATAGCGAATTTCACAAAAATGCATGATGCATCCCAAAAACTTATTTAGGAATCGCAAACGGCCGAATTTACCGATTCGCACCGTTTGCACTTCCTAAATAGGTTGATGCATGTGGCCGACGGCCCTTTGTGTTAAGGTGGAACTGCCTCCTAGACGGATGCTGCAATCAAAGACTGCACCTCTCCGCCAGGATCTATTCCAGCACCTCCTGAATAATGAACATTCTGCTCCCCTCTAGGAGGCAGCAATGACATGATGCATGGTCTGCAAATGGAACATGCACTGGTGCACATGGTCTGTAACAGGAACATGGACTCAGCATCTGTAAAACCCTAATTTGCCTTGGGTGGGTCCACATCTAAATGAGGGACTTCTCTATTCGTGCACATCTTATGAAGGTCTCAGCAGAAGAGGCAGCAAGATCCTGCTGTGATACCAATACATGTGGGCTTCACAAAAATTCTCAGCATTTGGCAATTTTGCTGCACTTTTTACACTTGCACGCTCACCTCATTCCTGCAAAAAGCCCCCTATCTTTTTAATCAAATCTTTTTATTCGAACATTAATGTGTTTAATGCCTTTCCAAATGCTACCAAACACAGATCTAGAAAAACTAAATGAAAAAAGACAGTTTTTCCAAATATCTTATGCACTTTACAGTTGAACTCGTTTTTGACGTTTCAAAAAAACAACTTTTCCTTCTTCAAATCCATTGCCTAGTGCCGCACTAAAAAAAAGGCTGAAGAGCCCCTAGTTAGAGCTAAAGAAACCTTGCTAATAATGCTCATTAATTCACTCTGTTGTTGTGGAGCATGCGCCGATTCCTTCTGCTGTCACTCATTCTCTGGCCTGTTAAGGTTTTCTACTGCCAGGCTAGTCATGTTCCCATGGAAACAGTTTGAGCAACCTCACAACTTTTTATTCACGACGGGGCTTGACTAATCACACGGAGCATAGACAGCTTGACACATGGGAATAAACTCTGGACAAGTCTTCAATAATGACCCAGCCACGCACAGCAGCTTTGTCAATAGTTTTTGTTTTTCTTAGAACGTTGATTGTTACACAATCATGTTATTTATAGCCATTGATTGACACTGTTTTTAAGAGGAGTTTCCGAAGAAAAAGTCGACATGTACATAAAACTTATATGATAAAGACTTACTAGTATTTTTTATGCTGCAAACTGTGAGTGTTGACCTATTTTGAGCTCCTTCTATTGTCATATTACTTTATTAGCCTTCTAATTGGTTCTATTAATCTGCAGCAGTAGTTCTTAGTCTTTTGAATTCTATGGACCCACGCTTAACCAGTGGCGGCTGGTGACATTTCAAAGTGGAGAGGCGTAAAAGTTGGGGATGATTTTTACTTAGCAAGAAAATGAGCCCGACTAACATAAGGGCAGTTAAAAGTAGTCTTACTCCTTAGAAAACATTTTAAAAAGTTATGTTAAGCTACACATTTTAAAACTAATTTTAATAAAGAATTGGAGAGAAAGGAAGAAGGTATGGAAAGCAATAGTGAATGTGAAGTCTTTAAATATTTAAAAACATTAAAATTCACCCCGTATATCTTAGTGCATTGAATAGGTTCAGCAGTTATTTGAGGATACAAATTTCAACAATGCAACAAGTAAGTTTTTTTATTCTTCTACCTAAACACACTACAGTCTCTGCACTGAATCTAGTTGGTGGCATACTGTCCAAGAGATGGAAGGCTTGGGGTGGTGCTCTCCACAGAGTCAGAAGTAGTGGAGGGAGATGGGTAGCAGCAACAAGTCCTAGGCCTGAGACAGCAAGAGGGGGAGCAGGAGAAGGGGTGGTCCTAGGTCTGAGACAATATCTCTGCAGGGGTCGCTTTTAACTACTCTCACCTGAGAAACTGCCAAGGTTCTGTGCATTACTAAGGTGACAAGGCTCTAGCATCCTTAGGGATCTGTTGCACCTGACACTCTGAGAGCCCGGGCAAGAAATGCATGGTCGTTGATACCATCACACTCTATCCTTCCATAACAGCTGCTCAAATGTTGTGCTATTTTCTGCTGCGTTTGTAAACCAAACAGCAAACACGTTTTTTTTTTCTTTTAGCCTTTTTCACATGCATGCACTGCAGTGGCTCAGTATATACCAGTGTTTTTTACTATAACAGGGCCACTATACACTTCTTGACATCGTTCTGTTGTAAATCACTAAATGGCACATAGCTCCACATCAGTTACCAGGAAAAACTAGAAGACCCTTTTCGGCGGTAAAGTGCATAAACTTGCATAGTGCTCCACCGGATTTACTGACAACTACGAAAAACGTAAAGACCGTGTGCTACTATAAAGCGCAAAGATGCATGCAGAGCCACACCAAAGTTACTAACAACAAGGTAAAAATGAAACTAAAAATAGCCCAAGAGCAGTCTCGTCCGGCATTACGGCCGGGTGGGAGGGGAGGTGGAAATGGGGTAGTCGCAGAGGAGATGGGGGGAGGCGGGAGGGGTGTAATTAAAGAAAACAATCAAATAAAACTTACCGTCCAGCTTCTGGATGGGTCCCGAGTCTGACTCCCGCCGTCCTGTAGTGTAGTTCCTATATTCCCAATAGGCTCTGCGCATTGGAATAATATATCCTATAGGTTAGACGTAGGACTGAGGTCTACTAGGTCTCTATCGGATATATTAGACTTAATTGTGAGTGCCAGCTAGCTCAGAGGTCACTAGAAACTTTCTCGAATTTACAAGAAGGGATTAGTTTCTGATAACCGCATAAACATGACAACTTTGTTTCCCCAAGACAAAACTGATCATCAGAGTTGTGGAAACAATAGATAGATATTTCACTCAGTCAACCGTGCATGCTTAGTTTCACCAGAGGTGAGAGAAATAGATAGACGGGTGTTTTCAATAAAAAGGTTTTAATGAACAGTCTTCTTTCTCAAGCATAAGAAATGAATTGCTACAATCGTAAAACTGGTTCTAAAATATAATGCATACAGTATAAAGAGTAGAATAAAATAATACTGTAAGAGCATTGTATGGTTCCTAAACCATAGATAAATACAGACATAAATAACAGAGGCTAAAAGTACTCAGCTGGTGCTTTTAAAATACGCCTACCCCGATGTACCTAACCTAAGCTTAGTACGAGGGAAGAAGTAAGTGAGGTGTAGCATTAAATGTAGTACTCTTTTGCCAAAAATCTGTCCAAGATTTCTTTTAGGGTCTAATCAGCTCCGTACCTTTGTTTGGAATGAAGAAGGTCAGGCTCAGGAATCGATTTCCCAGCAACCCGCAAGGGTAGCTTGAAAACACTGGAGCTGGATTTCTCGGCAGGAGAAAAGACAGCGTCTCTCTTAGTGCATCTGTTGGAGGGTCGGCTTCCTTCGGCACTTGCTGTAGCAGGATGCGTCAGGCAAGGAGATAATCCAACTGCTCCAAACCACTGTGTGTTTGCTAAGGCAAGTGTGGGCATATTTATAACTTGAAGTTTGCGAGTTTGACGTAAAGGCGGACATAATAATGTCATTAAAGACTCTCAGTTCTTTGAAGACTGCATGAGTTCTTGGACAAGTCAGTTCTCATGCAAGGGAAAGTCCCTAGCTGCTGAAGCCGAGTTTTCCAAGAAATCGTTGCAGATTTTCGGAACTAGTGAAAGTAGCCCTGCCGTAATTGGACTTCATGAAGTATGACTAAATATGGTTATGATTCTTATGTCTATATAAGGACATAGTGATTTATACCTATATAAGGGCATGAATCGGGAAATTTACAATAGTGTCCTAAAATGGTTCCCAACACCCACTTCACGTTATCATGTTCATCTAAGATTAAGTACTAAACATAAAAGCTAGAGCATGTGTTTTTACAATCCCACCCTAAAAATACATGAAATGTATTTAAAAAAATGGTTGTACACAAAATGAGCATTTGTACAATATGCATCAAAGGGCAATGATTACCTTGTAAGCATATGATATGATATTAGCAATGCTAACCAAATGAATCACAAAATTTACATTTATGAAATGGCTCTAGATACAGAAAAAAGGTCGAGACCATCCCATAGCAGAATATACAAGCTAGTTTGATTTGTGCATTAGGTCAAAATTGTTTCTAGGAAGTAGTCAAATAATTCTTTTTCTCTAGGAATAGTTCTACTTTAAGCAGATTGCTTTGTGCCAAAGTTCAGTCTGTTTTGTAAAAAAGTCCAATTAAATTGTAGTGAAATAGAGTTCCAAACTTGGAAGCTTTTGTTTTGAAAAAAATGAAGGTCGAATTTCAGAGTTCGAAAGAACACTGTGTGCTAATCTCAAAAGTTATTCTCGGTGTCAGGAGAAAACATTAAGTCATCCAGTCTGGCAAAGAAATCGTCTACCACAGTAGATGAAAGTTCAACTACTTCATTAAGAAGGTCAATTGTACACAGATGTGAAGCATCACCGTCAGCGTCAGCCGCATTAGCAATGTTCATAGCAGATGGTACCTGTGTGCCTGTCGGTTCGCGTATCTCACCTCCAGTTGAATTTGCCGGAGAGATCTCAATGAATGCTGTCATCAGGATTGGTAGCCGTTGGGGGCAACACAACACATGAGCCGTTACCCGACCCAGTAATGTGCCAACATCCGTTGGCATAGCCGATGGTAGTGTTAGAAAGATATCTAACACGCATTCCTCTCCACAAAGCAGGCATTGTAGAACAGGTAAGATGCAATCTTGCCAGATTGGTCTGAATGACAGGAACCATGTGGTATTCAGATCTCTCAAACGAGCCAAGCCAAGGATCTGTGTTATTCTGTCACAATACCTCATGGCCTGGAGCGCATTCTCCAGGCTGACTTGGGTATCGCTGGTGGCCGGATTTGCCATAACAGAGCAGGAAGAACAAAAATAGTATCCCTGCTACGAGTCCCAAAATGAGAGGCAGGCCGCCGAACACAGAGTGTACGAAGTTAGGAAAAATGCCCCGGACTGCTTCATAGGGTGCTAACAGTCCCAAAAGAATCGTCTTAAATACATGTGCAATACTACTGGTATCAGACATGTTAAAGATACGACCTAACATATCTGCGAAATGTATTGGGCAGTTTGTTGATAATAATGCATGTATCTCTGCAGAGGATCTTGCAACTTGCAGATCATACATCTCTCTGGACGAGGTCAGTGGCACAGTTTTTTGCAAAAGAATGGCTTTCATTCTGCTTAAAGTATCAATTCATATAGAAGAGATGTTCAGTGAAGGACATAGTGGCGACTCCCCGTCTGTCTTGGTTTTAGGAAACAATACTTGACCCAGTCCTGAGGCGGAAGCCGGGAGCTGGAGGTACTAAATTGCATATCTGACTGCTTTTAAAACCTTGTTGTGTGGTGTCACTTACTTGTATTTTGTGAAAACTTCCTGCTTTTTAGAAGTAATTATCGCTACTTGCACGCAGCCGATCTAAACGCTGTCGCGCTTTCCATCACCCTTCAGCGGCCGCCATCAGCCCAGGCGTGCGCGCTAAACCACGCCCACTTGTTAGGCCACGCCCATCAGCCCGCCTATAAAGACGCTGATAACAAGCGTTCTCGCATTAATCCTTGACCCAGTCCTGAGGCGGAAGCCGGGAGCTGGAGGTACTAAATTGCATATCTGACTGCTTTTAAAACCTTGTTGTGTGGTGTCACTTACTTGTATTTTGTGAAAACTTCCTGCTTTTTAGAAGTAATTATCGCTACTTGCACGCAGCCGATCTAAACGCTGTTGTGCTTTCCATCACCCTTCAGCGGCCGCCATCAGCCCAGGCGTGCGCGCTAAACCACGCCCACTTGTTTGGCCACGCCCATCAGCCCGCCTATAAAGACGCTGATAACAAGCGTTCTCGCATTAATCCTTGACCCAGTCCTGAGGCGGAAGCCGGGAGCTGGAGGTACTAAATTGCATATCTGACTGCTTTTAAAACCTTGTTGTGTGGTGTCACTTACTTGTATTTTGTGAAAACTTCCTGCTTTTTAGAAGTAATTATCGCTACTTGCACGCAGCCGATCTAAACGCTGTTGCGCTTTCCATCACCCTTCAGCGGCCGCCATCAGCCCAGGCGTGCGTGCTAAACCACGCCCACTTGTTAGGCCACGCCCATCAGCCCGCCTATAAAGACGCTGATAACAAGCGTTCTCGCATTAATCCTTGACCCAGTCCTGAGGCGGAAGCCGGGAGCTGGAGGTACTAAATTGCATATCTGACTGCTTTTAAAAACTTGTTGTGTGGTGTCACTTACTTGTATTTTGTGAAAACTTCCTGCTTTTTAGAAGTATTTATCGCTACTTGCACGCAGCCGATCTAAACGCTGTCGCGCTTTCCATCACCCTTCAGCGGCCGCCATCAGCCCAGGCGTGCGCGCTAAACCACGCCCACTTGTTAGGCCACGCCCATCAGCCCGCCTATAAAGACGCTGATAACAAGCGTTCTCGCATTAATCCTTGACCCAGTCCTGAGGCGGAAGCCGGGAGCTGGAGGTACTAAATTGCATATCTGACTGTTTTTAAAACCTTGTTGTGTGGTGTCACTTACTTGTATTTTGTGAAAACTTCCTGCTTTTTAGAAGTAATTATCGCCACTTGCACGCAGCCGATCTAAACGCTGTCGCGCTTTCCTTCACCCTTCAGCGGCCGCCATCAGCCCAGGAGTGCGCGCTAAACCACGCCCACTTGTTAGGCCACGCCCATCAGCCCGCCTATAAAGACGCTGATAACAAGCGTTCTCGCATTAATCCTTGACCCAGTCCTGAGGCGGAAGCCGGGAGCTGGAGGTACTAAATTGCATATCTGACTGCTTTTAAAACCTTGTTGTGTGGTGTCACTTACTTGTATTTTGTGAAAACTTCCTGCTTTTCAGAAGTAATTATCGCTACTTGCACGCAGCCGATCTAAACGCTGTCGCGCTTTCCATCACCCTTCAGCGGCCGCCATCAGCCCAGGCGTGCGCGCTAAACCACGCCCACTTGTTAGGCCACGCCCATCAGCCCGCCTATAAAGACGCTGATAACAAGCGTTCTCGCATTAATCCTTGACCCAGTCCTGAGGCGGAAGCCGGGAGCTGGAGGTACTAAATTGCATATCTGACTGCTTTTAAAACCTTGTTGTGTGGTGTCACTTACTTGTATTTTGTGAAAACTTCCTGCTTTTTAGAAGTAATTATCGCTACTTGCACGCAGCCGATCTAAACGCTGTCGCGCTTTCCATCACCCTTCAGCGGCCGCCATCAGCCCAGGCGTGCGCGCTAAACCACGCCCACTTGTTAGGCCACGCCCATCAGCCCGCCTATAAAGACGCTGATAACAAGCGTTCTCGCATTAATCCTTGACCCAGTCCTGAGGCGGAAGCCGGGAGCTGGAGGTACTAAATTGCATATCTGACTGCTTTTAAAACCTTGTTGTGTGGTGTCACTTACTTGTATTTTGTGAAAACTTCCTGCTTTTTAGAAGTAATTATCGCTACTTGCACGCAGCCGATCTAAACGCTGTCGCGCTTTCCATCACCCTTCAGCGGCCGCCATCAGCCCAGGCGTGCGCGCTAAACCACGCCCACTTGTTAGGCCACGCCTATCAGCCCGCCTATAAAGACGCTGATAACAAGCGTTCTCGCATTAATCCTTGACCCAGTCCTGAGGCGGAAGCCGGTTGCTGGAGGTACTAAATTGCATATCTGACTGCTTTTAAAACCTTGTTGTGTGGTGTCACTTACTTGTATTTTGTGAAAACTTCCTGCTTTTTAGAAGTAATTATCGCTACTTGCACCCAGCCGATCTAAACGCTGTCGTGCTTTCCATCACCCTTCAGCGGCCGCCATCAGCCCAGGCGTGCGCGATAAACCACGCCCACTTGTTAGGCCACGCCCCCTTTTTCTGCCTGAAATGTGCATGCACAGGAAGCGCAGCGTACGAGCGCAGCGGGAGCGCCGTTTGCGCGCCGAAGGCGCGCCTAAGGCAAGCCCGTCTGCGCCCGTCCGCGACAAGACCGCGACAGGCGCAGGAATCTCTGCCCAATTCCCCTCGTACATCAGGTACTGTTCTAGTGACCTCCATCGATTGCGGGGCACTAAGCACTGCTCTTGCAAACTCGATCCAGCAAAGCTCTCTGGCGCTTTCAGCTGCAAGCATTGCCACTGGACTACTATCAAATCCCCAGCCGACGTATCCGCCCCCCTTACACTCCCCAAGGACTCCCCGCCACCCTTTAAAGGAGGTCTGATTATTGCCCGCTCTATGTGCAAGCATAACCAAGACATATGCGACCTCATCTGTGACTCTGATCTTGACTGCCTAATGATAACAGAAACCTGGCTAACGGAAGACAGCAATCCGGATATTGCCATTGCCCTATCCCAGGGATTTTCATTCTTCAGACAAGGCAGACTGAAAGGTAGAGGCAGAGGTGTAGCCATTATACTCAAGAATACCTTCTCCTGTCACACGTTCAACTTAGAGCCCTTGAAAAATACAGAAGGCCTAGGCTTCTCTATTAAACTTAATGATTACTCCTCTTTCACAGGCGGTCTTATCTACCGCCCGCCCGGCAATGCCACCGAGTTTCTTGACTCACTGTGCGACTCCCTGGGACACTTCCTACTCAGATACCCTCATTTCACCCTGCTCGGGGACTTCAACATACACCTTGAGTCCAATTCGGACGCACAAGCTATCAACTTCTTCCAAACCCTCGAAATGTTCAATATCCAGCAATGCGTCATACTGCCCACTCATTCGCTGGGTCATACCCTCGATGGCATCTGCACTAACTTCCCCTCCCTAACCACCCTGCCCCCTCTTCCCCAAATTTGGACTGATCATAGCCTGATCTCATTCCATATCAAGAATGTGCGTTCACTATCCTTCAGTAAAACTAACTCTCACCATATCAACTTCGTCAACTGGAAAAAGATTCAAGAAAACATTACTCTTAACCCCATTCACCAATCCCAATCCCCAACCTTATCCGGGAACGTCGAACTTGACGCTGACCTTTTTCATAACTGGATTTCTCAAGAAATGAAAACTCGAAACCCCCCCAAACGTCTCTGCACAACTCCTAAAAAAAAAAAAAAAGCAATGCCCCCTGGTTCACCCTAGAGCTAGCTACCTCCCATTTACTATCTAAGAAGGCAGAACGAAAATGGCGCAGAACATATGACAATGACAACCGTCTTTCCTACATCCAAATAAGGAAAACTTACCTTTCTAAAATTAAATCAGCCAAAAAAAACTTCTACGTTAACGCCATCATAGAATCCAGTCAAAAACAAAAAACATTGTTCGCAATAGTAAAATCATTCACTCAGCCTAAAGCACTCCAACCCGAAATTCCCCCATCCCAAGATTAGTGTGACAAAATCTCAGATTACTTCGAAGGCAAAATTGTCACCATTCAAAGTAACTTCCCCACTTTATATACATCCTCAGTTCCCCCTCCCCTGGACTCCCGAGTCGGTAACCTCAAAAATTTCTCTCCGGTCACTTTGGCGCAAACCAGAGAAGTCATCTTGGCTTGCAAATCGGGCTCTCCGTCTGACCCCTGTCCCCCCAAAATTCTTCACCAACTAATCGATGTGGTGAACCCAATAATCAACGACATAGTGAACTCGTCGCTCCTCACAGGATCTGTCCCCCGCCTGTGGAAGAAGGGAATAGTTAAACCTCTCATGAAGAAGGCCAATAAATCCCCGTCGGACCTGACCAATCTTCGCCCGATCTCACTACTCCCGGCTCTGGGAAAAATAACGGAACAGTTAGTATACAGAGAACTTAAACACTATCTGGAAACCAATAACATACTCCATCCGCAACAATCTGGTTTCCGACCTAAACACTCGACCGAAACAGCTCTGATCGAACTATCAGACACTATTAAAATGCTACAAGACCAACGGAAGAACTCAATCCTCATTCTTCTTGACCTGACCGCGGCGTTCGACACCATCTCCCACTCCATCCTAATCAGCAGATTGATGGACATAGGGATCTCGGAATCCGCTCTATCCTGGTTAAAATCATTTCTCACCGATCGATCACAAACTGTTGCTCTTGGCCCTTTCCATTCTAAGGAGAAGAAGGTCTCCTCAGGTGTACCGCAGGGGTCCATCTTGAGTCCCCTCCTCTTCAATATCTATCTCATCCCACTCTTATCCCTGATCGAATCATTCGGCATACCGGTAACATCGTATGCCGATGATACGCAACTCATCGTGCCCCTAGAGGACAATTCAACCGAAGCTGAGCTCAACCTCAAGAATTGCCTGACTGAGGTCTTCCGTTGGATGGACAACAACCATCTTAAATGCAACTCTAGTAAAACGGAGATCCTCCCGATCGGAAAAAACACCTCCTTCTGCCCAGCCCTCTGGTGGCCGGATGACTCAGTTGCACCCCCCCAGACAGTAACAACAGCTAGGAACCTCGGCGTCCTATTCGACTCCGACCTGTCTTTTGACCAACATGCCAGGACTGTAGCTGGTAGATGTTTCGGAATAATAAAATCGCTAAGAAAGTTCTTCGACTTCCTTCCACTTGACGCCAGGAAAACGGTAACAGTAGCCCTTATAATTTCACGCTTAGACTACTGCAACGGTCTTCTTGCAGGGGCTAAAAAGAATACTCTATCTAAGCTCCAAAGTGTTCTTCACACGGCCGCACGACTGGTCCTTAAGCTGCCCCGAAAAGCATCTATCTCCGCAGCCCTACGATCCCTCCATTGGCTCCCCCTTCATAAAAGAATTCTTTTAAAAATTTTGATCACTGCTTTTCGAGCTTTTAACAAATCCGGTCCAAAATACCTCTCCAGACGCTTCCCCCACTACACCCCCAGTCGATCCCTCCGCTCATCCCAGGACAATCTCATCCTCCCCGCTAAGTACAACCCGAAGACGAAGGGCGGAAAAACCCTTAGCTTCCTGGCTACTAAAGCTTGGAACAACATGCCCAAAAATCTGAGACAACAAACCCTCGAAAAACCCTTCAGAAAACTTTTAAAGACTTGGATTTTTAACCTTTCCGATGACTACTCCAAAGCAGCCATCTAATCCCCTACTGTTACCAGGACTGGTCCACCAGGATTTCAGCGCCAAGATGCTCCCTTCGGCGCGAACGTTGCGCTTTAGAACTACCCTCACAAATATCACAAATATCACATATAACAAGTGACCCTGGCTGACACACTAACGAGATAGCCTATTCCTGGCATCATTCCACAACAGCTGTGATCATTTAACATAATGTAGCTACCATTAGAAAGCTGCCTAACAATTGGATCTATCACCGTTTTGGGCGAACCTTGCAGGTGGCAAGAAAGGTTATTGGAAGTACCCTCGCAGGCTCCGTGTAAATTAATACCTTGACATAACAGTGTACCGCTTAGTGAGTTTTTACAATTTTTACCACTAAGAAATACCTCCTTTCCCCCACTCCAACATTTGTGTGTGTATGGTGAATCCCAGGTCGACTTAATATATTCTTTACCCAACCTTCATACAGGCCTGCTGGCATGTGTTTTAAGCAATACTGAAACTGGAAAGTCGTCACTGGTATTGTGATGGTACCATGTATTATCCATTCAGCCGATGGTTTCTCAGAAACGGTCAATGGTAATCTCTCCAGTTCTTTTATGCTCAGCACCGTATAGTCTGCTCCCCTCTGTGCCAATGAGATTTGTTTATCTGTAAGGTTAAACACAGTAAACAATGACATAGTGTTGATTAAATGCCAAGGCACATAGCCAGAATGAAGGTTTTGCAACGGCCATCCTAACAACATTATTGAAAGTAATTGAGACTGGCCATGTTGTAACATTAGCAAGTCCTGTTCCGTTAGGTCTAAGGCAGAGGATACAATGCTGTCCAAAGAATATATTCTGGATGACAGAGTTGTTAACCCATTGTCAACTACAGAGAGTGATTTCTCTAGATTAATACGATCAATTTCTCGTATTCTTTCAGCTGTTTCCATTTGCGTGACTTTCCATGCTTCATTGAATGCAGCGTATATACCGGCTTATATGAAATGTTTATGCCGTCCCAGTAAGAATTCTCGCAAATCAACGCCATCTTTAAGCAAAGATAAGTGTTGTTTTATTTCTGGAAGTGTGGATCTCTGCAGCCACTCAAAGCATAGTTTTCCTACACTATAAGTTGTTATTATCCCTGGATGTTGTCTTTGGATATATCTTGGATCTGGCCGAGTTACTGTGAACCCTTGTGTCTTGTTCAGGAATCTATCTTGACAGTTATTCGTGTCTGTGGGCCAGATTAACCATTTTTCCATTCAGGATGTGTTCTGTTTTGTAGAAAATATAATTTACGTCTACCTCCTCACCTGAAGTTAAATTACTATCAGGTGTGGGTTTAGGTATGGACAGTTTGTTTAAATCTTTCATCTTAGCCAGGCCAAGACAAGATGTCTGTTGAACACTTTCATTTAAGAACAGTATTTGTTATGGGTTGATGCAGGCTCTGAACAATGCTTCTAAACCTTGTACCTGCCAGTCTTTTGTGCCCCAAACCGTTTTTGTCTCAATGTTGTCTTTCCAAAATTCAAAGCCTTAGGTGGACAATTGAGCATAAAAGGCCGCAGAATAAATTTGTTTAGTATTTGTCAACATACTTTTCATGCCTGTTTTATTCATATTTGTAAATTTAAAACTTTCTGGGTTTGTAACATTAAAACCTGTAAAATATGGACATTTTCTAATAAATGTTTAAGAACTACCTTTTGGAGGTGTTGGGCAATGTTCCCATTGATTATAAGTTAAAACATTTCTAGGGTTTGCAGATTTATGCAAGTAATGTTGGCCAAAATGATTAAAACCAAACATTTCCACATAATTTGATTAACCTTCTAAGTATTCATGTTTTGTAAATTTTGCTGACATTTCTAAGTCTGCCATCATGTTATTAACAGTTTCAAAGTCCCAATCATCAGAGAATGTGCTGGGTGAAACAAGATCATTCAAAGAAACCTTAAAATGAGTGGCATTTTCAGCAGCTCGACAGGGCTATAGATGTCGTAATCAGTTGTATCCCAAGCTATTCCACCAAGTAGAGGAACTGCTGTGATGTTCACTGATGACAGGTCTTGTTGTTCACGATGAGATGATTTATGTGGCTTCAGAAGCAAGTTGATGTTCTTACTTGCTGTGTCCATTTTAATGTGTTTTCCATCTATCAGCTTTCCCAAACTTAAAACAAGAATGAGCCATAGCAGGAGATAGAATACACCTAATCCAATCCAAAATTCAACCCATGGTGAAACCAGATATGTTTTTGCAAGCTCTTGACCAAGTTCCGTTAATTTTTCCTTGAAAGTTTTATTTGCTGTCGTAGTTTCAGGTTCACTGGGATCCTCAGAAAAGTTGTCAAAGTTGATAAAATAGCCAGAGGCAGTTCTGTCAATAGTTGGTATTGCATACGGATTCTTTGAAATCGCTGGAGTTGGTTGTTACCTATACATGTTTGTATAGTCAGATGCTACTTCATTGTAGACGGGAGTTTCTAGACAAACTGTTATTTGGGTTTCAAGAGACACAAGTTCCATGCCTTTGTTGCATAATCCTTCTTTTCTTACTTTAGAATCTTCAAAGGTGATGAGTCTTTCAGTTTGAAACTCTTGGATAATAGCAAGATGTGGTTGTCTGCTACAACTTGGGAGCCCACTGGGCCTACTACTTATTATCGGCCACATGGTGTGGTTTTACCAGGTCAATTGATACAGACAGGTTCTCCTTTCTTCCAGCAACGGGCGGCAGTAGCACTGTTCTTGATCCGTGGATTGCTAGTACAGGTACTGGTTTTCTGTAAGAAGGCCCAAATTCCTTCTTGCCCGCTATTTTCTCCCTGACCAGATCCCCAATCTTTGGAATCCAGACAGGTCTTGCTGGGACAGGTGGTTTTTCTTCAGTGGTCGTTGGCTTTTCACTGGTGTTGCTTAGACTTCTTCTTGTTTCATTTAAGTCATGTAAAACAGCCAAATGATCATTGATATCAAATGGTTTTTGTTCCACCACTGAAGTGTGATGATCGAGTTCTTCAACCAACATTTTAGTACCAAAAAGGATTTTATATGGAGTGATTCCACCCAGAGAATTTCTTGGCAGGTTATTAAGACTATGTTGGACATTTATTAGATGTTTGACCCACCCATCACCTGAACTTAATACCCTAGCTGTTATAGATTGCTTTATGTCACAGTTTTTTCTCTCCACAACCGAATTTCCCTCACGATGGAATGGACTCAAAAATCGCAATGCAACGCCCAAGCTGGCCATGACCTCCTTGTAAGCCCTAGAGCTAAAAGCAGGACCCTGGTCAGAATGTAGCGTGCCAATTGCGTATGTACCGATAAAGACTCGCAAATCTTTTATAACAGTTCGGGCATCAGCTGAGCTCTGAGGCCACATCCAAATGAATCTTGAGCATGAATCCACTGCGACCATGATATATTTATAGTTGCCACCCTTTTTATATTTAAGTTTATAGAGCGCACAGCTACCCGGAGGTTTCCCGGCGGTAAGAACAGGATGAGGGCAGAGCACCGGTAAGATTTTGACTAGGAGTAGGGGAGGTCTATTGGTTAAACAACCAAGTTTTTTTATTTTTTTTATTTTTTGTAAGGGACCACAGTGGTCCAGGTAAACACACGCTAGTGGTGTATCTGAAATCAGAAGGGGTGTATGCGCCGGGCGTTTCACTGTTGAAACTTTCATTTTCTGGCAGATTTCACATTCCAAAACATAGTTTCTGGTTTGCTTCCTCATGCGTGGCCACCAGTATCGCTGTTTTAATAATGAAACTGTGGCGAAAACACCTGCGTGTGCAGAGGCAAGCCCTTCATGTGCTGCTAAGATTAGTCCTAACCTGTGTTCCATGTTTGGGATTGCTTTATCCCCCACTCCAGGGATTCGAGCAAACAGAATATTATTTGTATCAGTTATATATGAGTACTTGAGTGGATAGCCTTTTGGTAGTGTTTTACCACTGTCCTTTATTGAAGCAGTGACTGCTTGCATTATTTCGCTGTCTATTTTCGTTTTTGAACGAGTAATTGCAGCTATGGAAGCCGTTTGCACAGTTGCCTTCGCGGCTTCATCAGCCAATGAATTCCCTTCAACGTGAACGCCATCACTCTGATGACTCAGTGTATGGATCACGTTAGTCTTTTGAAGTTCTTTCTGCAAAAGAACTACTTGTTCCCAAAGCATTTTATGCTTGATTGTGCCACCTTTTGCATCTCTAAAACCATTTTGAACCCAGTTCTGCAGATATTCATTGTAAGACTGGACGCAGTAATAGAAATCGCACACTAGAAGTGTGGGGAGATCGCGGTCGGTATTTTCAAGCGCCATCTTGAAAGCCTGTAATTCAGCTCGCTGAGCTGTACAGTCTCCTGGAGATTGAGTTTTTGTGACCATAGGTCGGAATTTACCATCGCGCCAGCGATCTTTAACAATCACGCACGCTGCACTATAAGTTTGTTTACCCCCAATTGCGGGTTCTGCTGATCCGTCTGTATATATTATACAGCCGTAATGTTCTAGAGGTAGAATTTCAATAGGCAGAGGACATTCTTGTTCGTATTGGAGAAATTCTTGTGTTTTCAAGAAAGGGTCAAAAACGTATTCAACGTCTGTTGCAGCAGGAGAATTAACCCATTGTATCCTTCTTGGATGTAGAGCTTTTGCATTTGGAATGCTTGCCTTCGTAACTGCCTCTAAGGCAGGTACAGAAGTAACAACTTTAATGCGTTTACCCTGTGCGAGGGCTCTCTCCTTTGCTACCTCAGTTTGAACCGCTGTCAGAATTTTTTCTGTTGAAGTGAATTTTATTTCAGCTTGTGTGTACAAGTGTGACTTGTAAGCTATTGGTACCTTTTCACCTTCATTAAAGATTAGGTATGTGAAGCTGCATCTCCCTGGGATGATTCGGATTACAAGGTTGCATACATTGTCGCGTGTTTGTAAGTGTGTTGTTGCCAACATGTCTGTTTGTACTGAACGCAAAATTTCTGTGTGTTTTTGAGTCCAATTAGTAGGTTTGAAATCAGGTTTGATTAGTTCGTAGAGAGGTTTAACCCTTTCTGCGTAATTCAAAATGTAAGTTCTTCCGAAGTTTAGGAATCCTAGAATTGACTGTAAGTTTTTCAGCGTTTTTGGATGTTGGAGCAGCGCACATTTTTCTAAAAAGTTGGCTGCTAGGCTTTTGCCTTCACTTGAAAGTTCGTATCCCAAGAATAGGACGTTGAGGTGGGCAATTCTTGATTTTCTAAAGTTTAATTTATACCCTTCAGAGGCGAATTCAAGTATTATGGTGTTCACCCTGTTCAAGTGCCTGTCCAAATCATCATCTGTAAGATAGATGTCATCGACATAAGATAATGCCTCATCATCATACGTTTGTAGTAACTCTGTTACTCTGGCTGAAAAAAACCCTGGACTATTCTTGAATCCTTGGGGGAGACGGCAAAATTGACGCTGTGTCCCCATTATTGAGAAAGCGGTCAAATACCTGCTTTCTTGTGCGATATTTTGACAGAAGAAACCGTTTGAAATGTCTAATGTTGTTTTGTATTTTTGGTGAACAATGTTATTTATGAGTGCAGCACTGTGTGCATTTTGTACTGAAAAAGTTTTGCAACAAGAGTGTAAATGTCTGTAATCCAAAACTAGACGAAATGATTCGTCTGGTTTGGAGACAGGAAAAAAAGGATTGTTCATGGACGAGGTGCATGTTTCAATCACCCCCTGGTATTCAAGTTGATCTAAGTTCTCCCTGACTTGTTTTTTAGATTCCTGCTTTACTGGGTACTGCCTCTAAGCAGTAGGTAGGTTTTTTAACTGGATTTTATGGTGAGGAGAGTCCTCATCCCATCCCACATGATTTTTAGGTCTCTGCTAGCGAAGGCTGCGCTTGCGCAGTCTCGCTGGCGAGATTTTATGTTTTCTAGAGTGGGGGCTTGAACCCGCCCCTCTTCTCCATTGGCTGACTTCCTAAATGGAGGCCAGCCATTGGAGGAGAGGGGCATCACTCCGTTTAAGCCCCGTCTTTTCGGATTCGGGGGTGTGTTTCTTAGATTCTTTCTATCCTCCCCAGCCAATGGGACGAGGAGAGAAAGAAAAACACGCCCCCGAATCCGAAAATGACTGTGCGTTTGTCCGAGGCCATTTCTGCATGGCCTCGGAGAAACGTGGTGGTGTCATGGCGGAGCTCGCTTGTTTGCCATTCTTGTCATCACCAGCAATTCAACGAAAGGGGATTCGACCTGCATTCAGCATACTCCTCCGAGCGGGCCACTCGCTGCAACCCGACCCCAGCGCCTCTCCCCGAGGAATGGTACTGCATTCTCCAGCCCCCAGAGCCTGCCGCCGGCTCCCCCGCCCAGAGCCTGCCTTCCCCTGCAGCAAAAAGTGCAGCCCAACAAGATGGAGCTATAGTGACTCGTGCGGCGATCACCCACGCAGGAGCTGCACTTTCCCTTTGACCCGCTCCCTCCCTCCCGCTCCATGGCAGCCCATCTCCCTCCCTCCGTCTCCCGCTCCTCAGGCCGGCCGCCATGTTACGGGGGAGATTGTAACTGCAGCTCCGAGGGGGACCTGCTGTTGCTGTCCTTCCTGCGGAGCTGGGAGCGCACCACGCACCGGAGAGGGGAATGAAAGGAGCAGGGGCAGGAGGCGAGCAGGAAGGTGCAGCAACCCTGGGAGCAGCGAGTCCAGCATGTGTCCCTCTGCCCAGAAGGGCCCGAGCCGGTGCTGAGTCTCTCCTGGTCGAGGCCCGCAGCTTGGATGACGCAGGTAAGCTCTCCCTCCACCCCGTGCCCTCTTGTTGAGTGCTCGCTTTCCTTGCCTCTGTTCCCTCATTGTGATTGTTTTTCTGCCCTCTGGTCCCTCGTTGTGATTCTGCCCTCTGTTCCCTCGTTGTGATTCTGCCCCCTGTGCCCTTGTTGTGCTTGCTTTTCTGCCCCCTGTTCCCTCGTTGTGCTTGCTTTCCTGCCCCCTGTTCCCTCGTTGTGCTTGCCTTTATGCCCCCTGTTCCCTTGTTGTGCTTGCTTTTCTGCCCCCTGTTTCCTCATTCTGCTTGCTTTTATGCCCCCTGTTCTCTCGTTGTGCTTGCTTTCCTGCCCCCTTATCCCTCGTTGTGCTTGCTTTTCTGCCCCTTGTTCCCTCGTTGTGCTTGCTTTCCTGCCCCCTGTTCCCTCGTTGTGCTTGCTTTCCTGCCCCCTGTTCCCTCGTTGTGCTTGCTTTTCTGCCCACTGTTCCCTCATTGTGCTTGCTTTTCTGCCCCCTGTTCCCTCGTTGTGCTTGCTTTCCTGCCCCATGTTCCCTCATTGTGCTTGCTTTCCTGCCCCCTGTTCCCTCGTTGTGCTTGCTTTTCTGCTCTGTCTGTCTGTGTGTGTGGCTCTGTCTGTCTGTGTGTGTGGCTCTGTCTGTGTGTGTGGCTCTGTCTATCTGTGTGTGTGGCTCTGTCTGTCTGTGTGTGTGGTTCTGTCTGTCTGTGTGTGTGGCTCTGTCTGTGTGTGTGGCTCTGTCTGTGTGTGGCTCTGTGTGTGTGTGTAGCTTTGTGTGTGTGTGGCTCTGTGTGTATGTGGCTCTGTGTGTGTGTGTGTGGCTCTGTGTGGGTAGCGTTTTTTGTAGGGGGCTCTATGTGTGTGTGGGTCTGTCTGTTTGAGGGTGGCTCTGTGTGTGTGTGTAGGTGGCTCTGTGTGGGTGGCTCTGTGTGTGTGGGGGTGGCTCTATGTGATTGACTCTGTGTGGGTGGCTCTGTGTGGGTGGCTCTGTATGTATGTGTGGGTGGCTTTGTGTGTGTGTGGCTCTGTGTGTGTGGCTCTGTCTGTGTGTGTGTGGCTCTGTCTGTGTGTGTGTGTGGCTCTGTGTGTGTGTGTGTGTGTGTGGCTCTGTGTGTGTGGCTCTGTGTGGGTAGCTTTATTGGTAGGTGGCTCTATGTGTGGGTGGCTCTGTCTGTGTGAGGGTGGCTCTATGTGTGTGTGGCTCTGTCTGTCTGTGTGTGTGGTTCTGTCTGTCTGTGTGTGTGGCTCTGTCTGTGTGTGTGGCTCTGCCTGTGTGTGTGGCTCTGTCTCTGTGTGTGGCTCTGTGTGTGTGTGTAGCTCTGTGTGTGTGTGGCTCTGTGTGTATGTGGCTCTGTGTGTGTGTGTGGCTCTGTGTGTGTGGCTCTGTGTGAGTAGCGTTTTTTGTAGGTGGCTCTATGTGTGTGTGTGTCTGTCTGTTTGAGGGTGGCTCTGTGTGTGTGTGTAGGTGGCTCTGTGTGGGTGGATCTGTGTGTGTGAGTGGGTGGCTCTATGTGATTGACTCTGTGTGGGTGGCTCTGTGTGGGTGGCTCTGTATGTGTGTGTTTGGGTGGCTTTGTGTGTATGTGGCTCTGTGTGTGTGTGTTTGTGTGGCTCTGTCTGTGTGTGTGTGTGGCTCTGTGTGTGTGTGGCTCTGTGTGTGTGTGGCTCTGTGTTTGCGTGTGTGTGTGGCTCTGTGTGTGTGGCTCTGTGTGGGTAGCTTTATTTGTAGGTGGCTCTATGTGTGGGTGGCTCTGTCTGTGTGAGGGTGGCTCTGTGTGTGTGTTGGTGGCTCTGTGTGGATGGCTCTGTGTGTGTGTGGGTGGCTCTATGTGATTGACTCTGTGTGGGTGGCTCTGTGTGGGTGGCTCTATATGTGTGTGTGGGGGGCTTTGTGTGTGTGGCTCTGTGTGGATGCAAATGCAATAGGTCTCGCATTTGCGAGCGATTAAACTATTGGCATTGTAAATGACAATGCTATTTATTTATATGTTTTAAAAACTAAAACATAAATAAAAATAATGTCATGAGCAATGCCAATAGCTCGACCTTTAACAATGCCGAGACCATTGCATTGTAAATGCTTGTTATATAATGCTGGCATAGGTGTATTTTTTATGAATAGGAATATGGGGCCAGATGTAGGTAGGCTTTTACTGGTCGGTAACGGCCGAAATCGGCCGTTACCGACCGGTAAAAGCCTTTTCCTGTGTAGGAGGCTATTTTACCGATTCGGTATTTACCGAATCATCATTTACCGATTCGGTATTTACCGAATCGGTAAATGAGATGTAGGAAGCACTGTAAACAGTGCTTCTGGGCTTTAAGAATTCATTATTTACTGGGATGGTGCAGTGAGCTAAAAAACGGTGATGGATCAAGCCCTGATCTGTTGACTGGGTACGATTATTCTGCTTAATTCAGATGCTCTGTCCATCACCACCCCCTTTTCTGAATCGTTTTGTCCACCATAAGCGTGGAAGGGTATGCTCAGACATGAGTCCCTCGCTCACTGCACCATCAGGATTCAAGCAAGCCAGGCCGAAGACGGCTGTAATGCCAGAAACCGGTCCCCGGAAGCTTGTTTCCTTTCCAGTATAAGAATTGGCTTGGTAGTTTGGTCTGCCCTGTTCCCATGATGCACTGGGCCAGGGACAGACTAATTTGCATGTAGCCAGGTTCTGAGCTGGGATGGTGCAGTGAGCTAAAAAACGGTGATGGATCAAGCCCTGATCTGTTGACTGGGTACGAGTATTCTGCTTAATTCAGATGCTCTGTCCATCACCACCCCCTTTTCTGAATCGTTTTGTCCACCATAAGCGTGGAAGGGTATGCTCAGACATGAGTCCCTCGCTCACTGCACCATCAGGATTTAAGCAAGCCGGGCCGAAGACGGCTGTAATGCCAGAAACTGGTCCCCGGAAGCTTGTTTCCTTTCCAGTATAAGAATTGGCTTGGTAGTTTGGTCTACCCTGTTCCCATGATGCACTGGGCCAGGGACAGACTAATTTGCATGTAGCCAGGTTCTGAGCTGGGATGGTGCAGTGAGCTAAAAAACGGTGATGGATCAAGCCCTGATCTGTTGACTGGGTACGAGTATTCTGCTTAATTCAGATGCTCTGTCCATCACCACCCCCTTTTCTGAATCGTTATTTACTACCAACTATTAGTTGGTGGTAAATAAGGAATTCCTATGTGAATGCATAAATGTGCATTCACACCTGTGCCATGTGACAGACATGTATGTATGCCACATGTGCACACCAGCATTAATCAGGGGTGCAACAGGGTGTCAAAGTGACACCCTGCCACCCTTGACTTTTTCCCAATTTTACCGAATAAGTAATTACCGATTCGGTAAAAGACATTCCCCCACATGCATCAAGCATTTTTGAAGTCGCAAACGGTGCGATTCCTTAAAATCGGCCGTTTGCGATTCCATAAATGCTTTTTCAGATGCATCATTTTTTGTGATGAAAATCGCTAATTTTGCGACTTTCCAGAATGCGATTGCATTTAAGGAATCGCACATTTGCGATTCCTTTAATGCAATGCATCATTCTGAAATCAAATTGCGAATACAAAGTTTGGAAGTGCAAATAACCACGAGGTTGAACCTCGTGGTAAATTGCGAAAAATGTTTAAAATGTTCTAATTTACATTTTACACAATGTCATGTTACAGACACACATGTCCTTAGGACATGTGTGTGTGAAACATCCATTTAAAAATACATTTCAGGGGTGCAGAGGGGGGTCCTTTGGACCCCCCCTGCACCCATGGAATGCATCAACATTTGCGAATTCAAAATTGCGAATTCGCAATTTCCATTGATTCCTATGGGCCTGGCCCATAGGAATCAATGGGAATAGCGAATTCGCAATTTTGAATTCGCATAATATTTGCGATTCGGTAAAAATTGCGATTTTTACCGAATCGGAAATATTTAGCACTTTCTATGATGCATCCCGTTTTGGGAATCCATATTTGCGATTCGGTAAAAATCGCAAATTTGGAAACGCAAAACAGGAGTTTGATGCATGTGGGGGATTCATTCCTATGGGCCTTCAGGCCCATAGGAATGAATGGCAAATGCCGAATCGGTAATTACTGATTCGGTACTTACCGAATCTTAACGATTCGGTATATTTAACCGATTAATTAACTACATAGGATTTACCGATTCTAAAATACCGAATCGGTAAAATTCAGTATTGTAGAATCGGCAAAACCTATTTACCTACATCTATCCCATGGTTTGAGAAGGCTGGCATAATGATTTCTTTGCCATGTGGGCACTCCCTGACAAATTCAGGTGGCCAGTCCTTTTCAGCCAGAAGGATGTCAGAACCCTTAGATAGTTTTTCCCAAAAGAGTGCTTTTATTTTTCTAGTTATGTCCCCCTCTATCCGGAGTGTTACTTCATATAACTTATGGGGTACACTAACCCTGGTGTCGGCAGTTTTAACCTGAATGCATTCATTCAGATCCACTGTCTCCAGATGATTTTTCAGGATCCTGCGAGCTATGGTGACCTCTTCTGCACTGTCCAGCATTGTCTGGGCCCACTCCCCGTTCTTGAGTTGTGTCCTCAAGATCCTCGGCATGTCTGATTTAAATACTTGCTACCTTCTTTATGGAGAATTGAGTTTTCTTATTTTTTGGAACGCGTTGATCGTCTTTGGACTTCACGCGTTCTTCTTTGGTTCTGATCGTCATCTTCTTTCGGATTTCTGCGAGGAAGTCTGAAAGGTACGAGAGGATCATGTATCAATATCTTGATATCTATCAGGTTTTCTTAAATTATCCCTATTTCTAAGGTTATACCTCTTTTCAGAGTGCTCCTTTTGAGGAGATCTACCTCTGGACTGAGAGCACTTCTCTTTAGGAAGTGACTGTCTACTATTTTTCCATTTCTTTTTAGGAGCAGTTAGATTGTTTTTGATAAAAACTTTTCTAGGATTTTCTGTTAATTCGGGCTTTACAGGTTTCCTTCCCAAACTATCTCTTCCTAGTTCTTCATAGGATTTTTCAATAATTCTGGCAAGTTCGTACGGTTGCTCAGTAATATCGAGTTCTTTTAATTTTTGGCGGATTGCCACGGATGCTGCTTCACCTTTAATGTTAGCTAATAAAATAGCTGAGACTTGTTTGAAATTCTTCAGTAATTTCACACCAAGATTCAAGGCTGGTTCTGGACCGTATTCATTTTGAATCTGTCTCAGAACGTCCGGTATCAGCGCCATAGACCGGACACCATGTGTTTTTGTGTAAATTGAAGCAAAGACTGTACCCCAAGTGTCACAGTCCTCCCCATGTGGTGCAATCCCCATTGGTAAACAGATTGTTAGAATCCTGTGTTTCTCATGAGGTGTACTATCGGGAAATACTGCCTCTATTTAAGTAATTTTCTGGGCTGACCAGAATGGAATTTGTTCCCTTTTCGCAGGCAACTTACCGATGACTGACTGTATAGTCTGTGGTGTGATTTTGTTTGTGTTCCCCTGATGAGGGGTGTGCTGTGAAATTCTTATAGCAGGTTGGACTGTTAAAGTCCGCATGACATATTGTACCAATTGTCTATGTATTTTAATCAATTGTTTTAGCTGAGCTAACAGTTCTACATCTGACGTTCTCTCAATGTCAGGATGTGGTGTATAGCTGACTAGTACCAGCAATGTTGCTCCTGGTCTACCTAGTGGACCGAGCCTGGTAATGTGATTTTGATGTTGTAGGGCGCCTTTAAACCAGAGCTGATGCTCTTGGTAAGTTAGTGGAATTTCAATGTCCTCGAAAGGAACGTATTCCACTGGATGTTCCTCTATCTTATAGAAGTGGAACACATATGTTGTTGGATTTGGTTGTGGTAAGACAATCCGTGAAAAGAATACCTCTGTCTGCCGATATTCATGTGCCTCTATGAAAAATATGACTCTACCACCTCTTGTTGATAGGCCATTTTCTATAAGCTTTATAGCTATGGTTTTCCTTACGTTTTCTGGGATGATTACAGCATCCACGTCTTCTTCATTAAACCCTGTGGTGTCAAGACCTGGTCGATGGTTTCCAGATCCAACGGCTTCGGTGTTGTCGTTATTCGACATTGGTTAATGAAAGTTTGCAGAGCAAGTTTCAAGGAACACTGTATCCTTCAATGTTGAACAAACCAAAAACTAATAAATAAGATTTTTCGTCCTACTCAGTTTTATGGCGGATATTTCATCTTTTAACCCACTCCAGACGTCTATTGGAGTATTTACTGGTAAAGGGTTCTCTGTGAAAAGCACGACTGAGTTACTCTAGTATTTAGCATTAAATTAGTGCCTTACCCCAGGTTGGGCGGCATGTAGTGTAGTTCCTATATTCCCAATAGGCTCTGCACATTGGAATAATATATCCTATAGGTTAGACGTAGGACTGAGGTCTACTAGGTCTCTATCGAATATATTTGACTTAATTGTGAGTGCCAGCTAGCTCAGAGGTCACTAGAAACTTTCTCGAATTCACAAGAAGGGATTCGTTTCTGACAACAGCATAAACATGACAACTTTGTTTCCTCAAGATAAAACTGATCATCAGAGTCGTGGAAACAATAGACAGATATTTCACTCAGTCAACCGTGCATGCTTAGTTTCACCAGAGGTGCAGAGAAATAGATAGACGGGCGTTTTCAATAAAAATGTTTTATTGAACAGTCTTCTTTCTCAAGCATAAGAAATGAACTGCTGCAATCGTAAAACTGGTTCTAAAATATAATGCATACAGTATAAAGAGTAGAATAAAATAATACTGTAGGAGCATTGTATGGTCCCTAAACCATAGATAAATACAGACATAAATAACAGCGGCTAAAAGTACTCAGCTGGTGCTTCTAAAATACCCCTACCCGATGTACCTCACCTAAGCTTAGTACGAGGGAAGAAGTAGGTGAGGTGTAGCAGAAATGTAGTATTCTTTTGCCAAGAATCTGTCCAAGACTTCCCTTAGGATCTAATCAGGTCTGTACATTAGTTTGGAATGAAGAAGGTCAGGCTCAGGAATCGATTTCTCAGCAACCCACGCAAGGGTAGCTGGGAAATACTATAGCTGGATTTCTCGCCAGGTGAAAAGACAGCGTCTCTCTCAGTGCGTCTGTTGGAGGGTCGGCTTCCTTCGGCACTTGCTGTAGCAGGTTGTGTCGGGCAAGTAGATAGTCGAACTGCTCCAAACCACTGTGTGTTTGCTAAGGCAAGTGTGGGCATATTTATACCTTGAAGTTGCCGAGGTTGATGTAAAGGTGGACATAATAACGTCATTAAAGACTCTCAGTTCTTTGAAGACTCCATGAGTTCTTGGACAAGTCAGTTCTCGAGCAAGGGAAAGTCCCTAGCTGCTGAAGCAGAGTTTTCCAAGAAATCGTTGCAGATTTTCGGAACTAGTGGAAGTAGCCCTGCCGTATTTGGACTGCATGAGCTATGACTAAATATGGTTATGATTCCTATGTCTATATAAGGACATAGTGATTTATACCTATATCAATTTCAATTCAATTTAGCTTTATTCGATTTTGTTGTACAAATCATAAAAGCGTACAGTATTAAAAACATACAATTAAAACAACCTTAACAAGGGCCGCAAAATATTGACGAAGTTAAAAGTGATATTTTAAAAGATTGTTCAAGAGAGAGGATCCCGGTCCTAAAATGTGCATACCTCATTCATAGAGAAAACAACTTTACACAATATTTAGGCAGTTATATATTCTGGCAATCTTGCCATGACATAGATATCGCCCTCCCCATGGGCTGCTAATAAAAGCCTCTGTAGCGTAGCATATCGAGACGGTTAGGTGCAGGGGGGTTGCTATTGATCGTTCTCCAAACAGATTTGTCGATAGCATGGGTGTAGCCTGCCCCTGGTCTAAGTGCGGGATAATGATGGTAAAAGTCATAAAGGTCCCCAGTATGTATCGGGCCATCTTCTTCTTGCCGGTACCAAGATTGGAGGAATGAAACAATGTTTCTGTTGCAGAATTTCACTAAGACCAGATCCCCAACGATATCCTTTCGAAGGGGACCTAACCAGCCCACCCTTCTAACAGTTAGTATTCTGCCATTAAGTTCAGCAGGCAGAGGTCTATCCCTAGATAACCAGTAGATAACTTTGTTCTGTAACTCATGTTGGGTTTCAGTTTTCCCCTGTGTGATTGGTGGCACTCCTGATAGAACATAGACAAAGGGAGCAGCCTCTGGTGGTAAGTGAATATGAGGTGCTATATTTGACCCTGAACTGACGATGTTGCGCTGTGGAAATACACGATTTGGCAGAGGATGAGGGTCCTTTGGATCTAGTATATTGGGAGCTGTGGCCTGAGTCTGAGCATTGGTGCTTAGTGCAGTTGGTTTAGGGGTTCCAGAAACAACAGATGAAGGGGATTGCCTGGTATATACCTGATTTTTTATGGGGGCCAGGTTTGTGTTGATCGTGGTCTCTAATTCTGTAAGTCTATCCCCCAGAAGGTCTATTTTTGCCATCAATGGTGAAATGGCGGAGTTAATTAGCCGTTCAGTAATGGTCAGTAAGGACGACTGTGAGGGCGGTGCTGAGAGATCTAACCCTCCCACAGGTTCACCCGGATCTGGAGTTGGAGGGGAAGTAATCGCAGACAGCGAGGAGTTAAAAGACAATTTGGGATGTTTAGGTTGATTCCCATTTTGCTTGTCTGTCTCGCACTTCCTTTTACCAGGTGGGGGGCGTGCTGTTACAGTGCTCTGGGCGTCTGCTGGGTTAATTTGGTGTTGTTTGTACGGACTGTTATTCAAGTTTTGTGAACCAGTTGGGGCGCTGATGTATTCAGGGCAGCTTGCCGCTAAAGAGTACTTAGTTCCACACAGACTGTTTAGTTCGTCTAGCCCTGTTAAGCTATTTCCATAGTCAAAGACAAATACGAGTGAATGATTTGTAGTTATGCACTCGAGTGACTGTATAGGTTCATTTACCCCAGGATTTAAGGGAGATTGCTGAGTGGGCTTAATTCCTTGTAAGTCTTGTGTCCCTTTTGGCGAGCCGCTATGTGGGATAGCTTTATTGAATGCCCCCTTTCGTGTCATCGTGATTACTGGAGAATGATCAATCAGTTAATTGTATTGCTCAAACGGATGACAAAAAGTACCTTGTTGGTAAGATAAATAGTAGGTAAGAGTTAGTAGGCGAAAGTTTTACCCTCTTTCTGATGGAGGCAAGGGGGGTGGTCTGTCCCATCCTTCTCGGTCCTCTGAGGGCCACAGAGGGCCCGCCCTTTGCCCAGGCTTAGCCCGGCGCTGATCCGCGCGCGGTCCCGCGCTGCGGGAGTAGGAAGTAGCTATGTCTTCTGGTGTGTGGGTGGGCGGGGCTCCTCGCAGCTGCAGGCACGCACGGACTCCTGGTCTCCCGAGTCCCGTGCGGCGTGCTGTTGGGCAGAAGACGTCCCCCTCAGGAGTGATGGGCAGGTTCCTCCTCCTAGAGCCCCTCCAGGGACAGCAGCAGCAGCTCCGGTGATGAGAGGCACAACATGCGTAGCGGGACCCGCGCCAGCGGGTCCGGCAAGGAGTTTTGAAGGCCCGGTGTGCGGGTGGGCGGGGCTCCTCGCAGCTGCAGGCACACACGGACTCCTGGTCTCCCGAGTCCCGTGCGGCGAGCTGTTGGGCAGAAGAC
This sequence comes from Lissotriton vulgaris, assembly GCF_964263255.1. NCBI lineage: Eukaryota > Metazoa > Chordata > Amphibia > Caudata > Salamandridae > Lissotriton > Lissotriton vulgaris. The sequence continues at coordinate 841,917,155 of NC_141691.1, read as the reverse complement.
GTCCCCCTCAGGAGTGATGTGCAGGTTCCTCCTCCTAGAGCCCCTCCAGGGACAGCAGCAGCAGCTCCGGTGATGAGAGGCACAACATGCGTAGCGGGACCCGCGCCAGCGGGTCCGGCAAGGAGTTTTGAAGCCCCGGTGTGCGGGTGGGCGGGGCTCCTCGCAGCTGCAGGCACGCACGGACTCCTGGTCTCCCGAGTCTCGTGCGGCGAGCTGTTGGGCAGAAGACGTCCCCCTCAGGAGTGATGGGCAGGTTCCTCCTCCTAGAGCCCCTCCAGGGACAGCAGCAGCAGCTCCGGTGATGAGAGGCACAACATGCGTAGCGGGACCCTATATACCTATATAAGGGCATGAATCGGGAAATTTACAATAGTGTCCTAAAATGGTTCACAACAGTCCACCATTTTCCAATTCCGACCTGCAGCCCTCGTCATGAAGGAAAGGCAGCCTCCCTCCTCTCTGCCAATCACAACGCTGCAATGGCAGCGTTGTGATTGGATAGGCGCAGCGGAGCACGTCCCACCCAGGCCATTTTCTCTATGTAGGCTTCTGCATACAGCAGCCTACCCCCAACCAGGCACTTCCCCTTTCTTGCTGTGCGAGAAGGCAGAAACATAAAAGGGTAGTTCTTAGCATTTATGCTTCTGCCTTCTCACACAGTGAGAAAGCAGTGGGGCAACGCCCCCATGCCCCAATGGGGGAGCCACCACTGCTTAACCATGACTGGAACCTTGGGACCCCCCTGAATCATTATTGGAAACCAGAGACCCCTACTGTGTCTATACTGGAAGCAGGGGACCCCAGCTTATGCATTTTGATGATTTCACCAGCAAATATTACACACAAAAACACAGAAACAAGCATTCATCAAACAAATACACAAATAATCAAATATTCAATTCACAAACAAAAGTAAAAATAGCCACGTTTTTATTCCAAATGGAAGTTTTGAGCCTTTCTAAACTGAGGCCACTCATCCAGATTTGATTTTGTTCGATGCATTTGTACTGCACCCACAAATCAATCTGAAGATACTTACTTATATTTTTTGCCTCAAATTCATTCACATTTACAGGACATTTTAACATTGTCAATTTTCAATGTTGCTTCTTTATTTATATACACTTTATTAATTTGTCAATATTATTTCATTTTCTAAGCAGTTGTGGACTCCTTTGGTTGGCTTTGTGGACTGCAGCAGTGCCTGGACCACAGGCTAGAACCGCTTCTCAACAGCAAGCCCCGCAGCGATTTCTTTGTGAGGGCAGGGAGCAGGAGCATCACCCCCAAGCTGCGAGCGGTATAGAGTCAAAATATAGAGTTTTTATTATCGACTAGACATAATATCGAGTAAAAAATATAGAATAGACATAATATCGACTAGACAGAATATAGACTACCAGAATATCGACTAGAAAATTTTAATATCGAATAGAATGAACATAATATCAAATCAAAAATATAGAATGGACATAATATCGACTAGACAGAATATAGACAACAAACATATCGAATTTAAGGTAAGTTAATATTAATTTTTAATTTTTGTGTAATGTAATTCTGTAGCGGGTTGTGGGTTTATAGGGGAATAGGGTGGGAAGTAATTTAATTATAATTAATTAAATATGTTATTTTATTTATTGGTATTTATTTAGAATTAATTGTTAATTAATTATTAATTGGTAATTAATTAAAATATAATTGGTAATTCCTTTTAAATGATTAATTGATTAATATGTTAATTTTAGTAATTTATTTTCTGTAGCGGGTTGTGGGTTTATAGGGGAATAGGGTGGGAAGTAATTTTATTATAATTAATTAAATATGTTATTTTATTTATTGGTATTTTTTGGGAAATAATTGTGAATTAATAATTACTTTGTAAATAATTAAAATTTAATTGGTCACTAATTTTAATTGATTAATTGATAAATATGTTAATTTTAGTAATTTATTTTCTATAGCGGGTTGTGGGTTTATAGGGGAATAGGGTGGGAAGTAATTTTATTATAAATAATTAAATATGTTATTTTATTTATTGGTATTTATTGGGAAATAATTGTGAATTAAATATTACTTTGTAAATATTAAAATATAATTGGTAAATAATTTTAATTGATTAATTGGTAAATATGTTAATTTTAGTAATTTATTTTCTGTAGCGGGTTGTGGGTTTATAGGGGAATAGGGTGGGAAATAACTGAATTATAATTAATTAAATATGTTATTTTATTTATTGTTATTTATTTAGAATTAATTGTTAATTATTTAATAATTGGTAAATAATTAAAATATAATTTGTTATGTTATGTTATGTTATGTTAAGTAAATTTATTCAGTGCAACAGCTACCCGTAGGTTTCCCGGCGCTATATAACGTCAAAAACAGAGAGGAAGAATGCCAGAGAAGTGATCTATTGATTAAAGAGCCAAGTCGTTAGGTCTCTATGAAACTTATAATATTGTAGTTCTGTGCGCAGCGAGAGTGGCATGGAGTTCCAGAGTACTGGGGCCAAGTATGAAAAGGAGCGTCCCCCCATCCTGGATTTCTTAATTCTAGGCACTAAAAAGTAGTACTGACAAGCAGAGCGAAGGGATCGTGAAGGGTGGTAGTGGTGCACCAACGCTGGAAGATAGTGTGGTGCGACTCCGGCATTTATCCTATGCATAAAGCAGAGAGATTTAAACTTAATGCGACTTTCCACCCTCAACCAATGGAGATCACGAATTGCAGCCGAGACTGACATCTTTGCAATTTGTAATTTATTGTAATTGATTAATTGATAAATATGTTACTTTTATTACATTATTTTCTGTCGTGGGTTGTGTGTTTATAGGGGAATAGCTTGGGAAGTAATTTAATTGCAAGTAATTACATTTTTTAAATATTTTTTTTGTGTCTAATTCTTATTTATTTTTATATTGTAAATTAATGTATTGGTAATTGGTAAATAATTAGTATTAGTAAGTAATTTTTATTATTAGTTATTTTTTTGTAATTTTAATTGATTAATTAATATATTTTATAAAATTGTAAAATATTTTAAAGATGTTGTTATTGGTATTAATATTTATGTTATTTATATTTATATATGAAGTCTTTACTTTCCCTACTATTGCACTCACTGGAGTGGGAATAGTAATTTTTAACCCTACACTATCCAACGCTTTCCCTACTGTTGCACTCTCTGGAGTAGGAATAGTAATTTTTATCCCTACGCTATCCAACGCTTTCCCTACTGTTGCACTCACTGGAGTGGGAATAGTAATTTTTACCCCTACGCTATCCAACACTTTCCCTACTGTTGCACTCACTGGAGTGGGAATAGTATTTTTTACCCCTACGCTATCCAACGCTTTCCCTACTGTTTCACTCACTGGAGTGGAAATAGTAATTTTTACCCCTACGCTATCCAACGCTTTCCCTACTGTTGCACTCTCTGGAGTTGGAATAGTAATTTTTACCCCTACTCAATCCAATGCTTTCCCTACTGTTGCACTCACTGGAGTGGGAATAGTAATTGTTATCCCTACGCTATCCAACGCTTTCCCTACTGTTGCACTCTCTGGAGTAGGAATAGTACTTTCTATCCCTACGCTATCCAACGCTTTCCCTACTGTTGCACTCACTAGAGTGGGAATAGTAATTTTTACCCCTACGCTATCCACCACTTTCCCTACTGTTGCACTCACTGGAGTGGGAATAGTAATTTTTACCCCTACGCTATCCAACGCTTTCCCTACTGATGCGCTCTTTGGAGTTGGAATGGTAATTTTTACCCCTACGCTATACAACGCTTTCCCTACTGTTGCACTCACTGGAGTGGGAATAGAAATTTTTATCCGTACGCTATCCAACGCTTTCCCTACTGTTGCACTCTCTGGAGTAGGAATAGTAATTTTTATCCCTACGCTATCCAACGCGTTCCCTACTGTTGCACTCACTGGAGTGGGAATAGTAATTTTTACCCCTACGCTATCCAACACTTTCCCTACTGTTGCACTCTCTGGAGTGGGAATAGTTATTTTTACCCCTACGCTATCCAATGCTTTCCTTACTGTTGCGCTCTCTGGAGTGGGAATAGTACGTTTTTACCCCTATGCTATCCAATGCTTTCCCTACTGTTGCTCTCTCTGGAGTGTTAATAGTAATTTTTACCCTCTCACTATCCAACGCTTGCCCTACTGTTGCACTCTCTGGAGTTGGAATTGTAATTTTTACCCCTACGCTATCCAACGCTTTCCCTACTGTTGCACTCACTGGAGTGGGAATAGTAATTTTTACCCCTACGCTATCCAACGCTTTCCCTACTGTTGCGCCACAGTGACGCCGGAGTCACGCCAGAGTCCAGCCCGTCTGCGCCCGTCCGCGCCGAGGACGCGCTGGACGGCTGGACCCTGGACTCTGACGAAGCCATTTCACCCCCCCTTAGCTATTCTTACCAGGAAATGCTACGTCTGAAACCCCGAAGATTAGGGTGTTCGCATTCCTATGAGCCTGACGAACTTCTTTTTCCCTTACGATGTGGCTGTCATCACACGCGTAGGCCTTCTAATTCCGTCCCTTACCACCTTTCCTCTGGCCACCCCGACGTTATCAGTTCTAGGACAGTGGGAGTAGAAGGCATCTTGATTAATGCCCGCTCCCTTGTCAAAAACAAGATAATGTTCAGGGAGAGGGTCCTAGATAGAATGCCTGCCCTAGTGTTCGTCACTGAAACATGGGCCAAAGACTCATCTGGTCCTGACCTAATCGAAGCGGTCCCTGAAGGGTATTGCCTGGCTAGACTCGACAGACAGGGACGAGTGGGAGGGGGTATAGCGATCCTTCACAAAGACCACCTGCAATGCCATACTGTACCTATACCCGACTTCCCGGATTGTTTCCAAGCTCTTTATTTCACAATAAAGGAAGCGCAATGTCCCTTCTTCAATGGAATCCTATTATATCGACCTCCAGGCCCGAGGACCGATTTTACGCACAACTTCCTCCAGTCCCTGGAACCCTACTTTGGTCGAGAAAATGTTTCCATCCTGGGTGATTTTAATTACCATTTAGAACGGCATGATGTATTTGATACATCATGTCTCACTGAGGCTCTGGCGTCCTGTGGACTCACGCAGCGAGTTAGCGGGGCCACACATCGTGCAGGCCACACACTAGATGGCATTTTCTCCAACGACCATCGTTTGACCACCAAGGATCCGGTGTTCCTATCTTGGTCTGATCACCTTGCGGTTCCATTTCTCTTGGAATACCATAGGGTGGATGGAAGCAAAAAAGGGAATCAAGTAATGGAAACTGCCAGAAATTTTAGGAATATCAGCAGTGATTCCTTTGCGCCTTGGGCTGCCAGCCTTTCTATTACGGGCATGGACAGCGTACAGACCGCAGTTGGCCATTTCGAACAGGTTACCACTGAGGCCTTGAATGAACTGGCCCCAGTACAGACCCGCCGCCGAGCCAGAAAGAGACCATCTGCCCCATGGTTCTCAGATTCCCTTAGACTACTCAGGCAAGAAGTGAGGAGGAAGGAGAGGCTCTGGCACTCTAGTTGGGACCTTAAGAACAAGGAAGCCCACAAACTCCTTGTCAGGAAATATAAGGCTGAGATTGTGCAGGCCAAACAAGACTACTTTGTAGCCCTGACAACCTCGCTCTCCTCGCCGAAGGAGCTTTTTAAAATTGTTGATTCTTTAGTCAACCTACAAGCCCCTGACCCTGTTGTACCATCGCAAGATCTATGTGATAGGATTGCCTCCTTTTTCCACACCAAAATACAGGATATCCACCTGGCTCTTGAGGAACAAAGAGCTTGTATCAGTGTGCCCACTGCTCGGGTTGAGATGAATATGACCACCACTGACATCTCCCCATTGTGCACTCTGGACTCCTTTCCCCCGCTGGCTTTGCAAGATCTGGAGATCTTGCTTAATAAGACCAAATCTGGTTCCCCCCTGGATACTTGCCCACTAAAAATCATCAAGCAGTGTAGGGAGACCTTCCTACCACCACTGCTAGAAATAATGAATCTAGCCATGAGAGACGGTATCTTCCCTTCGGAGTGGAAGAACGCAGTAGTGAAACCTCTGCTAAAGAAGGCCTCCCTCGATCCGGAGGTCCTAAAAAACTTCCGTCCAATCTCGCTGCTTCCTGCTCCAGCGAAGATGCTTGAGGCACATCTTAACAAGCATCTCGCTGCCTTTGTGGAAAGCTCGGGCTGCTTGGATTCCTCCCAGCACGGATTCAGGAGGGAACACAGCACCGAGTCAGCCCTCACCATCGTGCTCGATAAGATCCGCACGACAGTAGATGGGGGCCAGACCACCCTCCTGGTCCTGCTAGATCTAACTGCGGCCTTCGATACCCTCTCCCCCTCAGTACTTACATCTCGCCTGAGGGATGTGGGGGTGAAGGACGCAGCTCTAGATCTATTGACTTCCTTCCTTGATGGGAGGGAACAAAGAGTCAAGCTGGGGTAGTTCCTATCTCCATCCCGACCAGTGCTATGTGGGGTCCCTCAAGGGTCGGCTCTTAGTCCGACCCTATTCAACATCTAGGTGACCCCACTAGCCAGACTAATAAGAACTTTCGGGATGGAGGTAGTCTCTTATGCAGATGACACCCAAATACTTGTCTCTCTTTCCCATTCAGATGTGCAGACCGCCTCCAAGTTTAGATCTTGTATGGAGGCGGTTGGTCATTGGATGATTCAGAACTCACTCAAACTGAATGGGGAGAAGACTAAGGTGATGGTGTTTGGAGGGAAAGAAAACATCTGGTCAGCCAGTTGGTGGCCTGACTCGCTAGGAATGTGCCCTTCCCCCACAACATCTGCTAAGAATCTTGGGGTGATGATAGATCCTGCCCTGGATATGGGCAGACAGGTGAGTAGAACCATCTCCACCTGCTGGGGCTTAATTCACACCCTGCGAAGGATTAGGAAATACCTTTCTTTGCAGTCCAGAAAGCAAATAGCTGTCGCACTCATTGGCTCACGCCTGGACTACTGTAATGCGCTGTATGCGGGGCTAAACAGGAGCCTCCTGCAGCGCTTACAGGTAGTTCAGAATGCCACAGCCAGATTTGTTCTGGATGTTCCCAGACGTTCCTCGGCCACGTTGGCCAGGAAAACGCTGCACTGGCTACCGGTAGAACACCGAGTACGGTTCAAAGTCTTATGCATGACCTATAGAGCCATTGCAAAAAACAGCGACACAGGAGTTGGTTCCATCATCTCCCACTACACTCCTGGAAGGAACTTGCGTTCCTCCGGGAAATCGCTCCTGACAGTTCCCCGCATACGAAGAGCCAAGTGGGGTGGCAGGGCCTTCTCCACCCTAGTTCCCAAATGGTGGAATGATCTTCCTCTGGATCTTAGGTCCCTACCTTCCCTACAGAAATTCCGTAGTGCCCTTAAAACTCGCCTCTTCTTGCAAGCCTATGTGTAAGGATGTATGTTTCAATTTTCTGATTGTATTGTTAGGCGCCTTGATACCTGCGGGTTATTGTTTTGCGCGTTATAAATTTTTATCAAATCAAATCAAAAATCACTGGAGTGGGAATAGTAATTTTTACCCCTACGCTATCCAACGCTTTCCCTACTGTTGCGCTCTCTGGAGTGGGAATAGTAATTTTTACCCCTACGCTATCCAACGTTTTCCCTACTGTTGCACTCTCTGGAGTGGGAATAATAAATTTAACCCTCTCGCTATCCTACGGAAAAAATATTGTATATGTTTTGTTAATAATATGTATATATATATATATATATATATATATATATATATATATATATATATATATATATATATATATTTAAAATTATTATAATTTTTTTATTTAAGTTACATTAATTATTTATTAATTTTAAGTTTATTTAAGTATTTTAAGTATGTTTAAATTCATTATATTTATTATTATGTTAGTTTTAAATTACTTTTAAGATATTTAAAAATTTGATATTTTGACTGTCTATATTTTTTCCTATCGATATTTTGGAGTTGATATTTTTGTACTTACCTGTTTGTAGATAGGAAGTTGATATTCTGGCATTCAATATTTTTACCTTGATATTTTGGCAAGTCGATATTTTGACTGTCGATATTCTGTCAATGATTCGCTGCGAGCAGTGCTAAACCAGTGTGAACAAAAAATTGGCAATAAAATGATTTCATTGCAATTTTTTTATTCACAAAGGAGGGGAGTGTCTTCTGCTACACGGAGGACTCATGACGTGGCAGGCCGGCCACTTAAAAAATACACAAGTCTGTTTTGACCGCTTTCTTGAGTCGGCCAAACTGACAAGCACACTTTGCAGGTCTCCACCCAGCTGCCTTGGACAGCTGGGTGGAGATCAAGCACAGGCCTAGAGGGCCCAAAGGGGAGTCTAGTCAGCCCAATCTACCCAATCCAGGTTTTGCTCTCATTGGTTATTGAACTTTCCTCTTCTCCTGGTGTCCGTCGGAGCCACAGACTGGAGGGACACAGAGGGTGCAGCCTTGATAAGTGCATTTATTTTATTTTTAATGTAATTATAATGCATGTGAGTGCTTTTGTTTTGTATTCTTGTTTTATGCAAAAGATTTTGTAATGTGGTGGGGCACTTCGCTTGCCCTACCACTTTTATATGCTACCAGCCACTCCTGAGTAAGCCCCAAGAAATATTTGAGTATTTGGGCTGTAAAAATACAACTACCAAAACACAAAAATGTTATTAGCTGGTTTAAATGTGAGCCCTCTTCTGTATTACTGGTGTCCTCCTTATACTGTAGACTTTGGCTTGGTTCCTTTGTGTTTCGTCTTCTCTATTGTGACGTGCTCCATCCTGCATCCTGGAAGACTCCCTTCTCTCTGTATATGTGCATGTTAGAGATACTGTATTGTTGTGGGACTTTCCATCCGACAGAAATATGGACATGCAGCACCTGACTTGCTATGCTCTCTCCTTTGGCTGACCTTCTCAGTGGAGCCACACCGTGGTGCCAGGACTTGTGGTATATGGACCATTGGTGACAACACTACATCCTGACGTCACTGCCTATCGGGCACCGTTTCACATGTAAGTGAGGGGCTGCATTTGGGAGAGGTTTTTGGAAGCTCTGCCCTGTTTAGGGTCGAGGAGATGGAGATGCAAATCTCTAAATGTTGCCTTAGCTGGTTCTGGACTCATGCAGAAAAATATAACAGCTTTTCCATCGTGATGAGGTCTTTGGTTCTGGATTGCACAATATTTAGGTCTTGCCTGAGACAAGCCATTCTCTTTCACTTGCAAAGACCTTTCGTTACTTAAAACAAGCAATCCTAAAAAGGGCGTTGGGACTGCCCATTACTTGCCATGGGCTGGATTCATTGACACTCTTATGTTATTGCTTCTCATTGGTAAGCTTGTGTGAGTGTGTGACAGCTTCAGTTTGCATCCCTGTGTTTGTCTTTTCCCTGGGGCATGAACAAAGTACTTCATTTCTTAGTTAATGCTCTTCCATGCTGCTTGCACTAGGATTATAATACTTTTTTGTTTGTTTCTTGCAAGACAACTTGATTAAATGTTGGTGAGAACTTTGTAGTATGCAGATCACTTTATATCATAAAGCTATTTTAGAAAAGTGTGCAAACAAGTAATAAATTGGTTTAGAATATAAAGTAGCGTTCTTGTTACAATGGTGTCTCTAAGCCGCAAGCATGGAAACGTACACTTTTTGAAAACACCGCTTGTTTGATGATGAATATATCATCCTCTATGTCATAAAACAGGTAACCCAGTTAAATACATTTGACCGCCTTTCGCTTTTACTGATTGTTAATGAATAAAATTACTCCCTCTGTTTAATACTGTTGCCAAACAGTATGTGTTTTTCAGAATTAACGTTTGCCACTGTATCACATTCACTTATTTGTTGGTTACCTGTTTTGTAATCGAGAGCAGCGTTTCATAACCTGTGGACCAGGGACCCCTGGGGGTCCGCAAAGCCTACTCCGGGAGTCAGTGCCTGCTTTGAAAATTAAAGAATATTAACAGATTAATAAAGTTTATTTAACTAAAAAAGCTAAACATTCTATAACTGTAAATGAATTTGAATTTGGAGGATAAAAATTAAGTTAGCATCCTCAGATGTATTCATGGGAGCAGTGCAAGTGCATCAGACAGAACAGAGTATGGACAATGAGTAGCCTCAATTGAATTTAGAAAAGCTCCAACCTTCCCATTACATTTTCATTTTTAAATTTTCTGTGAATTAGAAAAAAAATAATTATGATTTATGTACTTGTTTGATGAAAACTTGTTGTGTCATTTTATGTGTCATATTTTGTGATTCAGAGAATCGAAAAGGAGGAGGCCACAGTCCACGGCTTCCAATAACGTCTTAGTGGGGACCCCAGATTCCATTAATGATTCAATGAAGGAGCCAAAAAGGCTTTTGACAAGGTATCTTGGCCTTTTCTTCATGCTGTTCTTCGTGCCTATCATCTTGGTAACTCTTTTGTTAACATTGTTATGTCCTTATATGCCCAACCGAGAGCTAATATCCGTGTCAATGGAGCTACTTCTGAGTTTTTTAATCTCCGTCAAGGTACCCGTCAAGGTTGTCCTTTATCCCCGCTTTTGTTTTTATTGGCTATTGATCCTCTTCTTAGACTCATTGACCTACATCCAGATATCAAGGGATTTACTTTTGGCCCGCATCGCATAGAAACAGCGGCTTATGCGGATGATGTTCTTATTTTTTCGGATGATATTGCTTCAGCTCTTCCCGGGCTTACAGATATTATTGCTAGGTTTTCTCAGGTCTCTGGTTATACTCTTAACAGAGATAAGACTGAGATGTTTCCCTTGAATGCTTATTGTTTTCCTGCACATATGGGTACCGCTGGCTTCAAGTGGCAATCTAAACATCTCAAATATCTAGGGATTTGGTTTTGTGGTACGCTCTATGATACGGTGGCACATAATGAAGCGCAGACTCTTCTCAAAGTTCGTCAACTTCTAGATACCTGGTCCCCTAAGTACATCTCTTGGTGGGGTCGTATCCAAACTCTCAAAATGATGATTACTCCTATTATTAACTTTGTTTCCTCTATGCTGCCGATCAAATTGTCCTCTTCCTTTTTTCGTGAGATTGACTCCATTACTTCTAAGTTTCTTTGGAGTGATAAGAGGGCTAGAATTGCGTATAAATCTTTGAGGAAACCTTATGAGATGGGTGGTTGTAATTTTCCTGATTGGGAAAGATACCAGACTGCTTTTTTAGCTTCCCAAGGTGCTTTGTGGTTTTCCTCGTCTCCTGTGCACACGCCTTCCTGGGTTTTCATTGAGCCACATCTCTCTTTTCCCTTACCACTTTCTTCTTTTTTAACCACATCCACCTTATCTATTCCTTTTTCCCGCTCCATTATCTTAGATACTATTGCAGCAGTAAAGTCTGTGGATAAGAAGATGGCTACCCCGATCCATAAATCGAAGTGGTCTTCTTTATGGCGTAATCCTAGATTAAAATTTGTTATTGATCCTGTGTTGATCCTTTCCTGGTCCTCTAAAGGAATAACTTTGGTTCGTCATCTGTATGACTCCAATAATGATCCATTGCCCTTTTCCTCTTTAGCTCAACAGTTCTCGCTCTCCAATTTGGACTTCTATACTTTTTTAAAAATCAAAGTAGCTCTTGCTAACGTACCTCTGGAGCCCGATTCTCCTACTGTTATGTTATTTTCCTTGTGGCTTCGATCTGGTCATATAGCTTTAAAAATCTATAACTTTCGGTCTTCTACTTCCTCTGCCTTACCTACTGTTACCCAACAAAAGTGGTTACATCATTTTGATAAGGATCTTACCGACCATATTTCGCCAGAAACCTGGCGACTGATTGGTAAATTTTCTCTCCGTGATAAGATTGCCCCTTCTTTAATCCAATCTAAAAAAAAATCTCTCAACCTTCTCCATTGGACTCCTGTGCGTTTGCATTCACTACACTTGAAAGATGATGATCTCTGTTGGAGCTGTGGCCTGGCTACTGGTGATTATTTGCATATGTTCTTTACCTGCTCTCTTTTACAACCCTTCTGGGATCTCATTAATAAACACCTTATATTAATTTTCAATACTGATTTTCAGCTTTCCTTCCCCATGATTCTTTTGGGCCCTTTGGCTTCCCGAGTACCCTTGCCTTTGGATGCCCTTGATTTGCAATTGCTTGACCTTTTGTTGACGGTTGCTATTAAGGTGATCCTTATGGATTGGAAGTCTTTTTCTTCTGTCTCATATCATACATGGTGGGCATGGGTTTCTTTTTTACGTAGCGCACACATTTCAGTCGATGTGGCTCATCTTACCCCTACGATTTCTAGTAATGTTTGGAAAGCCCTAGATGCTTATATGGATTTGGCTTCGAAGGGTTTGGTTGCCCAATATCCTTTTATGTCCTCTACTTGACTGTTGTTTGTTATTTGTGTAATGTGTGTTTGTAGTACTGCAGTGGATCCTTCCTTTTCCTTCCCTTTCTCTTTTCTTTCCTTCTTTTTGCTATCTTCTTTTCCACTTTCTCTCTCTCTCTCTCTCTCTTCTTTTTTTCCCTTTTTCTCTCTTTTTACTTCTTCCATTCATGATAGTGATACCTTTTTACGGACACGTTGGCTCACAGATATTCCCGAAATGAGTTTCTTATATTTTACATTTATGTTGTTTTGAGGGAATTATTTGTACTTGATTTATTCATCAATACTTTGCTATGGATTTCGATTGTATCACTATGTATTGTATTTAACTACTTCTTATACTTTTTAAAATAATAAACTTATTGAACACAAAAAACATGTAAGACCAAGAAAAATGTTTTTTAAAAAAATGATTCAATGAAGGTCCCCAGGATCCAATAATGATTAAATGAGGGTCCAAGGAAGTCAAGAGGTTAAAAATTACTGGCCTAGAAGATGTTTTATTGCTCATCATAAAACATGCAGCAGCATATTTACAAGAACTGCCATATCGGCATCCATGCTCCAGATTTCTTGCATCTGCCCCAAATGACCTAACAACACCATTGATGCACCATATTTAAAATGCAGTGCTCCGTGGCACAAGAATTCACGGATGTGTCAGAGATTCTGGCACATCTTTTGCCGCTAAAGTGACGCAATACTATAGTTGGTCGTAACACTGATACAACTCCAGCAACAAATCAGAACACAGAGCTGAGTCCCTTGTTAAAAGCCCTGGATCAATCCTTATGCCTGGTTTGCAAATGTGGAGGGATTTTGATGCAGTCAACTTATAGAATGATGCAGTGAAAAGTTGTGAATTTCACTGCATCATTTCTAAGTGCCTTTTAACGTGGAAACTCCTATCCTGCATACATTATAACTGGCGCATGTATATTGTGATGCAGGTCTCTGCAAACTGACACACTGAGCCCAATACGTCAGTTTGTAAATATGGAGCAGTGTGGCGCACTGATTTTGCCGACCCTGCAATAAAAAAAAATTACTCTACCGTGGTGCTAGCTCAATGTAAATATGCCCCATAGTGTTTTCAAAAGATCTATTTTTCACCCTTACCTCCCCTTGTCTCAACTCATCCCCAGTGCTTAATTTGAGTCTGTGGTTACTGGTGCTCAGCACCAGCACTTAATTCTCAATACCAGCACTTACGGCAACAGTTAAGCACATGGTGGCACTAATTGTCTAATTTTAAAATTATCACAACAATACAGTTTTTGTTATTCAATACACATAAAAAAATAATAATGTCTGCTATCCAGTCTATTCTTATAGTTTTTGCTGGACTGGAATTGTCCAAATTATCACACTTGTAGGAGTGTGACGGCTAGTAGTTGAATTGGTTCTGGGAATGGTAGCACTGATAGGGGCAATGGGTGGAGGATGTATCAGTGGCCTCCTGAGAAGGGCTCTGGCATTTACTTTTGATCAAATGTATTTTTATTTTTATTGAGACAATACAACGTAATAGTTGGACAAGCACAGCATTGTATGCGCCCTTCAAACCCCATTTCTGCACCTGTGTTATTGATCATATCCCTAGGGGTAGATGCCATGTGTCCGTGGATGCTGGTGAGGGCAATACCCATCATAGTGGTTCTGATTGAAGGTCCTGCGTCCAAACTGCCCTCAAGGCCCACCCTAACCCCAACTACCCCCCCCTGGTGCCCCCCCCCCTCCGGTGTGTTCTGTTTACGTGTCGCATGGTAGCCGAACGGACCAGAATTAGACATTGCCTCTCTCCTCTCCCGGTGTCTTGTGAAACTCATCCGCCAATCTGAGGACTTTTAAGTATTTTAGGCATGTGAGCTCATTAAATTCTTGGGTTAACAGGGAGACCAGTGGCAACCACGTTTCTCGAAAGGTGTCTGAAGTTTGTGTGAGAGAGGCTTGTATCCTTTCCATCCCCATTATATACCAAAGCCTGTGGAGCCACCCGGTGTGTGTGGGTTTCCGTGAGGTGCCCCATAGTGAGAGGATGTGTTGTGTCGCCGCCCCCATTGCCAACCCCATTTGTTTCCCCTGCAGTGACTTGAGTGGGAACATGAGTTTGTTAGGTAGGCCCAGGATCGCGTATGCGGGGAAGCGGGGGATCTCCGTCTCAAAGTGCAAGTCAATGTCCTTGAGCACCGCCTCCCAATATTCCTGCACTTCTGCGCATTCCCATAGCAGGTGAAGCATGGTCCCCTTGTGCCCGCATCCCCTCCAGTATGTAGGGTCTCGTCTAGGGTTGCTCTGATGCAGCCTCTCAGGGGTCAGGTGCCAGTAGTAGGCCACCTTGACCGCCGATTCTCGGCTGGCCATGTTTCGAGCTGTGTGGTGCGCCCGGTAAATGTAAATGCAAATGTAGTAGTATTTGTATAGCGCACCGAATCCACCCCCGAAGGGGTATCTCAGGCACTTGTACGCATACCGCTGTGGAACCCTTCCTGGCTTTTCCCTGTGAAGTGCCCACTCCTGGGCACCCCCAAGGTGAAGCCAGGTATCCTAGCGTTGTTGGGGCCATTGTGGAGATTAAGCAAGCTATTGCCTAGAGCTGCAGAGTGGGACGCATGATTAGAATAGGCACGAGGCGAGAATCATCAGGTCCGTGGAAATTGAGCCCAAGACCCGCCGAGGCGGGAATTGAACCCTGGTCCCGGGCTAGACCTCTGCATCAGGGTCTGCCGCTCTAACCATTGAGCCACACTTCTCCTGAAGATGTCCTGCCATTCCTTGTCCGAGAGCGTGCGCCCCAGCTCTCGCTCCCATCGTTTTTGACCCGCGGATCTTGTCTCAGGCGGGGGGGGGTCAGTAACTTATACAGTTCCGTGATTGCCTGCTTATCTGTAGTTTTGGAGAGGAGCCATTTCATGTATGGTGTGAGATGGCGGCCCACATGAGTTATATTATCCTTGTGGGTAAGCCAGAGCCGAAGCTGGAAGTATTGGAAGTTTTGCGGTCTGTCAATCGCATACATATCTTTTATTGTGTCCAGCTTCATGAAGCCCTGTAAATCAAATAAATGCCCAGCCGAACAACACTCTATCTGTCGCCACTGTGGGAAGGAACCGGGGACCATCCCTGGTGGGAACGCTGGATTATCTAGCAGGGGCGTCATCGGTGACGGAAAGGACGTAAGGCCCCTGGAGACCGCCCCTGTGTCCCACATCTGAAGGAGTGTCCTGGTGATAGGTGACTTTTTGATGTAAGCCGGCGCGCAAGAAATGGGACTCTCCAAAGTAGCATGCCCGCCATGGCCCTATCCTGGAATAGCCAGTATTTCTCAGAAGTTGGTCGGGACCATTCTAGGAAGTATCGCAATTGTGATGCCTGGAAGTATCGCTGCAGGTCAGGCACGCCTAGCCCCCCCTCCGCCGGTACCCGCGTGACCAGGTCTCGCCTCAGCCGAGGGCGTTTACCAGCCCAAATATAGTACTGTATGGTGTCCTGCAGCTTTTTAATCATGCCTATAGGGGGGGTGACTGGGATGGTTTGAAAGAGGTAGAGCACCTTTGGCAATAGGGACATCTTAACAGCGGCTACCCGTCCGAGACAGGAGAGCGGCTGTTGTCGCCAACATAAAATGTCCCCTTGAATGCGCGTTAGAAGTTTAGAGTAATTTAGTTCGACTGTCTGGGCTGTTGTGGGCGTCAGTTCAATCCCTAGGTACGGCAGCGCCATTTGCGTGGTCAACCCCCCCAGTTGTAGCAAACCTCTGTTGGCCTGGCGGGTGTTACTCCCCAGGGGTAGAATCACTGACTTCCCGATGTTCATTTTAAAGCCCGATACCCTCCCGAACAGTTCCATTTCCTCTAAAAACTCTGGTATCGAAACCCTAGGGTTGTCCACGGCGACAAGGATGTCGTCAGCGTAGAGGCTGATAGTCTGTTCTTCACCCCCAAATTTGATACCTGTGATGGCTTGGTTGTCTCGTACGTGTTGGGCAAAAGGTTCGATATGGATGGCGAACAGCAGTGGTGAGAGCGGGCAGCCCTGCCTCGTGCCTCGTCTGATGTCAAAAGGATTAGAGCTTATCACATTCACCTTGATCGTTGCCTGGGGTGATGCGTAACAGCTAGCCATCCAAGCCCGAAATCTGTCACCCATGCCAAATCTCGCCAGTGTCTTGTCTAGATGTCTCCAGTCCACTCTGTCGAACGCTTTTTCGGCGTCGACTGATAGAAGGGCCGCATCTGTGGCATTAAGGTGTGTCTTATCAATTACATGCATCAGGCGCTTGGTGTTATCTGCACACTGACGGGAAGGTATAAAGCCTGCCTGGTCTGGTTCTATTATACCAGGGAGACAGGGGCCTAGCCTCACGGCCAGAATTCCAGTGAAAAGCTTTAAGTCGAGGTTGAGGAGAGAGATCGGTCTATAGGCCGCACACAGGGACGCGTCTTTGCCTGGTTTCGGTAGGACTATAATGTCTGCTTTCCAGCATCTCCTGTGGGATTGAGCCCGGGCCCTGAAAGGAGTTGAATAATTTTGTTAGAATAGGGGCCAGGAGGGGGCAGAATGTCTTATAAAAGCTCGCAGAAAATCCGTCCTGGCCGGCGCCTTCAATGGCTTAAGGCGTGGTATTGCCGAGATCACCTCTTCTAGGGGTATGGGGGCGTCTAGATCCAGGACATTCGCCTCGTTGTGGGTTGTTAAGTTTGCTTCATCTAGATATGTTGTCCCCGACCCATCATCCAGGGCCTGATCAGCCATGTACAGCTTGGCGTAGAATGCCCTGAACTCATCCGCAATGCTGTCGTCTTCTCAGAGCTCCCCTCCGTCTTCCGCACGAATGACCGGGATCTTGGAGCGGACACTTTTTGCTCTAAGTTTACGAGCCAGGAGACGTCCGGTCTTGTCCCCCCCCCACGTAGTACGTGTGTCTGAGGCGCAGTGCTGCATATTCCGCCCCTGGCCCTTACTTTTAAACAAATTAAGCATTACCTATTTATTCCTTACCTCCCTTTTCCTTTACTCAGCCCCGGACATTAAAATCACACTTAACTCGCTTTACTTCTACCTACAGCTGAACATTAAAATCACCCTAAAATCACATTTACCTCCCTTTACCTCTACCCACTGGTGAACACCAAAATCACCCTTACCACCATTTACCTCTACCCACCCTTGAACCCTAAAATCATCCTCACCTCTATTTACCTATACCCACCCTAAACTCTACAATCACCCATACCTCTCTTCATCTCTACCACCATTGAACTCTAAAATCACTCTTACCTCCCTTTATCCATCTTGAAAACTAAATTTACTGTTGCCTCCATTTACCTCTACCAACCCCTAAACTCCAAAATCACCCTTACTCTCTTTAACTCTACCCACCCCAAACACTAAAATCACCCTTACCTCCCTTTTCCCTTTACCCACCCCATAACCTTAAACTCACCCTTACTTCGCTATACTTCTGCCCTTAAAAAATACTTACATAGATGGAAAAGCACTGGGTGGTAAAAGTACAAACTAATTACCTGCATGGTACTTACCAGTGTGGTAAAGATCCTGCTTGGTAAAGGCTAAGCATGGGCGAATTTTGCGAATCTGGCGTTTGCGAATTTGCGTATTTGCGAATTCGCAATCTGCAAAATTCGCGATCTCTCGCGATCTTGCGGATTTTTTTTTGGGGTGTTCGCAAGGGTTTCTGCCAGTTCGCGAGGGTTTTGTACCAGTTCGCAATTGCGAACTTACTTGTCGGCTCGCAACGGTCGCGACTATGTTGTTTCTACGTCTGGTTCATCATCACAAGTTCACAGCACCCTCTGTTTCACCACTGCCACCTTCTGTTTCACCCATGCCACCCTCTGGTACATCAATGCCACCCTTTGGTTCATCACTGTAGATTATGGGGGGGAAAGCAAGCACACCTGCCCTGCTTCAACTGACATGAATTAATTTGGGGTTGATTTATTTATGTGTCACTGTTTTAAAATTCCAGTCTGGCACCTGCTTCCTTATCTGTAATTTGCTTTCTGTTGCAGTGCAATTTTTTTTCCCAGGACCTTTGTGGCCTACTTGTAGCTATTCTATGAGCCTGCTGTGAGGGTCAGAGCAGGGTCATAGAATAGTTGCAAGTAGGCAACTGAACTCTGCAGGGGCCCCTCAGGAAGCACTACAGGGAATGGTTACTAATGATGAGTTTGAACTTTTGCACCTGCTGAGTGCTTTCAGTTTTGCAAAACTCGTTTTTCTGCAATTTTGCGGGATTCGCGGGGCGCGAACTTGCGCGAGATCGAATTTGGAAGCCGCAAATTTGTGCGAATATGCGATTTGGTTTTTTGCGGCGTGCTATTTCGCAAGGTTTTGTGCGTTTTAGCGAGCCGCTTGTAGCGCAACGGCGCGAAGTTACCCTGACGGTCGTTCACGGGCGCGGCCATCTTGTTTGCATGACGTATTTCCGTTTCCGGGCGCGATGTGTAATCTCGCAAAGTGTGCGG
Organism: Lissotriton vulgaris; assembly: GCF_964263255.1. Taxonomy (NCBI): domain Eukaryota; kingdom Metazoa; phylum Chordata; class Amphibia; order Caudata; family Salamandridae; genus Lissotriton; species Lissotriton vulgaris. The sequence continues at coordinate 841,898,235 of NC_141691.1, read as the reverse complement.
CTCGCTAGTACAATTTCGCGTGTGATCGCGAGGAAAATCTCGCGCGAACTTACCCACGCGGTCGTGAACAGGCGCGGCCATCTTGTTTCTCATTCATTGCTATGGTTCTGGGCATGCTTTCTGTATCCTCTCTGAATCTCTGCCATCCTTTGCTTGTTTGAAGTTTTTTTTAATCTATTTTACTTATTATCTATCCCTCTATTTTTCTAGCTCTATATTTTTGTGTTTACTGCTACTTTTGGTTAATTTTAAACTACTTTTTAAACTCTTTTCTTTTCTTCTTCCCTATTCTATTTCTTCTTTATTATTTAGCTTCCTTTCTGCCCATACCATGGTAAAGGGAGCCGGGAAGCATCCTGAGAAGGGGAAGGGTCCCGCACCCCATGCCCGGCTCCCGTGCGGGCGTTTGAGGGGGGAGACAGTCACAGCCCGGGAGATCTTTAGCGCGGAGGAGGTGGCCGCACTAGTCTTTTATGTTCAGCGCCGCCTCCCCAGGACCATCATGGCAGGCGGCAGGATCGCTAGCGGGTACGGGATCCAGGAGCGCCGGAAGCGGTGGCAGAAGGTGTGCCGGGCCATGTACCAACACTCTCGGGTCCGGCGCACCTACAACCAGGCCACCCACTGTTGGACGGATCTCCTGGACCGGGAACGAGATCTGCTCGACCTGCTCGGCCTTGAGATCCCCGGGCTTGGTGAGTAGTAGTAGCTATTACTTTACTACTCTGTTTTCTCCTGCTATGTGTGTTATTATCTTGCAAATTTTTGTTTTTTACCAAGAGCAATAATGCTGCTGATTACATTGTAGGTAAATTATATTTCAAAATCTTCTGTGCATTTCAGGTGCACTGCTCTCCTTCTCAGTAGCGCTGCTACTATGCTTATTTATTTTCGATTTTGTGTTCATTTCATTTGCCTGTGAAATTATGCATGAGTGTAGTTTAAAGAACTGCGTAATGCTAGACACTAAGGGTCAGATTTTTAATTACCGGTGCATCCCTGCAAAGTAGCAGGGATGCGCCAGTAATTGTGCGCCACGCCACCACCACCCATGGTGCGCCGTATTTACAATGCGGCGCACCATGGCCCCAAAACGTCACCGAAGCGTTACGCTTCTGTGCCGTAAAGGCGGCGCATTGCTGGAGTTGCGTCGCAACGATGGCGCAGCTCCAGCAATGCTCTGGGGTGCCCTATCTCCCCAATGCTGCGTCAAGCCGTACGTCTGCTTCAAGCAGGCGCAGGGTTTGAGTCACGCATCATTGTCCTCAAAGTGACTGATTGAAATCTTGTAGATTTTCCTCAGCCACTTTTAGGATGCGTTCCTGCGCAGGAACGCCCTCCCTTGCGCCAGAACGCCCCCTGATGGCGCAGGGCTTTACAACGTGATGCATCTCCCATATGCGTCACGTTGTTAATATACGCCGCACCATGGCGCCTATTTTGTTCTGCCGCTGCGTCACAAAATTCACGCAACAATGGAGCAAAAGAGCCGCAAGGGTCTTCTAAATCAGCCCCTACAGACTCAAGTCCAGTCCTTCCTTTGTACACCTGGCAATATGAAGAAATAGTGGTGGTGGATTGATAGTTTGAGTATTTTAATGACTGGTTAATGTAGTAGGAAACTTTTTAGTGTTGTCGCTGATCTGCAATCACAATGGACTTTGTCTGTCACTTCGCGTGCTGCGGACTGCTGCCTGCTAGTCCCAGGCGAACCTTTTTAGTAGTTTGTTTAGTGAGTTACATAAGAACTTTCCAAGTCGACGGTCCGTAAATCAAGCAATACTAATAACGTAGTACACCACATGAGATAGGTCAATATATCCCGTGGAATAGTTGTCTATTTGCTATTTCGCCAAAATATTTTGTTATTGTTCTTTTGAAATGTTTGATTTGGTTGACAAATATCATCCATGTTTTTTGGTCTTTCTTTCTTTTATGTACATAAGCTCCCCCCAGGGGCAAGAGGGCATTGGAGGAGGCTGCTGCTGCTGCTGAACAGGATCGGTCAGGCGAGGGCTCCTTTGCTGGCCCCGGTAAGTTTTAATTTTAATATAGAGTACCTATTTTTTCCTAGCGTTCCTTATTCGATTTTTTCTAAATCGTCTTTGATCTTCTTGTAGACTGTATCTAAATTCTTATCCTGTCTCGACTATGACTCCCTGTGGTATTACTAGATTATTCTTATTAGACTGTCTGTGTAGCTAACTAAGATTGCACATTTGGCAATTCCATTGGACTACCATTCTAGTCAGCAATAGCTCTATGCACTGAGTGCAGTCCTCTGGGATTGTCCATAATGTCTTTTCAAGTCTTCTAAATGTTTATGCTTTGACAATTGCCAACAATAAAAAGGTGAATGACCACCAAGAAAGAATAAGATACTACTTTACTCTTGGTTTGGATAGGAGGACAATCCATTCTACTACTGTTGCAGGGACAAATCTGCACAAACAGAACTATGGACACTAAATAGTGCATTGTTTATCAATTATAATAGGCGCAGGTAGACTTTCCACATACCTCAGTGATATCAGACTTTGAAGAACCCCCAATCTCCTTACTGACTAGATAGTGTGGCAGAGTCATTTAGCTCCCGAATTCATCGATGATTGATCCCCAATGATGATTATCCAACGCAGGACAAGAGTACGGAGTCAGAGTCCAGAAGTGTCAGAGGCACGGACTCATGCTTGCAAATTGCAAAACCTTTTGCTCATTCACTCATGACCAAAAACCACAGAGTCTATTTAAGTTTTAAAGCTTTATTAAAAGTAAAAATATTTATTAAAATCAAGCTTGTCATAAAACATAAACGGTTGATTAAAAATGGAAAAGTGCTTATACTCATTTTTTATTTCACACATTTATTGTGGGCGAGCCGAGCCCTCACCTGGTTTGAACTTTCATTTTTCTTTTTGGTGCTGAATCGTCCTAATGATTTCTTCTTAGAAGTGAAGCTTCTGTCTGTTATGAGGAAAATGTTGCGTGTTAAAAAGCAAGCATTCATCAGTTGTGCCAAATAATGCTGCAAGACAACACCCTTTCCTGGAAAAAGGGACATTTTTACTTTAGAGTAGACAGTCACAATTTATTAGATTGGTTTCTGTATTCACATTTCTTCATTCCTAGACAAAATACTAGTGAGTGGTGTATGTCTATGACATCTAACATTCTTAAATGTACTTTGTAGGTGGAACATCTGGTGCTGGGCCCAGCGCGGAGGTGGAGGGAAGCTCTGGGGAGGAGGCGGTGCAAGTGCCGAACCAAACTGCTGTGCGGGTTGCCACGGTAGTGGCGGGCAGTGGTAAGCTCTTATATTCCTTACTTATTGAGATTCCAGACTGCATAGTGTGCTGCTCCCCGTGAGAAGACATAAGGTTTGTCCAGATGAGAGACATGAAGAAGAATGATTGACATTTAGGGGCCTATTATGATGGCGGACTGACCTGAGTCCGTCCGCCACCATAGAGTAGGAGGGACCGTCCGCAGGGGCAGCGGCGGTCCCTCCGTGTTAATTAGGATGTGACCGCCACCCTGGCGGTCACATCCTGTATTTTTATCATTGCGGCGGGTGCTGCTTGAAGCAGCACCCGCCGCAATGATAAAAATGTAAGTTGTGCATTTGCATGCACAAAGCGTCAGGCAACGCGCGGTGCCTTCCGCTTTGTGCAGGCAAATGCAGGGGGGTACCATAGGTACCCCCCATGTGCACCCCCCACCCCCCCTTCACCTCTGGGGGCCCGCAACGGCCCCCCAAACAAAAATCCGTATGCCTTTGCGCGTCGGAAATGCCGCCGTGTAAAGGCATGTTCCTCCAGACATCCTAATATGGCTGGCGGTGTCTGATAGACAACGCCAGCCATGTTAGTGCTTTTCGCCGCGGACGGGAGGCGACCGCGGCGGAAAAGCTGCGGACTTAAAAACGATCCCCCAGCCATCCTAATCTGGCGGGGGGTCTTTTTCAGTCCGCTGCGGATTTCCCGCATCCTCCGGGCCGGCGGTAGATTCCGCCGGCCCGGAGGATGCGGGAAATCCGCAATCCTAATCTGCCCCATAGTTTGAATGGATAAATGCCTGGATCATGGTACTATCTGACTCTTAGATAGCATATGTGTATCTAGAGAGAGTAGATGGTCACTGGATGAACTAAGTGTTACTTTGAAGAGCATGTAACACCGCACCCGCACGTCCGTCCCAGTGTAGGAAAGGCAAGGAAAAGAAGTTGTAATTTTGTCCGAATACTACCATGAATAGTAGCAGTAGTTTGTATTTCAAGCACAGCATATATCCGGCTATTACGATGGCCACTCACTACCTCTGTTAATAAGTTTAGTAGAACTCGGTCATTCATGTGTGGATGTATCACTGTTCACTCAATAAAAAGCAAAGCACCTAAAGTCATCCCATATGTAAGTAAATACATACCATGTGCAGTGATAGATAATCAGATTATTTATCTTCTTCATTTTCCTTTTCTAGTATTCATTGGCACTGTAGGGTGAAAGTTAAATTAATTAAGCAGTAGCCCTTGTAACAGAGTATTCTCAGTGCCACCCATAATAGAAAAGTAAGAGCATCACCACCTGCATGTACTGGACTGGTACAGTAACGCAAGTCTGTCTCACTCATCAGGGCGGGCGTCTGTTTTCCTTGGGTGCAAGTTGACTGCGCTGGCATTATGCCGGCTTGCAGAAGTTAACGTACCAATTTTGCTAAACAAGAGAGAAGAAGAAGAATAAGACTGGTGTACTGTCATAGTCGACTCTAATGGAGTGAGTCCATAGTGCTCGTAGAATTGATTCCTTAAACTCCCACTAATGTTAGAGCAAGGGTGAAGAAGTGGGAGGTTAGATAGATACTGGCCACAATAGTTATGTACTGCACTTGCAATTTGCTAGTTCTACTGTGGCACAACTTTCTGCTGAATCATTTTTTGTTAATCTTAAAGAGCATTGGTTACAGACTATGTCTTTCTTTCTTCATATAGATGCTCCTTCCAAACCAACCCGGAAAGAGCTGGCTAGACGGGCCCGGCAACGGAAGCTGGAGGCCACTGTCGCTGAATATCGCCAGCTGGTGGCCCAGGAGGAGGGGGACACGCAGTCTACCACAACATCTACCGGGACAGCTACTTCCTCCTCCGCGCTACCTGGGTCACCCAGACGGCGCAGGTCTCCAGCGGTACGGAGCCGGGGTACCGCATCCACCCGCCACCGCCGAGCAAAGAAATCAGCTGCCCCCACAGCAGTTGCAAGAAACGCATGCACCGCCTTTCCCTGAGGGTTTCCTACCTCGAGCAGGAGCTGCTCAACACGAAAACCCTGCTCGATACCCTCCGCAAGGAGCATTCCGACCTGGCGCGGAAATTCAACAGCAGCAGCCAGCAGTAGGAGGAGACTGTCCCTTGCCCCTTTTTTAAAGACTTCTGGGGGGTGGGAATTGGGAGTTGGTTTTTTTTCACTTTTTTGGACTTTTCACGGACATTCGAAAGGGAGTGGGGGTGGGTTGGGTCTTGTGGGAGATTATTTTGGTCAGGGATATAAATATACTTTAAACTTTATCTTAGCATACGTGTTTTTTTACTGCTTTTGAGGCTGGTGGGTGGGGGTTTAACAGTAACTTTGTTTTGGTGACACTTAAGTGGCATCTTGATTCAAGTTGTGTAATTATTTGCCCAAATGTTTTCAAAACTAAGTGCCTCTCAGAGAGTAAGTGAATTCAATAGTCCTAGGACTTTTCTAGTACTAGCGTCAGTCTCTCATCTCTCCTAATACTCCATTATACTTCCTCCCCCCAAACGCTTATCTTTCCTGTTTTTGTGTTTGGAAATAGGGCTAGGCACAGGGCTGGCTGCACGTCAAATGGCGATATGGCAATCCTGGGCGGATGAAATGTCATCATTGCGATGGTACTAGTGGTGTTACACAGTGGCAGTTGCAGCATCTGAAAAAAAAGAAAATGAAACCTTGTTTGTCCTTACCGTAGCATTAGAACGGTACGATAGAGAATATAGCAGGTGACAGTACACTAGAACAGTGCTGCAATGTAGCCTAACAAATGGTAAAGTACTGAAAGTATAACTAGTACTTGCGTTGAATTTCTTTGACATTGGCTACTACTACAAGAAATAGTACTGAAGGTGAAGGGCACAGCAGCGTAATAATTTGCCACTTCGAGGAGGAGGATGTTCTTGATGACCTATCAAGTAGATGGCGGCATGGCGCACATGAAAATCTGCTTTCATTTGCCAATAGTGACTGAGTGTGAAGCTGAGTAAGTCTAAAATATATCCTCGGATTCCTTCACCAGTCTGTTGCTATGACCTTATCCTCCCCAGCAAGTGTGTGGAATTGTTGCTGTCATTTAGTCACACATCAATCAAAACCACACAGCCCGGGGGAAGAGGGTTAGGGTTTATAAAATGGATGGGAATGGGGGATTTTGGGAAAGTTTTTTGAGAGAAGAAAAAAAAAGCACAGCATGGACAAACAATAATTGAAGATAAAGAAATCTTTGGGTACAAAGCTAACCATAAATCTTTTAAGTGACATAAAGGAAGTGCATGCACTACTGCATGCATTGTTACTGAAAAGTAAGTAGTACTTTCGACAACCGTGAATGACAGAATGCGACAGTACAGGGCTGCAGCGTTTTCACTTGCCTAACTCTGCACTCAGAGAAACACTTCTTACAATAAATTAGGTTTAAAAAATAGCCGAAGTAAAACCTATAGAATGGCTGTAGGGATCAATTTAGAAGCAGAGAAAGATCCAAGAAATGCAGAGTCACACTCATAGAAGTTCACAGCAATAACATTACTTAAAAAATAATTAGGAAAGAATGGATACTGTATCTGTATGTTGTTGTAGTTGTCCCGTTGAATTTGGTAAGTAAGTTGCACGCATCAAACCATTCCTCTTAAAAGTGGCACTCCTCCATTCCAGCTTACGCTTCGTCCATCAATGTTGGTGACCAGAAGAGACCCTGTCCACTGCCTGCCTGGCGGATGCTGAATTGCGGCTCGCTAATGTGAAGCCTGACTTCATCCTTTTTTTCCCATTGCACAGACTGAAACCCGGCCTGTAATTATTGATGGAAAAACAGGAAGTGATATTAGAACACCACTGACAAATAAATATAAGGTATGTACGCTGTGTAGTGCAAAAAGTCACACTTTGAGTTTCCTAATAGACAGTACAATATTTTTGAAAGTGCGTACTCTGTCTGAGTCTCCTTTTGAAGGATAAATAAGTATGGGCAAATTAATTTAGCGGATCTTTCCCCTCAAGCTAGGTGTACTGTAAACTGTGTTTTAGAACAAAATTAGACCTTCCCTGCAGTGCTCCCGCCCAGACCCTTACTAAAGCCAGTCGCAAAAATGTAGAAGACCCCCAATCAGATCTCACAAAACGAGGCCTAGTAGAAAACTGGTGACAAAACGTACTTTGAAAGTAAAAGTAGGCCCAAATCCCCCCTTACCCACCGTGGATTGTATTCAAACCACTTGCAAGCAAGCAAAAGTATCCATACCCAGCATCGCTCCAAGACTCGCAAACCCCCCCACAAACAGCCCCCCACCCAAACACATGCAATACAAATACTGCTAACCCTAACGAGCCCTAAGTTAAGAATAGTGGCAAACGCTTTCTTTAACTATGCCAAATCCCCCCTTTCCCACCATGGATTTTCTTCAAATCACTTGCAACCAAAATTACACATTCCCACGAGTGCTCTAAGACCCCAGAACTCAGTTGCAAAAATCTAGAACACCCCGAAACACATGCAATCCTGCTGCTAGGGCTAACCCTAACGAACCCTAAGTTACAAAAAGTGCCAAAAGGCTTTTCCGCATGGATTTTCTCCAAACCAGTTTTATCCGGTATTAGACCTTCCCAACAATGCCCCAAGACCCGCCAACCCACCCGCAAAAAAGCACAACACCCCCAAACAGCCAAAAAGGATAATCTCATACTTACAATATTTTTCGGCCTTCTGTCCAAACTCGCTGTGCAGCTAGGTCATAACTCCCGTTTTCCACCATGGATTTCCTGAAAAGCAAATGCAATCAAAATTAGACTGTGCCAGCAGTGCTCCCAGACCCCAAAACCCACCCACAAACACCCGGAACCCCCCCAAAGAGCACCTCAAAGACAAGCAAGTCAGCAAAAAGGCAAAAACAATTTCGCCTCCGATTTGGTCCAAACCACTTTTATCCGGTATTAGAGCTTTCCAGCAATGGCCCCAGAGCCGTCAACCCAGGCGAAAACAAGTAGAAGACCCCCAAACAGCCAAAAAGCAAAAGTACAAAAATGGGGACTTAGTCATTTTCAGGGCAATTTCCAAAATCACTCCGCGCGCTCTGCAGCTAGGCCCTAACTCCCCTCTGCCACCATGGATTTGCTTCAAACCTCTTGCAATCAAAAGTATCCATAGCCAGCAGTGCTCTCAGACCCCGAAACCCACCCACAAACACCAGGAAGCCCCCCAAACAGGCCCCTAAAAACATGATAGTGAGCAAAAAGTCAAAAACGTTTTCAAGTCTGATTTGGGCAAAACCAGTTTTATCCGGTATTAGACCTTCCCAGCAATGCCCCAAGACCCGCCAACTCACCCGCAAAGAAGTAGAACACCCCGACAAGTGCAGAGTCTTTCTTCATTGGGCGTAATCCAGCCCTCTGCTTTGAGGGAAATAGGAGTCTGGAGGAGGAGGATAGAGGAGCATGTTCTTGTGAACTTGTGAACCTGAGGAATGCAGACTGCGGCACCTTCAAATCAATAAGCAAATACGTGAAGACAGTTCTGCTGATGGGCTTGTTTTTGTGATTAGGTGATTAAAGTTTTAATTATATTAACTGTGCAAAACAAAGAAAGACAGACACACAGGAATAAAAGTGAATAAGGACGAAAAAGAAAGTTATTGATTCATTGGCTCACTTACAGGGCTCGTTGTCAGGGAATAAGAGTTCGTCCTCATACTCTGCGAATTCAGGCAGGAGTAGGTCAGTGTCACCTAACAGAGAAGAAATTACCTCATCTAAGTTGCTGTCCTCCTCGTCTTCTTCCGGCCTGTATTCTCGTAGTTTGTAATCGGGTGGTATGAGGTGCTGATTCATCTTGATCATTGTTAACCTCTCTAGATTTTTGGGCGAGAGGCGGGTCCGTTTGCAAGTTACAATGCCACCAGCAGCACTGAAAACACGTTCAGAAGACACGCTTGCGAGTGGGCAAGACAAGTAGTTTATAGCCAGGTTGGAGATCGGTGCCCACAATTCTTTTTTCCCATGCCAATACGCCAATGGGTCAGCATTAACATAGACCTCTGTTGAGTCATTCAGATAGTCCTGCACCATCGACTGAAGGTTCTCCAAGGTACCTCCACTTTGCTTACTTTTTGCTGGGACCTTTTGAGAACCAAACCCAAGCTGAGTTAGCCAATCCTCTTCTTCACCCAATGTTACTGTTGTGTCTGGTGCAGATGATCCGGTTGCCGGTGTCTTTAACGGCTGAGAGGTCACTTCTGCCACAGCCACAGGTGCAGAAGTGGACTCATTTGACTGGGGATGGCCTGCTGATGTACTGCCTTTTCCTTCAATTTTCTGCCGTTCTCTTTCAAACCTCATGGCTGACAAGGCTAGCCAACGTTTGTACTTTGTAACATCTTCATCACCAAAAGGAATGAATGCTCTGCCTGCCAGCGCCTTTTTGGAGCGTGGATCCAGAATAGTAGCACAAATGTAATGCTGTTCTGAGTGGATCATTTTAAGACGTTCATCGCCAAGTAGGCGTTTTAATAATTTCTCTGCCAAAACAAAAGCGTCTTGCTTTTCTTTATCTTTTTGAAACATAGAAGACACCGCCTTCAGTTGGTGCTCCAACATGCACAACAATGGGATAGCTTTTCCCAAATTACAGTCCTCCCTGCTGACTGCACGCGTGAAGACCTCAAAAGGACGAAGCATGTCTGTCGCGCTTTTAACTAGCTTCCATTGCGCAGCATCTAGCCTCAGGTCCTTCTGAGCTGTACCCAGTGTTAAGAAATACTGATTGAGTACCGTAAACTGCTCATGCAGACGCTCAAGCATGTAGAAGGTTGAGTTCCAACGTGTTGGCACCTCCTGGATGAGTGCTTTCACTGGCATTCGACGTTCATGTAGCAGGCCCCTAAGATGCTTCCGGGCCTTAAAAGAATGGCTGAAATGGTTGCACATTCTTCGGCAGGTGGCCACTAACTCGCACGCTGGACTGTCTTCTTCACTCAAGAATTTTTTAACAACCAGGTTTATACAGTGCGCCAAACACGGCACTCTGAAATAGTTACCCAGATCCATGGCCTTAACTACATTGGCACCATTATCCGTGGAAACATAACCAATCTTGCGTTTTTTTGGGGACAGCCAGTGAAAGACCTTTGTGTTAAACTCATTCAAAATGTTTTCTGCTGTATGACGTTTCTCCAAGCCAAACATGGCTAGTGTTGCATGTTTCCGAGCAGCTTTAAAACCTTGGTCCGGGTCAACACCTGCGTTTAGCTTTGCTTTAACCCCTGAAAAAGAGACCCAGTGTGCAGTGAGTGATGCACATGTAATCAGTACCTGCGGCACTGGTCCACATGTCTGTACTCAGATGTATAGTGTGAACAGCACTCTTCTGCAAAGCTGCCCCAATCACCTCCAGCACATCTTCATGTAGTGCTGGAACGGCAACTCTGGCAAAATAGAACCAGCTAGGAACCTTCCATTTAGGGCAGAGCGCTGCCACTAATTCTAGAAAACCAACCCCTTCTACAAAAGAAAAAGGGAGAAGGTCCAGAGCTAGCCTTTTAGCCAGCTTAGTGTTATACAGACGCGTCAGTGGGTGGTTGCGTTCATATGGCGCTTCTGAAAACAACATGGTTCTAATGTTGGCCTGGACCATTTTACGGGATGATGATGATGACTTCTTCGACCCAGTTACGCTCGCTGATGAACTTTTTTGCATTGGTGTCTCACTCTCTCCCACACTCTTAGTGTGGCTCGCAGGGGGTGTGCTGACAGGGGTGCTGGGTGTAAGTGAAGTAGTGTTTGACGCTTCTTCCTCCTCGTCATCATCAGATGAAACATCAACGTTTTCTTGACTTGCAATTCGGGCTTCCTTGATCTCCTTTAGGTGCGCAAACCATTGGACAGCTTGCTGTCTCTTAAGATGACCTCTCTGGCCTCCGGTACCATAGTTGGTACCAAAATTACCACGACTAACTGCAAGCTTACAAATGCTACAAATGGCTATGTTTTCCTTTTTTGGGCAAACACTAAAGAAGTCCCAAACTGTGGACTTGAAATGTCTGTGGGGGCCGGAGGAGGCGATACTGGTGGTGGTCATGCTGCTAATGCCAGATGAAGTGGAGGATGTGTATTGCCGAACTTTACTACGTTGTGCACTTTCACCACCACTAATTGAGGTCGAGGTGGATGGAGGTCCCTTCTGGCGAGGAAGAAATATGGAAGCAGTAGGTGGTGGTGTACTAGTTAACTCCAATGATTGTGGTGTTCCCATTGCTTCCTCGTCGACAACATCATCACGCTCAGCAGCTTTTCGGGCTAGGGTCAAAATGTCTGTTGGCTGCATGACCGCTGAGGCTCGAGTGACGTCTATGATGACTGCCTCGTCGTCGTGAGAGTCTTCATCAGCAGGAGTATACGCTACTTCTTGTTCAGCGTCATCATCACACTCCATAACTATGAGTTTCGACGACCTTCCTTTTACGCTTAGCTACCTTTGTCAGATCATGGTGTGCCTCACTCTCAGACGGCTGTGGTGGTTCCCAATTGTCATCCATATCATCAGAAGGAAGGGGGCTTGAAGAAGATGTAGACACCACCCTTGATCTTTTCCTTGCTAGGGATGTGGAAGACAATGAATGATCATCAGGAGGAGTGGCTTCCTCAAATGATACCTCGGCTTGATTGTCGATTTCCTGATGTGCCCCTACTTCTGGAGGAACAACTATTGGGGGCACTTGTGCCCCTCCATGCACCTCTGCTTGCGCATCTCCTTGCGCTGCCTCTCCTTCCACATGTATTTGGGCTTGTACTTGCACATGTGGTTGTTGTTGCGGCTGTGGTTGTTCAACACTCGTCAGATGAGTTACAACAACCTGTGTTGATTGAGGGACATTGCCGCTACTTTCTTGCGATGAGCCAACATCACTGGTCGATGGTGATTGAACAACTAGACTAAGTGCCTCTGCAGCACTCAAGGGCTTGGACTTAAGTTGGCGTGGTGGTGGTGGAACTGAGCCCAATGGAGCGGGGGTGCTGCTCCCAGCTTGCTCCCCAGCAGATCCCGCTGCTGCTGCAGGCGTACTTTTTTTTTTATTCCCAAAAAATGTGGCGGGCGGCACACCAGTCTCCTTGGTAACTTACTTCTTCTGCTCCTTACTGGCAACTTTCTTCCTAGAGGAGCTACGGGGAACTTTTTTTGGGGCCATCTTCTTCAGGGGTCAGAACAGCAGGCCGCAGTTGCACGAGTTGCAGAGTTGTCTGTTGCCAGACGTGACGTCGCGTGACGTTATGCTGCACACACACACCGCTGCAGGACTTCTTCCTGGCACTGGTGGTTCTCTTGAGTCTTGTGCACCTAAAAGCAATGGAAGACAGAGGAACATCAGTTCAGTTATACACCCCAAAAACTCGAAAACCACATAAAAATCAGAACAATCCCATGCCATCCAAGCCCTCAATGATGTTCAAATTCAAGACACCCCACAGAAAGACTAGGCCCATGCACCACTCACTAGCCCTGGTCAAAAGGCCCCAACAACAGCCCAAAAAACGAAAAACACACAAAAATCACCACAATCCCATGCCATCCATGCCCTCAATGATGTTTAAATTCAAGACACCCCACAGAAAGACTAGGCCTATGCACCACTCACTACCCCTGGGCATAATGGATGAAAGCTAGGCAAAATGGGTGCAGGCCTGAGAACACTGCCTGCATTCAAAATGGCCCCTTGCCTCCCAGCACACTGCCAGGGCCTGCCTGTACCAGCACTCAAAATGGCCCCCACCCACATGGCCAGTCCCCATGAACACCCCAAAAAATCGAAAAACACAGAAAAATCAGCACAATCCCATGCCATCCATGCCCTCCATGATGTTTAAATTCAAGACACCCCACAGAAAGACTAGGCCCATGCACCACTCACTAGCCCTGGTCAAAAGCCCCAACAACAGACCAAAAATCGAAAAACACACAAAAATCACCACAATCCCATGCCATCCATGAACTCAATCATGTTCAAATTCAAGACACCCCGCAGAAAGACTAGGCCCATGCACCACTCACTAGCCCTGGTCAAAAGGCCCCAACAACAGCCCAAAAATCGAAAAACACACAAAAATCACCACAATCCCATGCCATCCATGCCCTCAATGATGCTTAATTTCAAGACACCCCACAGAAAGTCTAGGCCCATGCACCACTCACTCCCCCTGGGCATAATGGATGAAAGCTAGGCAAAATGGGTGCAGGCCTGAGAACACTGCCTGCATTCAAAATGGCCCCTTGCCTCCCAGCACATGGCCAGGGCCTGCCTGTACCAGCACTCAAAATGGCCCCCACCCACATGGCCAGTCCCCATGAACACCCAAAAAAATCAAAAAACACAGAAAAATCAGCACAATCCCATGCCATCCATGCTCTCCATGATGTTAAATTCAAGACACCCCACAGAAAGACTAGGCCCATGCACCACTCACTAGCCCTGGTCAAAAGGCCCCAACAACAGCCCAAAAATCGAAAAACACACAAAAATCACCACAATCCCATGCCATCCATGCCCTCAAGGATGTTTAAATTCAAGACACCCCACAGAAAGACTAGGCCCATGCACCACTCACTACCCCTGGGCATAATGGATGAAAGCTAGGCAACATGGGTGCAGGCCTGAGAACACTGCCTGCATTCAAAATGGCCCCTTTCCTCCCAGCACATGGCCAGGGCCTGCCTGTACCAGCACTCAAAATGGCCCCCACCCACATGGCCAGTCCCCATGAACACCCCAAAAAATCGAAAAACACAGAAAAATCAGCACAATCCCATGCCATCCATGCCCTCCATGATGTTTAAATTCAAGACACCCCACAGAAAGACTAGGCCCATGCACCACTCACTAGCCCTGGTCAAAAGGCCCCAACAACAGCCCAATAATCGAAACACACAAAAATCACCACAATCCCATGCCATCCATGCCCTCAATCATGTTCAAATTCAAGACACCCCACAGAAAGACTAGGCCCATGCACCCCTGAGTACCCCTGGGCATAATTAATGAAAGCATGGCAGACTGGGTGCAGGCATATGGCAAAACAAAGCAAACTGCCTGGCTTCAAAATGGCCCCTAGACCCCCACCACATGGACAGGACTGCACCAGTTTTCAAAATGGCCCCCACCCACATGGACAGGCCCATGAACACCCCAAAAAAACGAAAAAACACACAAAAATCATCACAATCCCATGCCATCCATGCCCATCAATGATGTTTAAATTCAAGACACCCCACAGAAAGACTAGGCCCATGCACCACTCACCAGCCCTGGTCAAAAGGCCCCAACAACAGCCCAAAAATCGAAAAACACACAAAAATCACCACAATCCCATGCCATCCATGCCCTCAATGATGTTTAAATTCAAGACACCCCACAGAAAGACTAGGCCCATGCACCACTCACTACCCCTGGGCACAAGGCCCCAACAACAGCCCAAAAATCGAAAATTCCAAAATTGTAGTTGCAGCAACTGTAATGCCCCAAACAAACTTACTTGTGAAATTTCTAATCCAAAAGTGATCCAAAAAAAGTCAAAAAGGCCTCAAATCCAAATATCCAGCAGCATCCACAAAAAGTAATCCTTCCAGGTCAAGATACGAATGAAAGTGACCAACACATGAAGAAAGCACTGGGAGGAGCCTGCTGGACAGGAACAGGAAGTTGGAGACTGTGGGGCACTTCCTTCCTCCCACCTCCCCCCCCCCCCAAAATGGACTCCTTGCAAAAAAAAGTGCAGGCAAATGTCAACCTGAGGAGTTATTCTGATAAAAATCATCATTTTTAGAAGGTTTATGCTGCTTGCTGGTGGATTTCTTGTGCAGAATTGCAAATTCTGTATTTCGCGAGTGCGAGATTGTTGCTGCCCGCCGCATCTATGCGTTCGCAACTGCGAACTCTCGCGATGCGTGCTGTGCAAGGTGGCAAGCCGCGATTACGTAATCGCAGTTGCCAAACTCCCGCGGGAACCCGCAGCAAGATCCAAAATGGCGCAGCACTAGCAAAATATCGAGAAAAACAACTCGGCAAACGCTGAATGACGGTAAGTGAACGCCGCGCGCCGCAATATTGTATCACCAAGCAAAAAAATCCGCCGCGTGCGAATTTGCGTATTTTCGGCAAATTCGCGAGAGTTCGCGGATTGCGAATTTACCAAAAATCCGCAAAATCCGCGAGCGGAACAGATTTTACGCCCATGCTTAGTAAAGGCTGTGTGGTAAAGGTTGTTTCCCCTCAGACCTGCCCCCTTAAACAATCTCCTGGCTTCACCTTAGCACTCATACATTTTTGGGGGGCCTTGTTGAGTGTATTATGCCCTTTGGTATGTTTGGCTGGCATCTTCCCCTCTGACAGTTTGCCCCCTCTCTCCCCCATATTTTAGTTCTCATATGAGACCTCACATGCAGTGTCGCTTGCAAGACTTTTTGTTTTACTTACATAGGGCTTAGAATTCAAACATTGCTTACCATTGGTTGGCTTCATCGTCACTCTCATTTCCTTGCTTCTCTTTGGTTCCTCTTTGTGTGTTTGACCCTACCATGGATTATGGCCCAAAAACTGCATCTCTTCCCCAGCATCCTTACACTTCTCGCTGCTGTCTGAGGTACTTTTCCCCTTTTACTTGCACCCCCTTCTTCACTCCCCACCTGCATTGTTGCTTGTCCTGCACCACCTGCCCCCTCTAGTGTTATTGCTTGTTCTGTCTGCCCCTGCTCTATTCCCTGTTGTTGCTTGCCCTGCCGACCTCCACCCTCTTTACCCTCTCTCTTTGTTGCATGCCTCCTCCTGTCCCGCTTGAATAATAAAACACTCAAAAGTGTCACCAACAGTTTCAAGGCGCTACAAAGATGCTGACAGCATTGGCCTCCCTGCTCTACATGGTCTTTATGACAATATCATCATGAGGGACAAACACAGCACATGCTAGCCTGGCAGTAAGATAATTAAACAAGTGAGTTGTGTTCCTTTAGTGACATTTATGAATGTGTGAGTTTCAGACATCAGAGTCACGCTATGATCCTTCTTGCTTTTGACAACTTCAGACTGCTTTAAGTTGATTGCAGCCCTCGGACACGATGAGAGATGGCGGTTATCATTTATTTTGGCTATTTTGGCTTAACTTGTAGTTTTCCCAGCTCCCACAGCCTTTGGCTCACATGTCCTGTCCACATTAAAATAAGATTGATGCATAAATATGCATTTTAATTTCTTGTTGGTTTTTGTTTGCCGAAAAGATGTTTTGTCATTTGGTCCTGAAAGTGTATTTTGAATTTTTTTGGGTGAAGGTCAGAGAATAATCTCATACTAAGCAAACGGATCACGGTTCCTCGTGGTCTGCGCATTATTCAGTGTAGTGAAATTAGTTATGACATTACCAATATCAATTTGAAATCGTTTGCTTATGTGGCATAGAAAAACTCTATGGCCATCCAATTCCAAGCTAGACCCACCTTCCCGCGCTTAGGGGTACCCCCGCCATATTATTATGGCTGGGGGGTCCGCGGCGGATGGAAAACCGTCCTCCGCATTTCCGCTGTGGCGGAAAAGGCTGCAATATGGTGGCGGTGTCTGTTTGACACCGCCAGCCATATTATGTGCGCTGGGGAATGCCTTTCGGAAAGGCATGCAGAGTCTATCTGTGGGGGCCCATTGCGGGCCCCCAGGGACTCCGGGGTGGGGGGTGCACATGGGGGTACCTATGATACCCCCCTGCATTTCAAAGAACAACGTGGCAGGCACTGCGTGGTGCCTGTCACGTTGTGCTTTGAAATGCATAACATGTATTCTTAGCATTGCGGCGTCATCGCAATATTCAAAATACAGGGTGCGCCAGCCACAGTGGCGGGCGCATCCTAATTTCCCCCCCGGGACCCCAACCCTTATGGCGGACGGTCCCTTTCTATGATGGGATGGCGGGCGGACAAAGTCCGCCCATCATCCTACTGGGCCCCTAAGTCTTTCTTCTCCTGCAATGGATCTTTGAATAATGTATTAGGAATCAAGGAGCAGATTAGACATCTTAAATAACAGTTTAAGTTAAGTCAATGATGAGAGTTATATTGCTTTAATTGTTTCTTTTCTGATTAAGGTATTAGTAAAGATCTTTTTTTACTTTTCGTTTTCATTCAGTTAGTGCATCAATCAAATAAGGTTACAGAAATCTATTAAAAAAGAGCATTGGTTAAAACAAGTCATCATCATTTAAGTGTGCTCCATAAAAGAAATAGGTTTCCTATTCTATAAGAATAAATCTTAATCCTGAGCAAACATATGTCATTAGTAATCAAGAGTGCATAAGGTCTTATTAGTCCAAATCCCAGTCTTTTTTATTTTCAAGAAGTCATCACTTCCACGAGTCACAGGTGATTCACAGATTCATGTTTTCACATTGACGTTTGGCTACGTCAATGTGATAACGCGCAAAAAAATTAATGCCAATGAATAGCAGGTGTTAGATTGGCGCAGCAAGGAGAAATACTTTTATTTCCCATAATTTTTGCTCTTTCTATGTGACGTGGCATAGAAAGAGCAAATCGCCTTTAAATTAGATTGTTTATGTGGAGGAAGGTGTCCCTACCTGCACATAAACAATCATCCCTGCAAAACCGACCCCCTTGTGCCTGCATTGCAGGAATTCATTCATGCAATGCAGGCACCCTTGCACCTTGGTGCAAGGGTGCCTAGCTTTACACTAAGCAGCTTTTTTTAGCACCAGGGCAAGGGAAAGCACAGAGATTCTTGTAAATGTGGTGCATCCCCGCATTTTTTAAATCACGCGGAGCTGCTAAATTGCGTGCAGTGCTGAGCTGCGCCATTTCCTTGTAAATATCCCCCTGGGTCTGGGTGGTTAAGGCAGTGCGCGGTTTAGATGCTGGGATAGGTGGGCCCAGGAACAGGAAGGATCGGGATAGTACGTGGTTAGGCAAGTGGGGCTGAGTTTTTGGGGAGTGGGGTAGTTTTGAAGGGTTGGAGGATAGTTTTTAGGGCTCGGGGTAGTTCTTAGTGCTCTGGGTAGGGTGGGTTGGGCCGTTTCTAGGGCTCGTGGGTAGGAGTAGTGTTTAGGGCTTGGGAGTATTGGGGTAGTGTTTAGGGCTCAAGGGGGAGGCCGGGTAGTGCTTAGGGCTCGGGGTCAGGATAATGTTTAGGGCTTTGGGGGATCAGGGTAGTGTTTAGGGCTCGGAGGGGTGGGGTAGTGTTTAGGGCTCGGGGTGGGGTAGTGTTTAGGGCTCTGAGTTACCGGGCAGTTTTAGGGCTCCGGGCTGGGGGTTGCGGTGTGATCTTTACCACACATTTCTTTACCAGTCATGCGTTTATCACAAAATTGCAGGGTAAAGGCATTCATGGTAAATGCATGCGTGGTCAAGGAATGTCTTGTTTAGATGCATAAATTGTTGGAGCCGCTTAGTAAAGGAATGAGTGGTTTTGCCATGCATGCCTCTGTCATACAACCCTTCTTATTTCACTGCAAAACCATGAACCACTAAGTAAAAAATAAAATCCCTATTAGGTAATACATTGTTTTATATTAAACGACGGTTCATTATTGTCTAAACATGCAAGCTTTCTATTAAAATATTATATGGAACATAATAAAGTAGGAAGTTCATAACATTCAATAATACAATGTTGCATAGTAAATTAATTAATTCTGTTCAATGTAAAATTCGACAGTTATGACAAAATCTCTAAGCATCATTCTAAGGTCAAGCTTACAAATCGGTTGTGCACATTTCAGCAATATCGAGTTTCTTCTTTGGCTGGCAAAACTGTTGTCAGGGTTTTTCTGCGACATACATGAAAAAACAATGACTGCCTACTGCATATTTCAAATTCGTGTCAGTTTAATATCAGTATTACACTCTTTTCAGCATATTTAGCATACAACATTAATCAATTTTTCCATTCTAATTTTAGACTCTGTTACTAAGCAAACGGTTCACTGCCCCTTGTGGTCAGCACTGCTCTGCCCATTATTCCTTGTAGTGAAATTAGTTATGACATTACCAATAACGATTTAAAATCTTTTGTGTATGTGGCATAGAGTGCAGAAATGCCCTCAGGTCGCACATTTGATACAGATAACATTTGTTTTCGTGGATAAAATAAAGCAATAGATATCATGTCTTCTGCTTAAAGGTAAAACGCCTGCTGTGTAGGTATCTATATCCATTTAATTCTTATTTAAAATGGTAATTTGCATGTCCTGTTAGTGATTTACAATGGTGATAATGTTGTGACCTGAGTGCACCCCTCTCTTCATAGTAGAATAATCTACGTAGCAGGCCATTAATTGAACACAAATGTTTCAATGAAACCGACATTGGTTTTTGTTCCTCAAGCTATTGCTGGTCGCACGGGAGTCATTCAGTATCACTTTTCAGGGCTTAACTGCTTTTGCAGAGTGGTGATGACAGGCTAGCTGCTTTAGATTTGTGAATGATCTCTGCAGAGAACGGAGCGTTATAATGACATTAAATCTATTGGCTAAGGGAAGGAGTAAAGCTTGCTCAGTTTCTCTCATCTGAAATGAAAGAGAAGTAATTTACGTGGCATAATAAATGCAATATTCGCAGAACAAATTTGAACGCATACAGAATATTTAGGGAAGCTACTAGATCAACAGTAGTGTGCAGAATCGTGACAATTACATGGTTTGATAAAAACAACATCCATTTTTCAGGTTTCGGAAAGTCTCAGATAATGAATTTGTTAAATCTCACATTGTTTTACAAAATGATTATGTGCTTGTTTTTAAGTACACATTGCAAGCTTTGTTTATTTTTGCAGTTTTATGTAGCGCCAACTCGACCCCAAAGAATTGGAGCGCTTTACATAAGCACCAGTTGCATGACAGAGACATTAAGAGATTTGCCCGTAAGCACTGGATGTGAAGCCGACGCCAAGACTCAAACCTAAGGTAACCACCTGGTAAGAAGCTGCGGGGAATGAGATTTTGATATCTTTTCTGATCACCTAGATACCTATCTCATTCATCCAATTTTGGATCGATTATTGACTGTCTTTGAGTAAAAGGCAAACCCACATAAGTTAGATCAACCCCATAAACTGACGCAACTCTGAAGAACCACTTACGACTGATAAAGTTTAAAAAATTTATATAAAATTAATGTCAATTGCATATACAATCCTCTCAGGATAAGATTCAACAAGTATACAGGAACTAAAAGGAACATACATTCCCTAAAGAATCTCAGTCTACAAAAGAAAACGATTAAAACCAATTCCAGAATCAACAAATTGAATAGCATAGACACAAAGTGGATCTGTTGCGTCATCTAAAAGAAGAAAAAACAAGTTAAATCTGTCCCTCCTCTATGCTAAGTGACATCCCTACTTCGCAAGTTCTTTACCTAAAAAGGTGTCAGCAGTTTGACTTCCAAAGAAGTTCAAACTTTCTTAGTCTCTGATGGAATTCTATGTCAAGAAACAGTACCCTTTCTGCCTACCCATCCGCTCTCTAAGGGTCCTCGGCCTACTGCTCTCTTCTCTCTCTTGCTCAGGCCATCTGCTCTCTCTGCTCTGACCTGACTCTTTCTTCTGTTGCGTTCTGTCTTCTCCCCGGGGTGCTGCCCCTAAATACAAAATCACAGTATGGGTGGAACGCCCCTTTGACGCCCACCACGCACACATTTCACGTGATCTCATTCTGGGTTTTTCCATAGCTTCATCTCTTCGCGTCGTCCGTTAAGTTGACCTTGCTTCTTAGGCGCCATCTTCGTCATCTTGCTGGTAACCTCATGACATTTCAGTTGACACTTTCAGAGCAAAGTCTATCACCTCAACAGAGTTCTATTCATTACAGATGTGATTGTAACCTCTTTTGGTCCTGTGAACAGTCACTTCTAAACAAGACCCCAAATTCCAAGCGTCCCTTATCTCACTTAAGCCATAAACTTCGTCCAGCATTGTCACTTTAATTTAACAAGACCTTTGACTCTTGGCTCGCACGTACAGATCAAAGCTATCCCCCTCTTCCTGAGAGGCCACTAAATTATGCAGTGGACTACACTCTTGCGAACCCTTGGTCCGTTAGGTTAAAATCACATATGACCACACTATTCTAAAATTCCTACAAACTCTTCTACACGGTATGACTTTTAACACACTTATATATAATCGAATTAGCAAACTATTGATTATACTTGAATTCATGTTACATAAAATACAACGTTATACTCTCGTTTCTTACACAGTGCTATATAGTCTGCACATTTCTTCACTTTACATTGCACCGCTTTCTCCGTTTAATAATTACATACGTATTCAGTTTATCACGTTTAAGCATTTTCACATTTCTATATTTGACCACTATATATACGGTTTTTCTAATGCATATTCTAAAGTGAATACAGATACATTTCCTATTACTTAAGTTACATCGGCCAACTTTACGCTACAAGTGCTACTTCACGTTACAAGTTCTAAATATGCTACAGTCTTGTAAATATGGTACGGACATGTGTTTCATTCAAATTGCGCTCTCTCAGTTCCCCCCTTTGATGACCTCTAGGGGTCATCACTAATTTCAATTTGAATGACACTTTACACAGAACTAGTTACAAGGTTCCCTCTTTTTATCGTTTCGAGAGCTCTTAAACTTTTATACTGTTGATCTTGTAAAGCAGCTAATCTCCTTTCTTGCTCTCTCATGGACCTTTGTAACCGGTTTGACCTATACCATTTGTACAGTCTCACTAAACCCAACAATGTGATTATGCAAATCAATATTATTAAGACAGGTTTCAATATGTACCAAATAACGCTTTTACCAAGATTGGCAAACCAATTTCCAACCTTTCCCATTCCATGACCTACTTTCTCCCAAACATTTACTTTTGTTAAATCTTCAATTTCTTGATGTATCTCTGTAATGTTCCGTATAACCTTCTCAAGTGGTTTTGAATTGTCTGGAATATAAGTACAACATTCCTGGACCTTCAAAGCCTTGCAGACTCCGCCCTCTTTCGCTAGCAGAACATCTAAAGCAAGACGGTTTTGAAGAACCATTGCCCTAATCGACTGCATCTCTCCTTCTACTAGCATCAATGACCTTGCAGTACTTGCAGACAATCTATCCACAACTGTAGCTAGTCTCCTGATCTTAACATCATTAAGTATTAAACCTAAAAGAGGAAACATTGCTCCAAATATGTCTCCAACTACTTCAGCATCTCCTACTTCCCTTTTCGCTCTTTTCGAAGCCTTTCCTTCTATGATCTCTAAATCCTTTGCATGATATATTTTGGGGAAGACAATTGCCAAATAACACGAACCATACCAATTGTCAGGCAATTTTACATAGGCATTTCTTCCACATACAAAATATACATTAGGAATCGCTTGCATCCCTTTCATGAAATCTTTCGTATAATACTCTAACCGAAAAGCATGTTCACAATTAACTTCACCTACAAATACACTCTCATAATATGTCTTGCTTCGAGTTAAACATAACTTTCCTTTCTGCGTTCTATCCAAAGCTATTGGACCATTGCTACCCTTCTTTTTGTGTGCTTTTTCCTCTTCGGTCCAATCAGTTTTCCACTGTCCTGACATTTTTAGAATCTTCTGCCTCCTGTACCGGTCATCTACCTGTCCAATAAACTTCTTCTCAACCTCTGACACTTTGCAAGTCAGATTATTTCTGCGTGCATATGAAGTATCTAATGTATCCCAAGGAAGAAAGAATTTTGCTAATCTATCTTCCTTTTTATGATAGTCCCACTTATTCATTTGTTTATAATTCGGGACTTCAGGCAGTACCGAATCATAATTTGAAAAGTAGTACTCAAACCCTTCTCTACCATAAAATATACTAAGCAATAAACTACATGTTATCCCATATGTCAGTGGGAGATGATGATATCTGATGCCTTCATCTACAGAAGCCGGCAATTGCATGCAAACATAACAATCTTTGGCCTCCATGGCATCAATATACTCATACAATAGCTTGGCATATGCGTTTGATCTAAAATTTCCCTGCGACTCGTCTACGTGTAACCTACGAGCTTCATCTGTCAGTAACGCCTTTTCACGAATTACATTGCTCTCCTCCTTCTTCCCAACAAGAGCAGGTTTCAAAGTCGTTACAGGCTTTACATCTGTTGTCTCCTTTACGCTTGTATGTCCTACTATGTATGATATAGTACCTACTGTAATAATGAGAAAAATTACTACTGTTATTAGTGTACCTATTATGCATTTGGCTTTTCGGTTTGGGTTGCCATTCTCCATGTTATCAAAACAGCGTAGCTCTTTCTTTTTCGAGGAAAAGTTTCCCTTTGCAGATCCTTGTTTGCTTTATTTGCTTTCTCAGTCTGTGAAGCGCTCTTAAAAAGTCTCTCTTTCACAACAATGTCCTTTATCTTTAGCAACAGACAACCCTAAACCTTCTCCGTCCTCTAAATGTAATCCCTAATTTGATTCTTCTTTCCACTCGGCGCTAGGTTATCTTCTTCTTTATATCTTAATTATAAAAAGTCTTTATGCATCTACAACAATTCTTGTAAAGATCAGTAACTCCTCAGACTCGATTCCAGGAGTCAACATCCATATTTCCACTGTCACAACTTGATCGAGATTGGTCACCTGCACTTCTCTCACTCTCCCAGATCTCTGTCTCCAGGACATCTGCTAGATAAGTCCATTCAGGGGTGGCGTATCTTCTGCAGGGCACACGTACCCTTCTTGATCTTCTCGGACTCTCAGAGCCTGAATCCGTAGCTTCTTCGTCTAGATCTGAATCTTCAGAAATCGGGACAAGGGTGCTCTCTGGATTTGCTCTCAAGCTTGACCTTCTCCTTCTTTCCGGCCAACTAGCTTCTCCATTCCTTGTCCTCCTGCTCCTTGTTCTTGAACTCGTCTCTTGATCACTTACAGCTTGTTCGGTATCTGACTCGAACTCCCAGCTGTTTTCTTCTTCTGAGGCAACTTCGGTCTCACTGGTGTCCTGACCGTCATCAGCCTGTTCCGACACAGGCTCAGCCTCTTCGATCTCCTCTACAGCTTGACTTTCCCCCTCTGTGGCTTCTCCGCTTTCTGCTGGATTTTCATCCGAGAGAGGAGCTGTTTCTTCCAGAGGTGCTGGAACTCTTCGGGTGTGTGAGGCGTGTATCCAGTTGGGCAAGCCTCCACACTTTACTGCAGTGTTCGTAACTAATATGACTTGGAATGGTCCACGCCAACGCACATCTAGACAGTTCTTCCTGACATGCTTCTTCACCAGGACCCAGTCCCCCGGACACAGGTCATGGCACAAGTCTTGTGCTGATGGAACCTCTGCAGCCTGGACCTGGAGGGACACAGAATGAATGGCATCAGATAGTCCCTTGCAGTAGTCCAAGATCAAATCGTCTGTGATGTTCAACAATGCTGCAGTCGGAACCGATGGCAGTCTCATAGCTCTCCCCATTAGCACCTCGTGTGGAGAGAGACCTGTCCTTCTATCGGGTGTGCTACGTATGCTCATAAGGACCAATGGAAGTGCATCAGGCCAACTCAGGGATGTCGATGAACAAACCTTGGCGAGTCTGGATTTTATTGTGCTGTGGATTTGTTCTACAATCCCCGAAGCTTCTGGTCGATAACTACAGTGGAGCTTCTGGTCGATACTTAAGGCTGAACATAGCATCTTCACTATTTCGCTGTTGAAGTGAGTTCCTCTGTCCGATTCCAAAGAGGCTGGCACCCCAAACCTCGGTATCAACTCTCTAAGCAACAATTTTGCTACTGTAAGTGTATCGCACCTACGTGTAGGGTAAGCTTCAACCCATCTGGAAAATATACAGACAATCACTAAGACGTATCTGAGTCGATTGCACTTGGGCATTTCAATAAAATCCAGCTGCATTCTATTGAAAGGCCCCCCAGACCTCCCTATGTGACTGGTGTTCTTTTTCCTACGTTTAGTTGCTGACAGATAGCACAACGCTGACATACTGCTTCTGCCGCTACTCTAAACTTCGGATTGTACCACGTTTGTCTGAAGACTCTCACCATAGCATCTCTACCTATGTGTGCTGGTCCATGCAATCTCCTTGCCATTGGACTAACAAGTTCGTTTGGTAAAACTGCTCTCCCATCTGCAGGAATCCAAAAATTCATCTCACTTTTGGTACAACCAGCTGTTTCCCATGCCTTTTTCTCAAAATCTGGTGCATTTTCCTGGACACACTTCAATTCGTCCCACGTATCTACAGTGTCTAACAACATAGTCAACTCAGTTCTTTCCTGTATTCCCCCCACTTCTACATTGGTGTGAGAATAACCTTGTTCTGCACAGTAACGTGCGACCTCATCTGCGTATCGATTCCCTTGCGACACAAAATCTGTATTCTTTGTGTGCGCGGCGCATTTGACAACCGCTATAGCTTCTGGACCTTGTAATGCTTCTAACAATAATCTCACGAATTCTCCATTCCTAATAGGAGAACCCGAGGAGGTCATGTAACCTCTTTGGGACCACAACTGCCCGTAATCGTGAACTACCCCGGAACCATACTGGCTATCGGTGTATATGGTGACTCGAATTTTGTTGCCTGCCAAACAAGCACGGGTCAAAGCAATGATTTCAGCTACCTGAGCGGAATGTACTCCTTCCAGGCAGGCGGCTTCCACCACTCCGGTGATAGTACAAACTGCATATGCTGCTCTCAGCTGACCGATATCGTCTCTTACGCATGAACCATCAACAAAGAATATTTCATCAGGGTCAGTCAATGGCTCATCTACGATATCTGGTCTTGGTTTGGTGCATAGTTCAGTCACATCAAGGCAGTCATGATCTGTACAAATTTCATCATCAATATCATTAGGAAGTGGCATCAAAGTAGCAGGATTCAAGACAGAGCATCTCTTTAGGGTCACATTCTCAGCAGCCAATATGACTTGCTCATAGCGTGTGAGCCTGCTATTCGTCAAATGCTGAGTCTTGGTCCTAGTCATTAACAATTCCACAGAATGCGGTACGTACACCACTAACTGATGTCCCATCACCACATTTTCGCACCTTTCAATGCTGACACCCGTTGCAGCAACGGATTTGAGACATCCGGGCAACGCTGCGGCTACTGGATCTAAGGTAGCCGAAAAATACGCAACTGGTCTACGCGCATTTCCGTGTATCTGGGCCAAAACTGCTAAAGCACAACCTTCCCTTTCACAGCAGTAAAGCAAGAATGGTTTTTCGTAATCAGGCATTCCCAAAGCCGGGGTACGACACAAGTCCTCCCTCAGCTGCAAAAATGCCATCAAACAATCTTTGTCCCATGGTACCGGATCACTCACCCCCTTGTGCGTCAGTTTTTGTAAAGGTTTTGCCTTCAGTGAAAAGTTGGCTATCCACTGCCGACAATAACCAACCATGCCTAGAAACATCCTGACTTCTCTTTGTGTTTTAGGCGCGTTCATTTTCATGATCGCCTCTATTCTGTCTGGAGACACCTTCCGTTTTCCCTTTTCAATCCTATGGCCCAAGTATTGCACTTCGGTCAGACAATACTGCAATTTACTTGGAGACACCTTGTGTCCGTTCTCGGCCAAGTGATTTAGCAGGGTGATGGTGTCTACTTTGCAAGCTTCCTCAGTTTCTGACGCCACAAGTAGGTCGTCTATGTACTGGACCAGAACCGAGTTCATGGGCAGTACTAGACTTTCAAGATTTTTCTTCAGCAGCTGGTTAAAAATCGATGGGCTCTCTGTATACCCCTGGGGAATACGACACCATGTTAAAACGCGATTTTCCAGCTTAAAAGCAAACAGATACTGGCTGTCCTCATCTAAGGGGATTGAAAAGAAAGCCTGACACAAGTCTATCACGGTGAACCATTCAGCTTGGAACGGTATCTGAAATAATATCACTGATGGATTCGGTACCACTGGACAACATGAAACAACGATATTATTAATCTTTCGAAGGTCCTGCACTATTCTGTATTTACCACTAGGCTTCTGCAAACCCATAATCGGGGAGTTACATGGACTTCCCACGATCTCCTTCAGTATTCCCTGTCTAATCATGAATTCGATCACAGGTTTTATTCCTGCTATTGTCTCCGGTGTCAACTTATATTGTGGTGTTCTTGGATACTCGAATAAACAAAGTGGAATCCACTCAAAGTGATAGTGATCCCTAGAGTGATGGGGAACACACAGTGTTGTTTAAATGCCCCTCACACACCAACAGGCCCCTTGGTGTCATGCTTCATCATCGGGGCCTTCGCACCCCTCTACGGGATGCGGCGTGCTACGACTCGCGGATACGCAGGAGCACTTGAAGTGAACTATGTGTGGGGGTGTGTGTTTTAACAAAAGTGTGAGTGAGGTGAGGTGAAAAGGTGAGTGGTTAAAAAATACCTGGCACGTGGGAGAAAAAAACTTTATTAAATCCCCGGCTGGTATTATTAAAATAAAAGTGCAGGGCGTGGTTTTAGAAAGATACGTATTAGGGTATCAAACCACAGTATTAAAAGTCAACATGTTTCGGAGGTCAAAGCCCCCTTCTTCAGGACAAGGGTTAATGCACTTACCCTCCCCTTACTCACATGTAAGATGTAAAAGTGAAAAATAAAAATTACCACAATGTGTAATGTTCCTCACAATGTTAAATGTTAGTGAGTGTCGTTGCGCCCAATTGGCGTAAGAACCTGTGGAGACAAAATCATAGATAAACATACAGGTCTAAATATCACAGGTTGAAGGAGAAGATTCATGCTTCTCTGAAAAAACATCCGGTCAGCAACCAAGTGACAAAATTGGTCCACAAACATTGGCGCACTCTAACGAGTGGTGGCTTAACTTTGGAGAAACCTCTCTTTGCACACAGAAGGGGTAGGAACTTAAGAGATATACTAGTTCATACTAGACCACCCCCTCCTACCAAGGATCAGACGAGGTTACAAGGCATACATGGGCACTACCCATGTGGCAATTGTAATAACTGCCACCTCACGAAAAAGAGCCAGAATCTAACTTTTACCAATGGGACAACATGGGAACAACGTGCATTTACGAACTGCAACCACGCCCTGCACTTTTATTTTAATAATACCAGCCGGGGATTTAATAAAGTTTTTTTCTCCCACGTGCCAGGTATTTTTTAACCACTCACCTTTTCACCTCACCTCACTCACACTTTTGTTAAAACACACACCCCCACACATAGTTCACTTCAAGTGCTCCTGCGTATCCGCGAGTCGTAGCACGCCGCATCCCGTAGAGGGGTGCGAAGGCCCCGATGATGAAGCATGACACCAAGGGGCCTGTTGGTGTGTGAGGGGCATTTAAACAACACTGTGTGTTCCCCATCACTCTAGGGATCACTATCACTTTGAGTGGATTCCACTTTGTTTATTCGTACGACTCGAGAGACTGAATCCACTGACTCTCTCTCTCCCCCCTCCTGTTAAAATTTGTTCTTGGATACTCGGCATTGGGTTTTACCATGATCTTTACCGGTTCTACCCCTTTGATCAGTCCTATTTCCTCTCCAGTAAAATCCCACACCTCAGCTGACACTGTCTCCTTCAAGTCCTGTGGAAGCTCCTCCACCGTTAGGGTAGGATATAATTCCACGCATTCCTGCAAGTTTACAACCTTAAAATCGGCATCATCATCGTTAGTCTGCACTTCTACTCCTTCAGGTGTGCAATATATGGTGCAATTTAATTTACACAACAGATCTCTTCCTAGCAGACACACAGGGCTAGAATCACAAATCACAAACTGATGTTCATCACTGTAATTTCCTATCTTCACTGACACTGGTTCTGTCAGAGGATTCGTCATTCTCCTATTTGCGACTCCTACCACCTGAATCGTTTCTCCTGACATTGGCAGACCTGGGACTACCGCCGATCTCAAAGTAGATCGAGTGGCCCCCGTATCCACCAAAAAGGTCGTAGGGCATCCAGCCACCTCAGCCTCTATGTACGGTCCTCTCTGGTCTACCTCCAGGGCTGCTCCTAGAGTACAGTCTTCTTCCCTATTCACTCGTTGTCCCGTAAGGGGATCAACGTAGTAGCATTCTTCTCCTCCTACGAACAGTGGCAGTTGTCTATAGGTTTTTCCTCCATTTGCAATGCGAGGCGGTTGAGGGAACTGAGCTCGAGGAGTCTGAGTCCCCCCTTTGATAAACTTTCCCTTCGGAACCACGGTTCCCTTCACCAGGCTGTTCTGAACCTCATCCTCCTCCTGTTCTATTTCCCCCGTCTCGACATTATAGGGACACTCGCGTCTCCAATGTCCTACCTCGTTACACTGATGGCACCTCGTTGTCTTTTTCAGTGTCGCGATATCTACCCTAGGTCTCGGTTTTTCTTCCTCATCTCTGCTTTGATTATTCTGTTTCTTCCCTAGGTTTCCTGTTCCCTGTTGCCGCTGTCCACCCTTTCCAGCTGACTGCATCTGCACCAACATCAGCTTCTCCTTAAGTTTCTTTGCTTTCGAATCTATTTCGTCGCTACAGTACCTCGCATACCTCAGAATCTCATCTAAAGGTTTGTTTTGCCAACAAATCAAATGCTGTTGAATCATTAAGCTTATGTCTGATCTCAATCCCAGGACGAACTTCGACACAAACTGTCCTATGTCTTTAGGATCCATCACGTCCAATCCACTGTACTGTTTGAATGCTTTCAGCAATCTCTCATAGAACTCGTGAACGGTCTCTTTAGGTTCCTGAGTTGTTCGATCTATCTTAACCCAGTCTATGTCCTGCAACGGCACCTTCTCTTTTAACCATGCAATTACCCTCTCGTACTTTTCCATGACTCTCTCTGATGGACCATTCGTCCGGGCATCCCTATCTGGTTCACAAATGGGCCATTCGACACTAAGCTTACATGCCGTCCACAAATCTCCAGGTACTACAATGTCAAAGAGGGTGTTCAAGTCGACCCACAGCACCTTCGAGATCTTCACGAACCTCTCTACCTGTTTGTACCACTCGACGGGGTTCTCCCTTAACTTTGGGAAAGAATTGGTAAATGCCGCTAAATCCCCCCTACTCCAGGGCACATGCACGTAGCTTCCGTTCGCGATTTCTCGCAAAGGGAAAGCTTCCATTCGCATTAGCTCTCCATCCGGGGACCTCGTAAGTGTACTCCTTCTGACGGATCCCCTCTTGGACCATCTTTCCTCCCATTTATCCAAATTCCTCCACAATCTGATACTCGAGATCAGTTCCTTTATGTGTACTTTCAGCCCAATCGTCCTACGCTCATCTAGATCCTGATCCGTGCAGTTTAACCTATGGTTACCCTGTAAAGCTTTAGTTCGTGATAAGTCTATCATATACCTGTCTGCCAACTCAGATAATTTTTCATGAACTGACCTCGCTTTCCGAGTAACGTCCTTAGATATAAACAGTATTTCATCCTGTTCATACAGATCGATCCTTTCCATTGGCAATGTGCCGTCTATTATTTCATCCAAATCTGATTTTAAACTCATTACATCGAGCCGTTTTGCTTTTATCTCAGCTCTCAATACCTCACTCCTAGGTGGTTCATTTACATCCCTCTCACCCCCACTACGAGTCCTACGTCTGGGCACAGGTGAGTTATGAGGAATCCTCCTTGCTTCTCTTTGTTCCCACCTCTCTAGGTCCCAAGCTTTTCCATCTTCCCTTCGGGTATGGTGGAACAATGTTCTATTCCCCCTCACTGCATTCTGTCTTTTTAGCTCGGCCTCTCTAGATGCGAGATAGGATCCTCCGTTCTGTTCTAACTCACTGCTATTCCCTTGCTGTCTGGTGTCACTCAATAAACGGAAAGGTCCTTCACGGCCCTCCATGTTCCCG
Source organism: Lissotriton vulgaris (assembly GCF_964263255.1). NCBI lineage: Eukaryota > Metazoa > Chordata > Amphibia > Caudata > Salamandridae > Lissotriton > Lissotriton vulgaris. Next base: position 841,867,105 of record NC_141691.1, on the reverse strand, counting down.
CGATCCCGTCCGTGATCACTGGATGCATGGCGAGACCTTTCGCGACTCTCCATATTCTCGTGACTCCAATGTCGCACATTTTCATCCGGGGCATGGTGAGTGCACCTGAAACTATTTCGGTACTCCTGTGTCTTTCGTTCTCCCTCACTAAGGATGGGGCGAGGCATCCCCCCACATCCTGTACTCTTGTCTTCACACAATTGTCTATTGCCACCGGTGGTATGGCAAGTATCTCCTTTGCTTCCTTGACTCCCTCCCTCCCACTCCGGGCTGCTTTCGCCAGCTCCGCAGTGAGAGAGGATCCTGTTATCTTGATCTCTCCATTCTGCTTCTGTTTCTATTCTTTTATTCTGAGTCTCTTCGGCAGCATCCCATTCTTTCAAATACTCCCTTAATTCCTTAAAGGTTTTTGGTTTCGGTCCCCTCAGATCCATCTGTCCTCTCTGACCCCCTTGTTCTATCCAGGGATCCGTTACTGGACCCAATGGGGTACTCCGATTCCTTGGTCCTAGCAACTGCCTTTGGGAATTGATCGTATTATTCCTACTTTCCATCTCTGCCCTTTCCCTGTCCCACCGTGCCTGTTCCTCCTGCTGGGCTCCCTCCGGGTTGTAGATTGACACTATAGGACCTATGGTAACAGGTACTTGTAGAGCATCTGGCAGTTGATACGACCTAGCACACTCCGTTTCTGGCACCTTCTGGACCACGAATCTTCCTACTACTTTCTGTACGGGACTAGATTGAGATACTTCCTCACCTTTCTTGGGATCCCACTCTGTTACTGGGAGCGGTTTATATTCCCCCCACCTAGCCCCGTCCCCTTGCTGTAGTTCGGGACTTTCGGCTTCTCTATTGTACGGTGGTGGTCTATCTAATAATAGCCTCTCTATCAGATCCTCATCCGGCTCGCTATCCTCATCTTCTTCTAGAGGTTTCTTTCCTCCCGTAGCCTCTAGCATTGTATACAATTTATCTGCTTCTATTTTTTGCACCCTCCACTTTTTAGCTTCATCATCCCATTTAGCATCCTGCACTGCTTTTACCGATCGTCTCACTCTTTCTTGGCGTCTATTCGAGCTCTTGTCATGTGCCGCCCTGAACCATGCACTAAGGGCTTCGAACTGTGTTGGCCTCGGTAGAGGTCTCGTTGCTAGCATTACCGCTTTCAGTTGATTCAATACTTCTAACCTAAACGTCCCGTATCTCGGGAACGTCAGTTCCTCATTTCCTTCTGTTAGCTTACTCCACTCGGAGATCCATAGTATGGAGTGTAACCCTACATTCACAGCCATATAATAAGCTGGTGTGCCTTCTGGTGGGGCTTCTTCCCCTGCATACGAGCTTCCTCTATCTTTCTTAAAGATCGCCCTTAAACGCTTAAAACACTTCATTTTCAAAAATCTACGATTTTCCTTATTTCTCTTCCTTATTTACTTCTCGCTGACAAACCACCAATCCCTGCACGGCTCTCGCTGACCAGCCAATCCCAGCGCGACTCTACGCTGACCGGCCAATCCCAGCGCGGCTCTACGCTGACGTCACTTGTCCCCTCTGCAGCAGTTCCCCTCCTTTCTCAGCTCGTCTCACGGTCTTGCATGCGTTTTCATTCATACGCCGAAAAATGACTACTTCCGACCAAGCGATCACTTTTCTTGACTGTACGTCCACAGTCTAACTGTAATTGTCACCTCAACTGACGAGACGTCTTTCCTCTCACGTTCAGACGCTCGCCTTATCTGATAGGTTACTTACACACAGTAAACGTCCGACCAGCGTCCGTTACTCATACACTCACTCAGACATTCCCCCTATCTCGGTCCTGCGGGCGATCAATGGTACCTCATGACCCCCTTTACAATGGTAGACAATTACTCTGGGTGTTCGATACACCTGAACCACTTAAGCCCTTCTCTGGACTTAAGATTTTATCCGGTTGCGCGCGCTCACAACCTTCCCACAATCACACTACAGGCATTCAACTCCGCTTGACATTACAACACAGGTACAACACAAAACACTGCAATCTGGCAACGCATGACCCTTATACTCACTCTCGACCGACTCTGCTGCTTTTCTCTCTCGCACCGTCAGCACCTTCTTCGGCAGGGATTCTTCTTCTGGTCGTCGATGGCTAGGGACCTTGGGGTAATCTAGACCTAACCTAGGTTGCCTTCCTCAAGAAGCCAACCATCTTTCTCTGCTACCAACTGCGGGGAATGAGATTTTGATATCTTTTCTGATCACCTAGATACCTATCTCATTCATCCAATTTTGGATCGATTATTGACTGTCTTTGAGTAAAAGGCAAACCCACATAAGTTAGATCAACCCCATAAACTGACGCAACTCTGAAGAACCACTTACGACTGATAAAGTTTAAAAAATTTAATATAAAATTAATGTCAATTGCATATACAATCCTCTCAGGATAAGATTCAACAAGTATACAGGAACTAAAAGGAACATACATTCCCTAAAGAATCTCAGTCTACAAAAGAAAACGATTAAAACCAATTCCAGAATCAACAAATTGAACAGCATAGACACAAAGTGGATCTGTTGCGTCATCTAAAAGAAGAAAAAACAAGTTAAATCTGTCCCTCCTCTATGCTAAGTGACATCCCTACTTCGCAAGTTCTTTACCTAAAAAGGTGTCAGCAGTTTGACTTCCAAAGAAGTTCAAACTTTCTTAGTCTCTGATGGAATTCTATGTCGAGAAACAGTACCCTTTCTGCCTACCCATCCGCTCTCTAAGGGTCCTCGGCCTACTGCTCTCTTCTCTCTCTTGCTCAGGCCATCTGCTCTCTCTGCTCTGACCTGACTCTTTCTTCTGTTGCGTTCTGTCTTCTCCCCGGGGTGCTGTCCCTAAATACAAAATCACAGTATGGGTGGAACGCCCCTTTGACGCCCACCACGCACACATTTCACGTGATCTCATTCTGGGTTTTTCCATAGCTTCATCTCTTCGCGTCGTCAGTTAAGTTGACCTTGCTTCTTAGGCGCCATCTTCGTCATCTTGCTGGTAACCTCATGACATTTCAGTTGACACTTTCAGAGCAAAGTCTATCACCTCAACAGAGTTCTATTCATTACAGATGTGATTGTAACCTCTTTTGGTCCTGTGAACAGTCACTTCTAAACAAGACCCCAAATTCCAAGCGTCCCTTATCTCACTTAAGCCATAAACTTCGTCCAGCATTGTCACTTTAATTTAACAAGACCTTTGACTCTTGGCTCGCACATACAGATCAAAGCTATCCCCCTCTTCCTGAGAGGCCACTAAATTATGCAGTGGACTACACTCTTGCGAACCCTTGGTCCGTTAGGTTAAAATCACATATGACCACACTATTCTAAAATTCCTACAAACTCTTCTACACGGTATGACTTTTAACACACTTATATATAATCGAATTAGCAAACTATTGATTATACTTGAATTCATGTTACATAAAATACAACGTTATACTCTCGTTTCTTACACAGTGCTATATAGTCTGCACATTTCTTCACTTTACATTGCACCGCTTTCTCCGTTTAATAATTACATACGTATTCAGTTTATCACGTTTAAGCATTTTCACATTTCTATATTTGACCACTATATATACGGTTTTTCTAATGCATATTCTAAAGTGAATACAGATACATTTCCTATTACTTAAGTTACATCGGCCAACTTTACGCTACAAGTGCTACTTCACGTTACAAGTTCTAAATATGCTACAGTCTTGTAAATATGGTACGGACATGTGTTTCATTCAAATTGCGCTCTCTCAAAGCCAAATTCTGGACAGTGACTAAAAATTCAGGGCAAAGTGTCAAAATTCAGGACACAAATTCAGGGCAAAGTGTCAAAATTCAGGACACAAATACAGGACAAAATGTAATTTGTATGCACACATCTGAGGACGTTGTATTATACCAATATAGACAGCTGGCAGAAGTGCAAGCTAAAATAGGTTTGTGATCTTTAGTTTGTATTATGCATTGGAGTATTGAGCAAACATTTACACTTAGCTGGACATATTTAAAGATGAAAAAACACTGGCACAGATATACACATGAAGCAGAATTTGACAACCGAAAAACGGGGCAGTTTTCACAATTCCACGCCAGTACCATGAATGATTTTGCCAGACGCAGTGCTGGGTTGCTGAAGGTAGACTTTGAGTTCACAGGCAGTAGCACTGTGAAGTAGAGAAAGAAATTATTGAGAGAAAGGAGAGACGGATATATACAGAGAGGGAGAGACATAAGGTTGGAACAATGAGAGTGGGCAGAGAGAGAAGAGGAAAACAAGGAAGGATATGCCAGCTGAGGAAGAAAAGAGGATCACAAAAGAAGATGGGGCAGAGAAAGGAGTAAAAAATAGATACAGAAAAATACTAAGGGGGACAGAGAAAAGGTTGAAAACAGAAAAAAGGGAGAAGGGGCCTATAAAAGGGGAGGTAATGGGAACCACGAGAAAGCATGTGGGGAGGGACAGAGGCAGAGACAAATTGCGAGGTAGGAGAAAGGAGGAAACAGATAGAGAAAAGAGAACTGAAAGAGGAAGAGGTTGAATGAAGAGTGAACAGAGAGATGATGTGAGGGTTCTCTTTGTAATTTGCATATCAGAGCTTTCAATCCCAATTCCAATGCACCATATCTTTGAAAATATGGTACTGTTATACTCAATACATTTCACACAATGCAGTGCAGCATCTTCACTTGTGTTGCATGAAATGTTAGTAAAAATGCCCTTCAATGATTTAGCACAGGTGTTGAGATATGCCTTTTGTTTTGGACTTTGTAGAGGGATTTGCTGCCTTTTGGCTAGGCCACCCAACTGAAATAACATATGCATACAGACAGAATATCACTATTGCGAAAAGGCTACTTTTCAAAGAATGAGGAAATTCATCCAAGGTTCCAGCCCGGACGATTTGTCTGGCAGATTACAGTGTGCCACTAAACGATTTTGCGATTACTTCAAACTGAATTTAGAGCAGGCTTCTCCACGGAGTAGCTCATGAGATACTAGAACCTTTCGAGCTATCTGCAAGTAGCTCTCCTGTGTGCATCCTATTTTACTAAATTTAAAGTTTTTTTCATGGTTGAATTAATCAATCATTTGAGTGATGAACCTTGTGGCATTGTGAGACGTATTACTCCTAATATTACCTTGGTCCCTGCCAGGGGTGTTGCAGCTATGGAGGTTATGTATTCAAAATAGTTCAAATAGTTTTTGACATTACAGCTGCAAACCGTGCCTGACGCACTGAGGTGATCACTGCCAGTAATGTTGCATCGGATGGCCACTGATGTAATCTTGTTTGGTGTGGTCACTTTATAACACAAATAACATTATTAACTCAGGATGATTTTCATTGAACGTAAGTAGCTCTTGACTCAAAAACATTCCTGCCCGCCTCACCATGGCGACAGTGACAGTCGTATCGAGAGGCAAGACAGTTGTCATGTGGACCCTGTATGGTGTTGATAGGCCTGGCATCTTTGGAGTGTTTTCCCCCCTTTCTTTTTGCTTGAGACATCCTGTTCTTTGACTGTGTGCTGTATTTAACTTTTGCTGGTTTTAGGACTCTGAGCACTTTGCCTCTGCTGCCCAATGCTAAAGTGCAAGTGCTCCCTGTGTAAAATGTATTGGTGATTGGTTTATCCATGACTGGTATATTTTATTAACTGGTAAATCCTAGTAAAGTCCACTGCTTGTGCCCAGGGCCTGTAATTCAAATGCCACTATTCGATCTGCAGCACTGATTGTGCCCCCCACATGAGTATCTCTGCAAAGCTGTATCAGGCCTATTGCTGCAATGTTTGTGTATGCAGTTTTTGAACTGCCATGTCAACCTAGCAAGTGCATCTACTTGCCACACCCACATCTTCCTTTTACTATATGTAATGCAACCCAAGAAAGACCCAACATAGCCCCATGTGTAGGGTGCAGTGTATTTAAAACGCAGGACATGTGCTGGTGGGTTTTATATGTGCTGATAGTGAAAAACTGCTAATTTTGTTTTTCACTATTGCATGGACTATCTCTCGCATAGGTTCAATCAATCAATAAATCGATCATGGAATTGCAAGCCCCTACTCACCCGTGAGGGTCTCAGGGCGCTGAGGGGGGTCCGCAGATCTGTTTAGCTGAAGAGCCAAATCTTGAGGGTCTTCCTGAAGGTGTTCAGGGAGAGGGCCCGTCTGATGTCTGCTGGTAGCTCATTCCAGATCTTGGCTGCAATGTGAGAGAAGGATATTCCACCTGCTCTGGCTCTGTGGATGTGCGGGGTTTCGGCCAGTGTGAGGTTGGAAGATCGGAGGTCTCTTTTTGGTATGTGGAAGTTGATTCTGTTGTTGAGGTATTTGGGTCCGTTGTTGTGTAGGCATTTGTAGGCGTGAGTGAGGTTTTTGAAAGTGACTCTTTTCTCAACGGGGAGTTACTGGACACTTTGTAGGTGTTGGCTGATGTGTTCGTCTCAAGGGATGCAGAGGACGAGTCTGGTGGCGGTGTTCTGTGTTGTCTGGAGTTTGGGGAGTAGGGACTTGTTGATCCCGTTGTAGAGTGTGTTTCCTTAGTCCAGTCTGCTGGTGATGAGTGCCTGGGTGATTGTCTTCCTTGCCTCACGAGGGATCCACTTGAAGGTCTTGCAGAGTATGCGGAGGGTTTTGAAGCAGCTGGAGGTGACGGCGTTGACATGTTGGTTCATGGTGAGTGATGAGTCGAGTACGATGCCGAGGTTCTTGGCGTGGTCTGAGGGAGTCGGTGGGCTTCCGAGGGCGGTCGGCCGCCAGGTGCTGTCCCCTGCAGAAGGGGTGGTACTGAGGACTTCTGTCTTCTCGGAATTGTGCTTCAGGCAGCTGTTGGTCATCCAGACTGCAGCGTCTTGCATTCCTTTCTGGAAGCTGAGTTTGGCAGTGGTGGGGTCTTTGGTGAGGGAGAGGATAAGCTGGGTGTCATTGGCGTAGGGTACGTTGTTGAGGCCGTGTTGTCAGACGATGGCTGCGAGGGGGGCCATGTATATGTTAAAGAGGGTGGGGCTCAAGGATGAACCCTGTGGGACTCCGCAGGTGATTTTCGTGGGGTCGGAGAGGAAGGGTGGGAGTCTGATCCTTTGACTTCTGGTGAGGAATTATTCGATCCAGTCCCGGGCTGTTCCTTGTATGCTTGCATCATGTAGTCTGGCGACTAGTGTGCAGTGGGAGACGGTGTCGTAGGCCACTGATAGGTCGAGTAGGATGAGGGCTGCGGAGTGGCCTTGGTCCAGGAGGGTGCGGATGTCGTCTGTGGCGGTGAGTAGGGCGGTCTCTGTGCTGTGGTTGTTTCGGAATCCAGATTGGGACGGGTCGATGACGGCGTTCTCATCGAAGCGGACGAGATTGATGGGCCAATAGTTCTTGAGGTCGGTGGGCCAGCTGTGGGCTTCTTGAGCAGGGGTCTGACTTCTGCATGCTTCCAGTTGTCTGGGAAGGTGCCTGTTCTGAAGGTGGTGTTGATGGTGTGTTGTAGTTCGGGTGTGATGGCGGCCGCGACTCTGTGATAGATGTGAGGGGGCAGGCAGTCGGTGGGGCCCGAGTGGATGCTTTTCATGGTCAAGGCGGTGTCTTTGGCCGTGATAGGAGTCCAGTTGGATATGGTGGGCTGGCTAGTGTTTCTGGGGGGCGGGGGGCCATCTGTGGCACCTGGTGGATGGACGATGAAGTTTTCATGATTTTGAGGTGGAAATAGGTTTCAAGCTTGTCGCAGAGGTCTTGGGATGGGGTGATGTCTGGTGCTTCGCTGCGTGGGTTGGTGCATTCTTGAATGACACTGAAAAGGTCCTTGGAGTTGGTTAAGTTGGCCAGGATTTTGTTGTGGATGAAGTTCCTCTTGGTGGTTCTAATCTGGTTGTGATAGTTCGTCATTATGTCCTTGTAGGTGGTGTGGTTTTTGGTTGTCTTGGTGTTTCTCTAGGTTATCATTAAAGCTGTCTTGTAATGTCTTACACGTGTAACTTCCAGTTGGGAAGAGATAGAGATTAAGAGTTTGGGGTTCCAGAACTCACAATTTAAAAATACATTTTTAGTGAAGTTTGTTTTTGAATTGCATTTTTGAAATGCAACTTTTAGAAAGTGGGCATTGTTGGACTTGGCCCTTTTGCCAGGGTCATCCCTAAACTTTTTGCCTTTCTCCTAGCCTTTTTCTCTGACATGGTGTTGGTGGTTTTGGGACTCTGGGCACTTTAGCACTGCTGTCCAGTGTAAAGTGTGTTTGCTCTCTGTGTTGCTTATGGTTAGATTGGTCTCACCTGTTTGGCCTATTTAATTTACCTGTCAGTCCCTTGTAAAGTGGTATTTCATATACCCAGGGCTGGTAAATTAAATGCTACTGGTGAGCATGTAGCGCTGATTGCGCCACCCACCAAAAGTAACCTTTCAAACCTTTCTCAGGCCTCTGCCATTGCAGGGCCTGAGCGCACAGTGTTACTGCCACTGTGACGTGGCGCCTAAGGTGGGTGCCATGTCTGTGACCCCCCCTTTTACTGAATGTCAGTCACTCCTATGTTAGGGCCTAGCTAGCCCTATAGGTAGGGTGCATTGTATGTAAAAGACAAGACCCATACCTTAAGTGTGTGACATGTCCTGATAGAGACAAACAGCCATTTTGTTTTCTCACTACTGTGGGACTGCCCTCCCATAGGAATGCATCGGGGATTCCCTGATAAGTGTTTCAGTGGTAATTCGTAATATGAGAGGCGCAGCATGGTCAAGTTTGGTAGATTTGGATTAGTGACATTAAATGCTGCGCAATGGTGTGTGCAGATTTATTATAAATATTTTAGAAATGCCACTTTTAGAAGTTGGCATTTCTGTGTGCTGTGTGTCTGCCTGCCTGATTGAATTGCATGTCTGGCTTTTGAGTGACAGGGGATGGTGGGGTGTGTGTGGCTCCAGGAGGGGCAGGGTGAGTCAGCGCCAGGCTGAATGGGACATCTGTATTTGGAGTAGTGGGAGGAGTAGTCCCTGGTCCCTGAATAGGTCTGTTCCTAGCCTGTACAATGCTTGCTTTGCCGCCCTGACTAAGGGGAATAGGAGCCTGGTAAACAAAGTGTTCCAATTACCCCCTTAACCAGTTGCATCTGGCTCCCCCAAAGCCCTGTACTGCAGACAAAGGAAAATGTACTATAAAAATAGGGGCTGTGACCACATGAGTTGATCTGTTCCTGTGACTTGGGGGGCTTTTGCTGATATTGGGCTCCAGGAGGATCCGCCATGAGGGATTGCCTCCCTGCTGGAGGGCCCTGTGTGCTGCCTGCCTGGGCCCAGCTTTGCCACCATAACTGTGCTGGACTTAGCGCCTCATGAGCGCTACATTTAAATAGCCCAAGAAGAGGAGTGCTTGGGCTTCACAGCACTGCGGTGCCCGTCTTTTCAGAGGAGGTCCCTGTCGTAGGGATTCCCCCGTGATGCCTCGCCGAGCGGGAGCCCACCACGCTTTATGAATGCTTAAGAGGCGGGTGCCCAGCCCACTTATGCATATCTTGGGGGCTGGTGCCCACCCCGCATTGGAGTTATTTTTGTGTGGTTGCCACCCCGCTTCATGCTTTGTTTCAAGCGGGCACCCACCCCGCATTGTCCTGCTGAGAAGAAGAGCAGCCGGCCTGGCCAGGAAGCCAGGTGGCCTTGCCTGACTGTGGGCGGGGCCTTTGAAGCAGAGGGGAGTGGAGCAGCAAGGAGGATGGGAGCCTACCCCGCCTTCATGTCCTCAATGAGTCCTGGAGGTCGCGCATTCCTGCGCGGGCCACCCGTGAGTGAGAGAGAGCCCCATGGGTGCCAGAGGGATCGGAGCTGTGCAACTCCCTTTCGGCCTCCCCCCGTCTCTGGTCCCGAGAGATCCAGGAAGAGCGGCCGGTCCAGACACAGTGTCGGTGCCTGGGACCAGCCACGAGAGGAGAGCAGAGGCCCCGGAGAGCCCAATGTGTGGGGCTCGACTCTATACATTGGCAAAGCTTAGTTCTGAGCGGACCCGCCGGAGAGCGGGCCACTCCTACTATTGGGGGCCATTTGTTTGACAGAGTCCCAGAGTGGGGCTCATGAGGTCATTATTGTGCCAGGGCCTCGTTTGCGATATTGTCACAGCTGCCCCACCTGACAGTGGGCAGCTGTAAAGTTGGAGCATTTTTGTTTCTAAGAGTCCCAGAGTGGGGCTTAGGCAATTTTCGTCAGTTGTGCCGCCGTAGCAGGCAACTGTGACGTTGGGGGCAATTTTTATGTTGAGAGGCCCAGAGTGCCAGTGCCCCTTTTGTTCCCCAGCTGCGCCGCATCAGCGCGGGCAGCTGCAACGATTGGCCATATTTGTTTGAGGCCCAGTGGGGACCCAGAGCTGCACCACAATTAGCGGCAGTTCATTGAGGAGTCCCAGTGGGGACCCAGGAGGCACAGTGGTGCCAGCGCGATTGTGCACTCTTTGATTCTCTTGCATTGGCAGTACCCCCTGACATTTGGGACATGGGGCATTTGAGCCCTCTGAGAAGGCCAGTTGGCCAGGGGGACCGTGTTAGGTTGATATGGCGTCAGGCCCTAATGTGATTTATGTGTTGCCTAGGATAAATGGGATTTATGCACCCTGATTTATGCCTCTGATCTTTATGTTTAGGAGGTTATTCACTAATCTGAGGTTTATGTTTATGACGTTATTGCATAATGTGGTTTATGCTTGTGAGGTTATTCTCTACTGTGATTTATGCCTCTAATGTGATTTATGTTTATGAGGTTATTGCATAATGTGTTTATGTTGGTGAGGGTGGGGCATAATGTGTTTTACATCTGATGTGATGCTTATTGCATAATATGATTTATTTTGCAGGATATAATGCTGAGTCCAGTGTTTTGCCAGTAGTTACTGGTTGTGTTCTACATTTACTATTCGTGCTTTGTGATGTTTCTGACAGTGGCCCAATTGGCCCTGTCATGTGTACATAATCCCCTGTGAATATTGCCTAGTGCCAATTGGCACAGTGTATGTGTGGGATTATAATTCTAATGTGTTTTGGATAATACAAAGGCTATTTTTTATATAACCGTGTGTGGAGTTTCTTTTGTGGTGTGCCTAGTGTGTTGGTGCTGTGTGTGTGTGTGTTGTGCAAACGCTTTGCACATTGCCTCTGGGATAAGCCTGACTGCTCGTACCAAGTTACCAAGGGGGTGAGCAGGGGTTATCTTCAGTGTGTAACTCCCTTGCCATGACTAGAGTGGTGGTTTCTGCCTGGCTTTGGCACAAGCCTTAGCCAACCAGAAATCCCATTTCTAACAGGCATTTTATTGCTTTTCCATTCTGTACCTCTGCCTTCAGAATCCAAGTCTGAGGGAGGGCTTTTTGTGCATTCACTCTAGAAAGTCATACAAAGGGCGCTAAGGTGTGACCTGCATATCCTGATGGCCCATCACCAGGCTGATGGGTCTTCCTGAGCTAGATTGCTGGGAGGAGTTGTCACTGACACCTGGATAGAGCTGTGCCTGTCCTCACGCAAAGCTGTCTCCACCCCCCTGTAGGGTGTCTGGAGCCAGGGCAGGGATGGCAGGATATTGTGCACTACAAAGACTTTCCTTTGAAGTTTGCTTACTTCAAAGGCAGAAACCGGTAAGTACTGGAGCTGTGACATCATAACTTCGAAAAACTTCTGGACTAAAAGGACATTCTACCAGGAAGAAGAGCTGGAGACTTTAATGGGCCTTTCACTTTGCTTGTTACTTTGTTTTGCTGACCTGCTGTTTGCTGCTTCTGTCCAGGGAGTGAAAGGACTGAACTTTGCGTTCTGCATCTTGCTTCCAAGGTTCTCCAAGGGATTGTGCATGTTTGCCTCCTGTTAAGAAGACTCAGGGCAAACAAAGACTTAACCTACCAGGGCTTGAGCTGTCGGGTTATAGTCCTGATTAGCCAAGTGGTGTCAAACCCAGTTCCTGGGCCCTTGGAAAAAGATCAATTGGAAAAGAAAATCCAAGCATCGACTCTCAGTACCTGACGTGCGGCTGAAAGATCATTGCAACCCGAGTCCCAAGTACCGTGCCACCAATGTCTGTGACACCTGCTCCGACTCCGACAAGGGCCCTGCTGTGCAGCTGAAGAATCGACGCATTACATGCTTTGTGACTGCTATCGACACAGCGCATCTGGATTTTTAACACATCGTCCCTGGGCACCAAGTTCTTCATCAAAACGGCCCAGCAGTAAGGAACCAAGGCCGCATGTCCATAGATTTATTCATCACCTCTCCTCATAGCAAGGAACTGACACATCAACTCCCCTGACAGTAAGGAACCAACACATCTCTTCACCTGTGCAGCAGAAAGGAACTGACGCATCACCTTCCCTGGGAGTAAGGAACCAAAGCGTTGCTTTGCTTTTTCGGCACCTGACCTCCCTTGTGCCTGTTTTTGTCTTTGATTTTGACTCATCCCAGGTACTTTATGCTAAAAGAGATGCATCCATAGATCTCTATGGACTGAACGTATTTTACCTTTGAAAAGCAATATCGTTACTTGTGTATGTTGGATTTTTATAATTTTGGGTTTCGTTTTATTCAGCTAAATGTTGGCTATTTTTCTATACTGGTGTAGTGTCCTTTTGTAGTGTTTTCACTGTGTTACAATCTGTGTATGTACAAATGCTTTACACATTGCTTCTGAGATAAGCCTGACTGCTCATGCCAAGCTACCAAGGGGGTAAGCAGGGGTTATCTTGGGTGTGTAATCCCCTCACCCTGACTAGAGTGAGGCTCCCTTCTTGGACAGGGTGCAAACCACTGCCAACAAGAGACTTATCTCTAATAGTGGCCCAGATTGTTATAGAAGGAGCAACATTATAGTCTATTAGAAAAAAAACATTATAGTCTATTAAACCAAGGACAATAGTTTTTTGTACAGCCGTTATTTTGAACTCATGTATTTGTAGGGGCCTTTATATGTGAAAGTGAAGAAAAAGGAGGCACTGTAAAATAAAATATTTCCCTAGGATCACTAAGGGGGAAGCAGCAATTAATCCAAGTTGCAAATCAGCCAATTAACACGTATCTTATTGTCTCTCCTTGTTATCTCAGATGGTAATGTTTTGCTTTTACTTCTTTGTCCATGAATATAGATAGAACAAGGGTGATGGGCAGCAGCCATATGAAAGTTCAGCTCAGTATGGGTTTGAGATTCCAATGGGACTTCAAGCTGAGCCAGACCCAAGCTTCAGGCTTGGGGTTGGCTTGAGCTTTCATCAGTTGATCCACCTCTAGCTATGCCCTTGACAAGGCCAGCTTTCGGGCTGGTGGCAGTTGACATGATAGTCTTTGTGGGCGCACCCCAAAAGACCTGCATCTCCATGGATTACCTTACTACCACCCTCCAATGGTGCCCCTCATCTACACATGGAACCTCTCATGTGTATTTACTTGCTTTTATAGTGCTACACATCCCAAGTATGTAGAGCAGGGTGCCAGAGTGTGTTACATCCCACACTAAATATGCAGAGGCAATGACCTTCAATAAATGTGTAAGTCAATATATAGGGAATGTTACTTAAGACAATGAGGGCTACAACATGTAGGATATGATTGGGTCGTGATCAAGAAGCACGTTCGAAAGACCTGTTTGGAACCCAGATGGAAAGTCCCCTTTTAAAGTATTCTGGTGACAAACACTACTGTTAAGTGTGCTGGAGTTACGAATGGGATTCATGCTTCTCACAACAAGAAAGTGGGAAACCCAGAAGAGGTAATTGTGGTATTTGATGCTCAACGCCGAGCGCTGGTGACTGTACCAACAACTGGCAGACCACTAAGACCAGTGGCACCGTCATCACTACAGCATCAAGAAGAAGAGATGGGTGAAGATTTGCAAACTGAACAACAAGTTCAAGTGCCTGAAGTTACACATAGTGGTATCAAAGTATCTAATGAAAAGATAGCAGAGGCTAATCTTAAAAACAAAAACACCAAGTCGTCAGTGCAGCTGGAATACCCAGGTGAAGGAGCAAGCACTGGGATAAGGAGAGCCAACCCACAGAGCTGAATGGCCACAGAGCTATGAACAAGAAAGATTAAGGAGAAGAACTTTGATTGCTCAGTTACCAGAAACTATACCTGAAGAGACCGAACCAAGTGATGAAAGTGGTATAGAATTAAACAAACAATCTCTAAGAAGATCAAAGAGGGCAAGAGTCCCTTGTTGAAGATATTCAGCACCTGAGTGGTCATATTACCTGGATAAAGTGTTGAACGTCACTTCAGAGGTATTATGTGATGTGAGAATTGAACTGTTTGAACCTCCCCGATTACAAATTCTAAAAGAAAACTGGTAAAGCTGACATTAAAAATTGAGAAAGAGTTTGGTGTCTGAAAAAGATAAATAACTGATTAATATGAAAGAATTGTGCTGCTACACCTTCATTATTTTAGTTAATTATTTTACAGAAAATCAACCTAAGCCTGAGTCTGTGGTAGAAGAGTAGGGACAACATTTTAGAAGAACACGGAGTAGGGTTAAGGATTGTCTAATTACAAACTTGAATTACTGAAAACTAACCACATTGGGAAAGCTACCTACTGGAAATCTGCATAGAAACTGCTGAGTTTTATTGCGCCTAATCTGATTTGGGAGAAATGTATTGCTTTAGAAATAAGTGTAAATATATTATGGGTTCAATGTTCGGAATAACAGTAATAATGATCACCATAGTACTAATAGGATTTTATTTAACACCAGAAATAGAGCCAACAACAAAGAATGCAACTAAAACTTATACATACATTAGTGATGAAGAGCAATTAAAATCTTCTTTTGTAAGTTACAAGAGAGATAACTTCTCTACTAACGTCTACTCTAGATTAGTACAAGAGTACACTCATACTGTAGATGCATAGGACTGCTATGTGTGTGTGCATTACCAACATCTGCATCAGAAGAAGTGACTTATTATCACATGGCATTATCATATGCTATAACTTGTAGTATCTTGCTTTCACTTGTTTTTTAGGCACAGACATTTTGAATACTTCTACTCCAATTATGATCTAATACTCTTGAGAGTACATTTAATAGAAAGCATGACTTTATACCTACAAGCAAAGGTAATGATGCAGCCTGGTATTACTTCTTTCCCCACAGACCTATAGACAGTGTTAAGGCTTATACAAACAACTCAACAAAAGATCAAAAGAGAAGACCCTGCCGGGGCACAATAACAAAGGTCCTAGAAAGGATCCAAAGGTTCAAAGGGGGCAACACTGGGTACTGTCTAAGCCATACATCATATTAATCTCCTGGAGTCAGTGATTTATTCATTATTGCTCGTTTTATTAGCATTTTTTAGGTTTTATGATTTTTCAAATAGAAAACATTTCATTACAAACTTTAAAATTTAAGCACATTTAAGGAAATTTAGTATTCACAATAGAAAGCGTAGTCCCACACTCACCACTCAAGTTATACATTCATCTCCACGTTCATGACGATACCACTATCATTCCTCAAAACAATCATTCATTCATACATCCATATCAACAGTAATACATCGCTGCTTTAACATAGACTCAAGATGGTGATTGATTCATAGACAAAGAGGGATGCGGGGCATAATAGATGGAACACAGGATCATAAGATGTGTTTACCTTCCTGAGGCGGAAGCGGGGAAGCGAGAGGCTATTTTTAACATTATTGCACTTGGAAATATTTTATCTGTTGTTTACGAATTTAAATTTAAATCTGTACTTGTAATACTCACCACTGCTGCGGGGATTGTGCTCGGGCCCTGCTTACCTCCCCAGTACTTTAGGTCCTGCAGCCGATTAGGTGCTGCTAAGGCCGATATCTTTCTGTGGCCGCCATCTTGGGGGTAGGACGCGGGTTGTGCTCTAGCAGCCTGGCCCCTCCCGAGCTCTCTGGTATAAAAGGTTGCGTTAGATTGCACACATTCGTGTAGCAATAGCTAACATTTCCTGAGGCGGAAGCCGGGAAGCGAGGAGGCTATTTTTAACATTATTGCACTTGGAAATATTTTATCTGTTGTTTGCTAATTTAAATTTAAATCTGTATTTTTAATACTCACCACTGCTGCGGGGATTGTGCTCGAGCCCTGCTTACCTCCCCAGTACTTTAGGTCCTGCAGCCGATTAGGTGCTGCTAAGGCCGATATCTTTCTGTGGCCGCCATCTTGGGGGTAGGACGCGGGTTGCGCTCTTGCAGCCTGGCCCCTCCTGACCTCCTCTGCTTTAAATGACCAATTCTTTCAGGGTGCGCAGCGGGCGCGCCTTTGGCGCGCCGAAGGTGCGCCAAAGGCGAGCACATCTGTGCCCGTCTGCGCCGGTACCGGGCCCAGAGCCAAACCCCCTGGCCAAAAACACCCTTCGATTAAGTTGCGCTACTCTAGCGTGACGTTGCTACTCCTTTGACCGTTGGCTAGCTGCTAATGTAAGAAGTTTTCATTTTATGATGCTCCTGATCCCTGTATCAAGGTATGCACTCACAGCTCCTTTAAAATAGACACCAACTTCAGCCCCAACGTAACTTATAAACCATCTCCTTTGGCGCGCCCTAACACCAAAATGTATTACATCCAAGCAGCCCTTATCAATGCCCGGTCACTGAGTAAACATAAAGAAGAGATAGCAGAATAATATATAATATATTATTCATTACTGAAACTTGGACTCATCCCTCATCAGACCCAGATCAAATAGTAGCAGTCCCAGAGGGTTACAATATTTTGAGACAGGACAGGGTTCTCAAACAGGTGGAGGAATAGCCATAATATAGCGCCAAAACCTGTCAACGACTATAAATCAAGTCCCTACCTCTACTTGTGAGACCATGCACTTTTCCATTGCACTGGGACCATCACAGCATTTTAAAGGCATCTTATTATCCCGTCCACCGGGCAGTAAAGCCCCATTTCTAGCCTCCATCATCTATATAGCAGAATCCATAGCAATAGACAACACTACCACCATTTTAGGTGATTTTAATTTTCCTTTAGAAAATCTGTCTGATAAAGATACAATCACTCTTCTTGCAGACTTACAATTGTTGGGTCTTACACAACGGGTCCTCGAAAGTACCCACGATGCAGGTCACACTTTGGAGGGACTGTTTACGAATGTTGGAAATATCAAAATAAAAAATGTATTGCCTCTGGTTTGGTCAGACCACCAAGCGATTTTATTTGAAATTCCTCTAAACACTCCACATCCTGCTCAAAATGTTTATATTCAGGCTCCCTTGAGCCAGTGGGGCTGACGAGCTCATGGTTACGCACCTGCATGCCACGAGCTGTACCGGACCTGAGAACATTTTTCAGCAGCCTACGCAGCGACCCTACATACATGCCTATTCCCTGCTGATGAGAAGTAACAACATCGAAACACATGTCCAGGGATGGCCAACGCGACAGTGATTTTTGCTCAAGACTCTGGCAGAGGCGCACCCGCTGATGCTTACTTCATGGACCACAATGCTTTGGGGTAACACGCTGGTAGGACGAGCAGTGTGCGACCAATTGGACTTTTGTTTATATTCAGGCTCCCTTGAGCCGGTGGGGCTGACGAGCTCATGGTTACGCACCTCCGTGCCACGAGCGGTACCGGACCTGAGAACATTTTTCGGCAGCCTACGCAGCGACCCTACATACATGCTTATTCCCTGCTGATGAGAGGTAACAACCTCGAAACACGTGTCCAGGGATGGCCAACGCGACAGTGATTTTTGCTCAAGTCTCTGGCAGAGGTGCACCCGTTGATGCTTACATCATGGACCACAATGCTTTGGGGTAACACGCTGGTAGGACGAGCAGTGTGCAACCAATTGGGCTTTTGTTTATATTCAGGCTCCCTTGAGCCGGTGGGGCTGACGAGCTCATGGTTACGCACCTGCGTGCCGCGAGCGGTACCGGACCTGAGAACATTTTTCGGCAGCCTACGCAGCGACCCTACATACATGCTTATTCCCTGCTGATGAGAGGTAACAACCTCGAAACACGTGTCCAGGGATGGCCAACGCGACAGTGATTTTTGCTCAAGACTCTGGCAGAGGCGCACCCGCTGATGCTTACTTCATGGACCACAATGCTTTGGGGAAACACGCTGGTAGGATGAGCAGTGTGCGACTAATTGGACTTTTGAAAAGCTCACATTTGATGCTCATGCAAATTCCATTGTATCTGCCTCTTTTTATAAAATCAAAACCATCAAAAAGATCTTACCTTACTTACCTCCGTGCTCAGGCAGAACATTGGTCACTACCTTTGTAATGTCCTCATTGTAATGGGCTCCTTATGAATACCCAACAAACAGTTATTCGTAAGTTGCAATCAGTGCAGAATGCGGCTGCCAGAATGTTCTCAGCAACCCCTAAGTTCATGCCTATTGCCCATGTAATAAAAAGTTACCACTGCCTCATTGTGAATAACAGAATAACAGAATAAAGTTCAAGGCTCTGTGCATTGCTTACAAAGCAACTCGCAACCAAGGCCCTCGCTTTCTTTTAAATGCCTTAACCTTTCATGTCCCCAATAGATCATTACGATCGGCAAATGCCTTCCTGATGTTTGTATCAAGAACCAGAACAGTTTCCTGGGGTGACAGGCGTTTCTTGGTCTCTACTATAAAACTATGGAACTCACTGGACATAGAGGTGCGATCCTCTCAATCATTGATGGTCTTTCGTAGAAAAATAAAAACATGGCTGTTTAACCAATAACCTGCGGCCACTTGACCTCTAAGAGTCTTAGTCTACTATTACTAGCGCCGAGACGCCCTTGGGCAGTTGCGTGCTGTATAAGTTTCATAAATAAATAAATCTTCCTGTCAACAGTGAAAATCACGCCGACATGCGTTTCGGTGTTCAGGCCAGCATAGGCCACAACTTCGTCATGGCGATGGGGGGTGGTGAGGTGGGGTACACAAGGAGAAGCTTGCAAGTTAATTCTTCAGAGGGCGCCTGTAAATTCGGGGGAGGCGCAAACCCGGACCGGTTTCTTCGAATACCCGTCCATAGGACAGCCATTAATGGAGTGCCTTCCCAGGATCGGAATGCAGGGATGGCGCTTTCTGTCAAACTAGGTGGTGTCGGTCCGACGTGGTTCAAAGACGTTTTCTTTGCGGAGGGTTATCCAAGACAGCACAGGAAATGCGATTTCTTTCGTTATATAACAGTCACCTTTCTTGCTGATGTTATCACAGTGGCCCGATTCAGCATCACTTTTTAATGGGCTGGTGAGTCGGTGGCCGGGCCAATCAGTCGCTTCTGGTTTCTATATTTTCAACTAAGGTTTATCTTAGAGGTGGGGTGAAATCGTCGATACGGGAGTCAGGAGCACGGACTCTCTCTGTTCCGAGACCTGCTAAATGAGACCTTCATAAAAAACATACATAATGCTTTTAGAAGAAAAACACATAAACATAACATGTACTAAAGATAAACATAGTGATGTTCTGAAAAATGTTTGGAAGAAAGAAGATGATTCTAGAAAGAAAATGGGTTACTCCAAGCTAAGATTAGATAGTCAGCAGAAAGGGCAAATTTGTATTTACAGAAGGAAAATACAAAAAGGAACTAGACATGTACAAATTAGTAGCTGTGAACACAGATTTGAATTAACAAGGGAAGTTTGGCAAATTTGACACAGAGAAGAATCCACAATTCCACGAGTTTATTTTATCTGTGGACAAAATGTTTATTTTCTGTTACCTGCTGAGCTGGGTATTTGTTATTTAGGTGTACTAATTCTCAAGGTGTAACATGTACAAAGCATAGATGCATTAACAATGACATCAGCACACCGACACAAACGTAGTACAGAAACTGGAGTTGAATTAGTGGGAGATATTTTTGGTGCAATCATTCCACCTGTAGTCATCATACTAAATGACGAAAAGATTAGAAATATGGAAACTGTTGTCGACAAGATGGAAACAAGAAATTCTGACTTTGCTTGTAGTAAACACTGAGTTAATTCCTATATGCTCCATGGTTTGCAAGACCGTCTTGCATTTGGCATTTTGCTCACAGAAAAAGTTGAAGATTGCAAAATGCTTAAATTAACTCACTGATGCTCATATATATACCTGATGGAAGTAAGGAAATAGAATGGTTTGCAAAGAACATTTCGGATCTAGAACAGTTACAAGAGCTTGAAACACGAAGGGGCTCATTAGTATGGCAGGCGGACTTTGGCCGCTCGCTATACCCCCGGGAAACAGGACCGCCCGCTAAAGGTGTGTGGTTCCGGCACATCCCATTAGGATGCGCCCGGCACACTGGCGGGTGCATCCCGCATTTATAACATTGCGGCGGGCGGTGCTGAAACCACTGCCCGCCGCAATGCCACAAAAAGCAAGTTGTGCCTTTCAATGCACAATGTGACAGGCACTCCGCGATGCCTGCCACGCTGTACATTGAAATGCAGGGGGGTACCATAGGTAACCCCCATGTGCACTCCCCAGCCCCGTAATCCCTGGGGGCCCGCCATGGGCCACCAATGTTGAAGACCGCATGCCTTTCTGTGGCGGTGTTGCTGTCACAGAAAGGCATGTTCCCACATGCATACTAATATTGATGGCGGTATCTACCAGACACAGCCACCATATTAACAGATTTTCCGCCCGGTAGGCAAACGGGCGGATTGCCTACCGGCGGAAAACCGGCGGACGGTCTTTCCGTTCGCCAGGGGCCCCCCGCCATAGTAATATGGCGAGAGGAATTGGCATGCGGGTGGGCACAAATGTCGGGCGGATCCCCACCGCCATGCGGGCGGTGGCGATTCGCCCAACATGCTAATGAGCCCCTTAGTGTCTTTAAAGATTTTGGAAAAGGAGTCTGGATGTTTAGAAATTAGTTTACAACCATAGGAAGAGGCATTTTAAAAGCTGTTCTTATGGCAATAATAATTATATACTATAACTGTATTAATTATAGGGTTTTGTCTGCTATTTTTTATGCTTCATTTCTGAGCTGTAGATTTATTTTACGCAAAAGAAGAGAAAGGGAACAGAACAAAATAATTGAAAAAGAATTGGGATTATCTAACATCGTGAATGATGATTACATGGAGCCATTGAAACATCAAGGTCAGAAAAGAAAAAGTTGAGACTCAACAGATGATGAAAGTGCCCTTTGAACGAACTCACATATGAACTGAATTTAGTATGATGGTTAAGGTAATCATATGATGGGGGAATTGATTAATAAAAAAAATGATAATTTGTCTTAGTTATTAATGTGAAAACACTCAAGTGTTTTGGAGATTTAGGACTTAGGACTGCTGATGAGAAGCTCTCAGGCTCAGAGACTCTTTTATAGAGTTTTAACCATCCTTCCTGTGCTCACCTTACCCTGTCGGATGTAGCTACTACCAAACCCATTGCCCATAACTTTCCCTTGGTTGCTCTTTGGATAATTAGACTCGGATGCGTTTTATGAACTACTCTTTATGAGGAGTTCGACTTCTAAATTGATTTTAAATGAATGCCCCTTTGATCTCACTCTTTTCAGGAACACTTTATGGGTGCTATTAACTTTTGAATCTGATCTCATACTTAGAATAGGAATTAATTCCTTCATGGAACACGCTTGTCGATTTTGCATTATTATTGACCCTAACCATAATTTTATTTATATTTCTATAAACGGATTTATTTGATTTACTGATTGAATAAACAGACAAAAGAAAAATACTTTACCAATCTCTTTATGAGTCATTATTGACTGAACAGAAGAACTGTCTATAGTAATCAATTTGATATGATTTGATTTAGATCCTATTTAAATACAGGTGGCAAAGGTCCATTGCCTAGAAAATGAAATTGCTGCGTAGTTCGAGCCCATTCTTGTAAGTCACAGGCTGAACTGGTACTGGAAATTAATATTTTGACTCTTTTTGTGCTATCACTTCTTTAAGGCAAATTAGGTTCTAATAGACTTTTGAAGTTACACAGGTATATTGCTATGTCATTATGTATGGATTTTGTTTTATATTTTGGAATATGAAATGAGGGTGTTTTTGCCAGTAATTTCCTCCTCTCCAACCCCTCCACTCCCCATGGGATCTGGAGCCAAACATCCCTGAGAACCGGCCATCTGTTTTAACATGCATGCTTCGGAAATAAGGTATATCTTACAAGGACGAGCACTTTTCTGATTTTGAAAGCGAAAGTAAAAAGAGAGAAGACACAATAAAAGGAAATGTAACTCCAAAGCTGTTGTAAATGCATTTATAAAATACCTGTCCCCATAATGGCTCAGCGCATTACTAACAAAAGTGTTCAATGGATCAGCAAAAATAATTGAGACTTAAAACATATTTTGGATAGATATACCTTCAATGGATTCTGAAAGGAGCTTTTCAAATCTCTAAAATGCATTGTGATGGCATTCTATATTTGGGGTTATATCAGAAACTGTTCTTTCAACAAGGCAAGCTTTATAAATTATATTCTTCTTATGAATAAGAGAATTGGCAAACTTGGGCCATAGCTATAGAAGGCCTGGTTACCATTCAGAGTACCTTTAATTCTACTCATTGGACATCAGGGAGCCAGTGTGGTGATTACAGTGCATGATTGGTATGACCCTTAGTTTTTAGTTCACCCAGAAGGTAGGTCACTGAAATATGTAATTACTGGAAAGGCTGATTCTTTTTTCCATGTAAGCCACTTTAGACTGTACCAGAGCATTCACTTTGCTTTGCGGGCCATGACGGAACCGCTCCGTCATCAGCACAGCCCAACCGTAGCTGATGACGGAGCGGTTCCGTCATCAGCAGGGGAGGGGTTAAAAGCCCAAAATGTGGGGTCAGGATAGTAAATAATAATAATGCGGGATAGTAAATACGCATTCAAAATAAAGAGAGTTGAGCAGAGCAGTGTGGAATGCCACACGATGAAGAAGTAAACCTGAGCCAAAGGGAGGCATGGGTACCATAAACCATGACTTCAGGATTGAGCTACGACTAATCATACATCTATATTCCTGAACTGGGTCCAGACTGTTGAAAGGCAAGTGTGGCTAAAACCCCAGATAAACCTGAATGATTCCCCCTGTCAAACCAAAATGTGGAGCATGACTGACTTGGTTCTTCCAAGATTTCCAAGATCTGACTGAAGGTGAATTGGTTGACTGTCCTGAGAGCTGATGTTAGAAGCACAATGTGAACCGCTGGAATAAAGCACACATTTGGCTTCTTTAACCCCTCCACGGCGATCCGGTGCTCATGACGAGCTGAGCTTGTCATGACCGCGCCCGTTTAATGGAACGCTCGCATGCTGGGCTGATCCCCTGCTGTGCTGAGCGTTCCATTAAACGGGCGTGGTCATGACAAGCTCAGCTCGTCATGAGCACCGGAGCGCCGTGGCTCATGATGAGCTGAGCTCGTCATGAGCACCGGGACGCTGTGCGCGCCCTCGCCCCCCAGCACAGCAGGGGAATCCTGCCAGCAGCAAAGGGGTTAAAAGAATTGGTGATAGGAGCCCACAATTCAATGTTCCTTCCAGCTAGAGAGATCTGCACCTACCCTGAAATAAGGTGAAAGGGCATTTACTTTTAGATCAATAGGATATATTCTGGGGTCCTCTTCAAGCCTCTAAGCTTATGTATACAAATGATTTTTCAGGGCGTTGTCTCTGTTTTTTTTCCCACGGTATAGTGAAAATATGTCTGCCTTTCAGTTTTGTCAGGACATACTTTGGGACATATCTACAAGGAAATGGCGTAGCGGTGTGGCAAATTTTGTGTGCTGCTCTGTGTCATTTAAAAAAACGCAGGTGCAAGGGTGTGGGTGTCGCAGGGATGATTGTTTATATGCAGTAAGGGACACCTTCCTGCACATAAATTGAAAAGGCGATGTTCTCTTTCTAGGTGTGCTGCAGAATGTAGCACATATATAAAGAGCAAAAACGAGGGGAAATAAAAGTTTTCTCCTTGCTGCACCAATCTAACACCTGCTATTCAGTTCTGTCAGTTTTTGGCACTGCCTCAGATTTATAAATACATGTAAACCTGGGGCAGCGTTAATAAACAGTCAGTGTTGCAGTGGACCACCCGTAGCAACACCCATTACACTCCCCTTTCACGCAGAAAAATGTGTGAAAGGGTACCATAGCTACAAAGCAGCGTTAAGCCACACAAAGTGGCTAAACGCCACTTTGTAAATATGGTGCAGGGCATGGCGCCACCGGAACATAGTAAAAAGTGTCTTCCTTGTGGCGCAAATCCATTGTAAATATGCCCCTTTCTGTGGAGAGATAGAGTGTTTCTGTGTCCAAAAAAGTTTAATAATTAGTGCTAGAAAAATTCCAACGTAGAAGATGAATATTTCTAGATAGAACAACCAATCTAAACATCAACTGATTCTTTTTTTTTTGTTTAAGACATTTTTATTAGCATTTTTTAAGTAATACAAAAAACAAGTCATGAATAATTAGTAAAAAGTACAATGGTAAATAGCAATTAAATGACATAAAAAGTCATTAAAAAAAAAAGAGTTAGAGGCTAAGAAGAAAAAGACGAAAGAAAGAAAGGATGAGGAAAGGAGAAAAGAAAAGAGAGAAAGAAAGAGAAGAGCAAAAAGAGGAGCAAGAATTACTACGTGGGATTAATAGCACACAATAAGGATGGGGGGTTGGTAGAAAGGTAGGAGGTGAAAGGAAGCCAGAGTAGATCAGATTTAATTTTTAAAGGGACAGAGGTGGAGGATGCAATAGAGATTCTGTGTTCATCACAAATAAAGTTCCACCAAGCGTGGACAGAAAGTTTAGAATTATCCTTCCAACACAATAAAATAACTTTAAATGCAAGAGCAATAAACAGGTCAAATAACTTAGCAGAAGAAGATACAATTTCAATATCATCAGATAAGGAGCCTAAAAACACATTCAGTAGAGATAACGCGGAGGAAAAAGAAAATATTTGCATGCAGATGTTCCATACTTCAGCCCAAAAAGATAAAACATGGGAACAGTTGTATAGTTGGTGTTGAAGAGTACCATGTTCCTTGGAACATGACCAACATAAAGGTGAGGAAACTTGAGAGAACTTATGGATACTAACCGGGGTAAGAACCACTCTATGATATATAAAAAATAAAGATTGCGTAATACGTGCAGCAACAGATATTTTAAAAAGTTTGGACCATATACGATCCCACAATGCAATAGATAAGGAGACATCAAGGTCAGTCTCCCAAGCAATTTCTACATTTGATTTAGAACGTTCTGACACATTAGATAACAAAATGGAATATACAGGTGCAGCTTTAGGTAATTGAGTAGCAAATAAAGGGTACAGTGGAGTGGTGGGGGTGAAGGAAGGAAAAGAAAGAGAAGGGGAAAGGGAAGACAAGTGAGATAGGATAGAAGATGTTATAATGGTATATTCATTAATAAATGATGAAGGCAAATGAAATGTATTTTGCAAATATGGGAAGGGAATAAGGGATGAATCAGTAAAAAACTGATGTACAAATAGGATACCCTTTTCTTTCCAGTGTTTAAAGTAAAATGATTTACCTTTGTATCTAATGAATTTGTTATACCACACCACCGAGGCTAGGAAACATTGAAGAGGGGATAAAGTAGAAGAAAATACCGTTTGTAGTAGAGTTTGGGAATATTTCAAAATGAGACATTTGGACAGAAAAGTGCAAATGGACATGAAAACAATGTGCTGAAAAGAGAAATCTTTGAGAAGGGAGCGTTCTAGGAGAACCCACTTAGGTACAGGGATATCAACAAAGTCATAAGCCAAGGAAAAGGACTGTTTGATCAAGAAGGCAGAATGGCATGATTTAAAATCAGGAAAGCGAACACCACCTTCTTGTTTAGGTCGAATTAACCTATGCAGTGCAATGCGTGGATGTTTGTTATTCCACAAAAATTTTACACAAAGAGAATTGGTTCGTATAAAATAGGAGTTAGCAATTTTAAAAGGGAGCATGGAAACATTATATAGAACATGTGGGGTAATCATTATTTTAATAGTATCTAATCTACCCCACCAGGAAAGGAATAGGGGGGACCAAATTTGAAGAAGGGATTGAATTTTGTTAAATAGTGAATCAAAGGTTAATTTAAGGGTGTGTTTCAGTGAGGAAGAAAACCATATACCCAGGTATTTAATTTTGGAGGGACACCATGCACAATCCGTATCATTAAACATGTATTGGAAGCAGAGTGGATTAAGGGGTATAACTTCCGTTTTGGATAAGTTAAGCTTATATCCTGATATGGAGGAGTACAAACTCACTTCATTCAAAAAATGTGGAAGGGAGGATTCCGGGTTGGACATATATATCAGAACATCATCTGCATAAGCAGACAGCTTAGTTTCTGTAGAGGAGAACGTAAGGCCAGTAATATTAGAGTTGGAACGAATATGCTCCACAAAAGGTTCGAGACATAAAATAAATAGCAAGGGGGAAAGGGGACAACCTTGTCTCGTGCCTCTGTTCAATGAAAAAAATCTGGAGAATTGGTTATTGACAAATATACTGGCACGAGGGGAAGAATAAAGTAGCTTAACCGTGGAGATGAAAGAGGGACCAAAACCAAACCATTTAAGAGTACGAAACATGAATTGCCAATTAATACGATCAAAAGCTGTTTCAGCGTCTAGGGAGAGGGCTGCCAATGGGACTTTAACATGTTTGGTGTGCGCAATGACATTGGAAAGCAAGCGAGCATTATCAGCAGCAAGTCTACCCTTCACAAAACCCACTTGATCTGTTTTAATTAAACTGGGAATAATAGAATCTAGACGAGAGGCAAGGATTTTAGCAAAAATTTTACAATCAAAATTAATTAATGAAATGGGGCGATAGTTTTTACATTGTGAGTGGTCTTTATCAGGTTTAGGAATAATGACAATTAGAGCATCCAAAAAGGACCCAGAGGCTTTGGCATCTGAAATAAATGAATTAAATAATTGAAGGAGCTTAGGTGCAAAAAAAGATTGAAAAGAGGAATAAAACTCAACAGGTAAAACCATCAGGGCCGGGAACTTTGGATTTTTTAAGATGGTTAATGGCTGTAGTAATTTCCTGTAGAGTGATATCCCGTTCCAACAGAGCAAAATCCATCGGAAGGGAAGGGGGAGCTGGGAGGCCCTCAAAAAATGTCGACAAATTCGCTTCAGAGGGGTGTGTATCATCTGTGTATAAGGCCTGATAATAATTATGAAATACCTCGGCAATTTCTTCATCAGAATTGACTAATTTGTTTGAAGAATCATTAAGGATCGGACCAATTGTTTTACGTTCGGATTTAATTTTCAAATAATTTGCCAACATTTTCCCTGCTTTATTCTGGCCTCCATGGAATTTAGATTTAATTTTAAGAAGGGTGTGACAAGCTTCTTTTGTGATAATTTTATTAAGGTCTGTTTTGGCTAGGATTAGCTCCTGAACAGCCGAGGAGGACTTAGAGGAAAAATAAGAATGTTCAAGACTTTTGATCATTTTAAGCTGGTCTTCATATTTTTGTCTGTTTATCTTCTTCTTTTTGGAAACATAAGATATAGTAAATGCTCTAAAGGAAGATTTAAAAGCATCCCAAGTGATGGGAATGGAGGTATCCAAAGGATTATTAAAGGAGAAAAACTCATTGAAAAATTTCGCACTCTCTTTCATAAAAATGGCATCAGATAAAAGAAAAGAATTAAATTTCCAACAACTGATTTTAGAGGAAATAAGGGAGAGATCCAGGGTAGTATACACAGGAGCATGATCAGAGATAAAAATAGAGCCAATGACAGACTTTTGAATGGAGGGCAAAAGAGACTTACTAACCATAAGGTAGTCAATTCTTGAGCGGGTGTGATGAACATTAGAGAAAAAAGTATATTCAAGCAAGTCAGGGTTACATATTTTCCAAGAATCATATAAAGGACGAGAAGCAATGGCAGATTGAAAACTCTTATGGGATTTATCAGGTTGAAATTTACTGGAGGATAATCTATCAGAGAAAGGGTCTAACCATTGATTAAAATCACCAGCAACAATAAAATCAGGGCAATCTATGGACAAAATTAGAACTTTAATATCTTTCCAAAATTTTGGATCAGGGCAGACAGGACCATATATATTAAGTAATACCATTGTCTTGTTTTGAATAACAACCTTAGCCATTGCCCAACGTCCTTCAGCATCATTACTAGAAGAAACAATTTGAACATTCAAAGCTTTATGAAACAGTATATCAACCCCTCCTTTTTTTGAATAGCAGGTGAAAACACAACCTGGCCCACCCATTGTATTTAAGCTTAAAAGATTCAACTTCAGAGCAATGCATTTCCTGAAGAAAAACAACCTGTGAATGAAATTTAGATAAATGAGACATTACCTTTTGACGCTTGACAGGATGACCAAGACCTCGCACGTTCCACGAGACAAAATTAGACATTGTGGTAAGAGGGGAGGATGGGTGACAGGTGAAGGAGACACATGGCAAGGAGATCACTACAAAAGGGAAGACAAAAATGCATAAGTAATTAAAAAAGGGGATTTCCAAAACGCTCACAATACCAAAACCAGAGAAAAACATGGATATGAAAAATGACAATATGCAAAACAAAAAGAGAAGTAGAGATCGCTCAGGAATAGCACAGCATGGAAAATGGGAAGAAAAGCAAAGAAACCAAAAAAAAAGAGATAAAAAAAGAAAGAAAGAGAAAAAGTAGAGGAGAACAGAAAGATAAGAAGTAAACAGATCAAGGCACAAAGGCCTGATCGGAAAAGGAGAGAGTAACCAAAACATCTGAGGCGAAGATGCACCAGAGAAAGAACTCAGCCCATGAGCTACCAATACAACAGGACGTATATAAAAAGGAAATACACAAGGATGTGAGGACAAAACCTCAAGGAGTAGATCCAGAATAAAGGAGAAAAAGCAAAAGAGGTTAGGAAGAATCGAAGAATAACAGTGAGCAAAGGAAAGAAAAGAAAACATTAATGAGCAGTGTCCATATTGGAAGGAGAGACACTCAGAAGCGTGACGTTTTTGCGGATCATCATAGGATCTGGTACGGCCATTATGCCTGATCTTGCAGAAATAGGGATGCAGTATTCCATATTGAATGTTCAGTTGTCGCATTAAAGGTCGAAGATTCAAGAACTCCTTGCGTCGTGCGTTCGTAGCCGAGGAAAGGTCCTGTGAGATAAAAAATTTATGACCAGACCACTGGAGACGACGTTTGATCCTAGCGGCTTTCAGGACAGACATTAATTCTGTGAATTCAAGAAACAGCAGAATGATACCACGTGGTTTGGAGGAGTTGGAATTAATACGACCAAGACGATGAGCCCTCTGGATATTAAGAGGGTGCGAAGCTGGTTGAAGATCCAAAAGTTCCTGAAGAAATTTACGAATAAAGGACACCATGTCAGGGCCCTCTAAATTTTCCAGAACACCATAAACGCGTAGGTTGTTCCTACGATTACGATTTTCCAAATCCTCAGTGTGGAGTTTGAGTTTGAGGATCTCCTGTTCCAACAATGGAATTTTAGTTGAGACATCATGAATATCGCTCACGCGCTGTTCCAGATTCAAAACTTTGCCCTCCATAACAACCCAGCGCTCTTCAATTTGTTGAAGTTTTGCATTAGTAGCGGACATAAAAGGTTGTAGACCACGCACCTCTTCAAGAATGGAATCCAAAACAGGATTAGAAGAAGAAGCAATAGGAGAAGGCGGGTCATTCTTAGGCCTCTTAGGTTTGGTTCCAGTTTGTGACACTTTAGGAGAGGTGGAATTATTTGCCATAATGATGGACGCCTGTCAATTTGCCGTATGCAGGTAGATACCAACAGAGAACGGCAGGGTCCAATGAACTGGCTTAGAGATGCTTAGGCAGTAAGAGGGGCATACAGAGCGTGGTTTAAAATGAAGCAACCTGAAGGAGGAGCCAAAAAAACACACTACTCTTGAGTGCAGATACCCTCACTGGATTAAAAGTAGCAAGAGAAAACCAGTAATACTGTGTAATAAGAACCACAGCATAAAAAGAGAGCATCAATGGAAGCCAGCACAAGTATAAAACAGTAGTTCATAAAGGCAAAGTCACTTTAAAGATGGTGTCACCAAAGGAAGAAAGCAGAGGCACAATGAAGAGTAAACCTAGTGTCTCCTAAAATGGCGGCCGTGGTTTCTCCACACAAAAAGGAAAAAACATGTCCAATATAAAAAACAGAGCGCTAGGAAGACACAGGAGGAAAGGGACGTGAGCCCAATCAAAAAAAAAATAAGAGCAAAGAAGTTCAAATACAATTTCTCAAGAGAAGGCACAGGAGAGATCTTCAAAAAGACATGCAGCAGTGCGTATGTATTGATCCTAAAATGGCGGCCATATCTCGTCAGAGAAAGTGTATTAACAGCAAAAATCAGAGGCAAAATGCATTGGGCACCCAGCAAGGGTTAAACGCTGCTTAAGATGATGAGGCCATGTCATATTAATCCGTCAGAGTCATTAGCATTAGTCAGGAAGAAGCGCAGCGTGAAAAACATGTGCAGGGAGACATTCGCGGTAATCTGGAAACAAAATGGCGGCCGCCAGAGTTGAATAGACAGTTCAGATTACCGGGTCAAATATTTGCCTTTCCACCGCTGGGAGACACCGCACAGTTGCATTCCCATGGTCTGTACACCTTCCGACGCCACTGCCGCTCAGAAAAGCCGTTCGGAAAACGGCTGGAAAGGACCTCACGGCATCCGCGTTTTCGTCCGAAGCAGAGCTCACGTGAAGTCCGTCCTCTGCAGCTGGCACGCAAGCCACGCCCCCCACCCCCATCAACTGATTCTTTAACCTTTTTAGTTGGTGCAGCACAACGCTTTTACCCACCTTGACTAACTAAAGCACTTCTGTGGCACACACGAGGCGAGTGACAGGTACAAACGGAACCAGGTAGCCCTTAAGAAACTTAGGGCTGACCCAGGAATCTCTGGAAAATTCCCAGAATATTGTCCCATGGCTTCCTTTTTGTTTCGTTTACCTAATGAAGTAACTTTGGTTTATGAGCTGTTTAGTTCACTCACATTAATCTTCTTTCTGTGTTTTTGGCTGAGACTCACTGATCCCTGAGGTGAAGTATTTTAACAGCCTTACCAATGCCGAGAGATGCTTTAGTTTGTCCAGGGTGGTCATCGATAGCAATTGCTGCAATTCTAATATTTTGTTTTCAGCAGTTAGATCATGCCCTTGCTTGGTTTGTATTAGGCTTCAGACTTGTAGAAAACAAAAGCGACCAAATGTCCTAATGTGCACTTAATCCTGTTGTGCTTTTGTTCAACAAATTGCGATTCTCCTATTAACATGACCAGAGAATCTGGATTTCATTAAAGACACGGAGGCTGACATTATGCATTATCCTTTAATAAGCAACTCACACAGCCGCACTACATCATAAAGGATAAGTTCTAGAACAAACAGTGTACAAAGGATGTAACTAGGATATGATCTGCCTCTTTTAAAAGAATCGCAGCAGCAGGAAGGACTTCACAAACGGAGAGAATCAAGAAGAAACATCGAGGAAGGAACTCCAGTATCTCCAATATCCTGATGGAAAGCTCCTCAATGGAAATCCAGTCAAATAGAATTGCCTGAAAGAAAGAGATGATTAAGAATCAAGAGCCTATAGAGCTATGAAATCTCAAAAACAATTATAACATGGGTATAATAAGAGTAATAAGAGATTAACAGCAATTGAAGCAGTCGATAATTTCATAAAGGCATATCAAAGTTGTAAAAGGGAGGAGGGAGGGATAATGTCAGCCTCCGTGTCTTTAATGAAATCCAGATTCTCTGGTCATGTTAATAGGAGAATCGCAATTTCATTACAAGACCGGAGGCTACATTATGCATGTTCGTAGCCCCGAAGGACAACATCAGACATATGCTCGATAGGCTTGCAGTAATGACGAGCAAAGGTGTTAGCATTTGACCAGTCAGCAGCTTTCAAAATATCATCCAACTTACCACCTGACCAGAAGGATTTACTGGCCATAGCTCCTCTGATAGAGTGTGCTTGGAATTTAGAGAGGTCGATACCAGCAAGACTCATGGTAGACTTAACCCATCTAGCTATAGAAGTGGAAGAGACAGGTTTAAAAGGTTTCACGAAAGAAACTAAAAGTTGATTTGCATCGTTAGGACGTAGGAGAGACATTCTAGAGTCATACTCTTTCATACAAGCAACAACACAAAGTTTAGGGAAGGTGTCAAAACGAGGATAAAAGATAAAATCTGACATGGTTTTCGTCCTTCTGATTAACTCAAATTCGACACCAAATATATCATAACATCTATTAGAAATGTCTAAGCTTTTGATGTCAGAAACTCTTCTACAGGAAACTAGGCACAAGAGAGTGGCGAGTTTGAAGGAGAGAAATTTTCTATTAAGGGAAGAGTTATCAGGCCAAGAACAAAAAAGGTCTAAAATACATTTAACATCCCAAAGGGTCTGATACTTAGGTTTAGGAGGTCTCCTCAATCTTATACCCTTGAGGACTCTACAAATAATAGGATTTTTACCTACCGATTTACCGTTGATGAGGGAGTGGCCCGCGGAGATTGCGGATCTAAAACAATTAATAGAGCGATAAGAAAGGCCTCTGTCAAATTGTTCGACCAGAAAATTCACGATATTGACGACAGGAGTCTCCACGGGATCGAGATTCCTTTCCAGGCACCAATGAAACCATTTCTTCCAAATGTTGTTATACCTGAGGTGTGTTCCTGGTGCCCAAGATTCTCCGAGAAGAGAGAGAGCTGTCGACGAAAGTCCATACAATTCGTTAGATTGCCTGACACTTTCCAAGCAAGAAGGTTCAAATTCCCCTCGAGAATAAGACGATGATCTTCCCCGTCTGCGTTTGAGACCAGGCCTGGAGAGGCTGGGATCAGAAAGGGAATGTCGCATGCTAGTTCCAGGGCTGTCGGGAACCAAGCTTGGGATGGCCAAAAGGGAGTAATTAGGATCAGAAGGCATTGTTCTAATCTGACTTTCTGGAGGACCCTCTGAATCATGGCGAAAGGGGGAAAGGCATAACCCAGGAAGTGGGACCATGGTTGGAGAAAGGCGTTCACAGCGAGAGCGCCCGGGTCCGGCATCCAACTGAAATAGTTGGGAAGTTGGAAGGTAAGCCTGCTGGCAAATAAGTCCACGTCTATTGGACCCCAAAAGTGGAAAAGGGAATTGAAGACGTTCACATCGAGTTTCCAGTCTGAAAAATCTACAAGGAATCTTGAATTCCAGTTTGCAGAAATGTTTGACTTCCCTGGAAGATATTCCGCCCTGAGGGAAATTTTGTGTTCTAGACAGAACATCCAAAGTTTCCTGGCAAGATTGGAGAGATCTGCAGATTTCGTTCCTCCAAGGCGATTGATATAGGCAACAGCAGAAATGTTGTCCATTTTCAGAACAACAGACCTCCCTTGGATGGAGTGTTTGAAGCTCATAAGAGCGTATAAGCCAGCTGTCAATTCCAGAAAGTTTATGTGTTGAGAAGATTCCGTCAGGGTCCAAACCCCACCGGTGTTCTGGTCTTCCAAGCGTGCACCCCAGCCATGAAGACTGGCGTCTGATTCTAGGACAAAATCTGGGGAAGAGCCAAAGATGGCTTTGCCATTCCAGGCGTCTAAGTTTTCGAGCCACCAAAAGAGCTCTGCTCTGGCATCTGGGTCTAAAGAGACAAGATCTCCATACCATAGACCTGAATTGAGTGCTTTTCTCTTTATTCGCTGAAGCGCGCGGTAATTCAGAGGACCAGGGAAAATGGCCTGGATGGAAGAGGAAAGAAGCCCTAGAAGTCTGGCTAGTTCGCGGAGAGTCAAAGACTCTTGTTTCAAGACGGACCTGATCTCTTTCCGGATCTTGGCAATCTTCTTGGTAGGAAGAAGGAGAAGACATTTGACAGTGTCCAGAGTGAAGCCAAGGAAATCTATGGTCTTGCAGGGAGAGAGAATGGATTTCTCTTTGTTGATGATGAATCCTAGACTCTCTATTAAGTTCATTGAAGTATTCAGATCTCTTAGGAGGTCTGAATGGGATTGGGACATGATAAGGATATCGTCCAGGTAGATGATGAGACGGATACCCCTTTCTCTTAGAATTGTAACAATACACTTCATGATCTTGGTAAAACACCAAGGGGCAGAAGAGAGGCCGAAGGGAAGAGCTTGGAATTGGTAAAGACGTTCTTTCCAAGTGAATTGAAGGAAAGCTTGATGTTCCTTGTACATTGGGATGGTGAAGTAGGCATCCTTCAGGTCTAACTTGACCATCCAATCTCCTTCGAGAAGGAGATCTCTTAGAAGGTGGATACCTTCCATTTTGAAGTGACGATAGACCAGAAATTTGTTGACTTCTCGAAGATTTATTACCGGTCTCCACCCTTTGTCCTTTTTCTGAACAAGAAAAAGAGTGCTTATGAATCTTGCATCGGACCAGGGAACCTCCACTATTGCGCCCTTTTTGAGCATAGAAATAATTTCTTCCTCCACAATCTTTTCCTGATCTTGTGAAAGGACAAAGGGTTGGGGTAAGTGTGATTGGAAGGGGATCTGTAAAAAGTCTATCTTGAAACCCAAGACAGTTTCTAGAACCCATGGATCTTGGGTGATTGAATTCCAAACATGATAAAATTGTTTTAGTCTGCCCCCTACAATGGGAGGGAAAGAAGAAAGAGGAGTAGTACTTACTTGTAGAGTTTGAGGTGTTGGGAGCACCGCGACCTCTGGAACCACGGTTTCTTGGACCTCTTCCTCTTTGGGGGAAGAAGGGTTGTCTAGGCGGGTAGAAGCCTCTTCCAGATCCTCTGAACGAAGAATAGGGTCGTTGGTTGCCTCGGCCGGAAGAGCGACCCCTTCTGCCGGCCTGACCAAAAAGGTTTGTGTTAAAGACTCGTCTCAGGTTGTTTTGAGCCCTATCGAGGGCAGTAAAGGTAGAGACGTATTTACCGATCTCTTTGATTATATCTTCTCCGAAAAGGAGACCTTTAGGGTTTTGGGAGGGTTCTTTTTCTGCCATGTCCCCTAATTTAGGGTTAATTTTGTTTAAAATGGACCTTCTTCTTTCAATATTTAGACTGGCGTTAGCATTGCCAAGGAGAACAATGGCTCTTTGGCTCCATCCTCGAACGAGGTCGACGTTCAAGGGGGTAGAGGAGAGATGGGATTGTTCGGCCATATCTAAAATTCTAACCAGTGGTCCTAAGACATCTAAAAGACGGTCTTGGCAGCCTTTAAGGGCTCTCTCCAGTCCTTTTCTAGGGTCTCGCCCCAATTTAAAGAGGAATTTAATAAGGTCTGGATCTAGGTTCGGGGTTTGACAGACCCTCTCCTCAATGGTAGGTCTGGGGGATTCAGACCTCATTGTATTCCTAGTGTTTCTATCCAAAAGGTTTCTCAACCAACGTGTGACAAACTGGGAGACATGTTCCTGGGGGAACCATTTTGAGCTGTTAGGGTGAGAAATGTTTAAGGGAGAGAACATTTCTTCTCCAATAGGGTTCAAAATAGTATTTTTAGAACTTGGTTCGGGATCAGGTTGAGAATTGAAGTCTTGCTGGACTTCGTCCAGGTCAAAGACAAATTCGTCGGAGGGGTCTTTTGAGGAGTTGTCGTCAAAGGAGGAGGAGGAGGAGTCAAAACCAGAGTTCTTTTTTGGATTAGCACTATTCCAAGGTGTGTCGCGAGGGACACCGTACACATTTGTGCCGCCATGGACACCGGTCAAGGGAGTGTCCCGAGGGACATCAGGTTCAAGTGGGGCGCGGTGGCCCCCCATCCAAGTTGAGGTGCTAGGACCTCCCATACAAAGAGAGGCGCTTGGGCCAGTAGTGCTTTCACAATTTTTAGTCTTTCTGGGTCTCTTGCCGTGAATAAGGGGGGGGTCTTGGGAATCACACGGTCTTTTAGAGAGCATGACTTCTTTGAGAGAGGACATCATACAGGATTTAATCTCCTGTTGAAGGAATTTTTTTAAAGAATTAGCAATAGGTGCAGGTGAACTTGCCATGGCATCCTCAGAATCCATGTCAGACATGGTGTAGAAGAAATAAGGGGAAACTAAAATGGTATTAATGAGGTAAGTAATAAGACTTTTCCTCTGTTAATAAAGAGTCCAACTCTCTTTCTCCTCCTTTTTTTTTTTTTATGTAACTTCACAATGTAAAGGGTAGTCTCTCTTTTTTTTTTTTTTTTTTTGTTATACAGGGTAGGGTATGTAGGTTATAGGGAGCCTGGGGTGATTTTTTAGTAACAATAGGTTATAGGGAGCTTGGGGTGAGTTTTTAGTAATAGTAGTACCCAGTAGGGAATTAATAATAGTATTCAAAAAATCGTATAGTTAATTTATCTAGATAAGTATCAGGAATAGTTAATGAGCGTAGCGTTTAAGGATGAGCAGGGTGTCTCCGACGGCTGAAGCAGAGCAGAGCAACTGTCAGGATACTAGGAGCGCTCGAGCTCAGCCGTCGGAGAAGAGGAAAGTAGCTTAGAGAAGGGGGCACGCAACGCGAGCGTTGCTAATGGCCTTTCCTTGAATGCGAAGGGAAGCGCATTTGTCAAGCGATCGAAGCGAAGCGCATTTCTCAGGTGAAGCGCATTTTGGAAAGCGCTGAAAGTGAAGGGAAGCGTTTATAAGATAGCGGGAAAGACGGAGCGCGGTCGCGCAGGGAGATTAGTAAGGTAAGGACGACCGAAAATTGGAAGTCCAAGGGAGGGGGGTTGGAGTGGGATCGAACCAGCACCACCCACGAGGGAACATCGGGCATAAAGCGACATCAGCAGTTGAAAAATGAGAATTAAGGCGTCACAGGACGAAGAAATGAGCATAGAGGTATAGCAAACAACATATTGATATTAAGAAACGCTCAGGAAGTATAAATGTACAGCAAAATAAATCAAATCGAAGTATAAATGTACAGCAAAATAAATCAAATCACTCTAAAGTAAGGAGAGATAAGAGGTAGTGACTTATCTGCTGGCGAGCCGCTTTTAAAAGAGGCAGATCATATCCTAGTTACATCCTTTGTACACTGTTTGTTCTAGAACTTATCCTTTATGATGTAGTGCGGCTGTGTGAGTTGCTTATTAAAGGATAATGCATAATGTCAGCCTCCGGTCTTGTAATGAAATTTTATTCACATGTGGTGATTAATGCTCTTCTGCCTTTGATGGAAGTTATAAAACTTCAGATCGAACATGCAAAATGATGTTGGTTAAGAACACCTCTGTAGGACAATGTTCCTTATGATGCGGGGCTCTACAAGTGCTATAAGCAATATTTCAGTAATCTAGAGCTGAAAGATTTTGGATAAGGACATCTAAACAGACAGAAATTGACTTTGCTCGTTGATTCACGCGTTTAACTTAAAAAGCTTGTCTTTTAAGCTGGGGTTTTCTCACAACTCATATTTCTGCTCAGCCGGAGGTTTTTGTACATTTTCTGTCTGTAAAACTACATGTCTATGATATATGCATGTGCGCATGTGTGTGTACAAAGAAATTGCTTTTGAATCGTGTTGAGGTACTAATCCAAGCATGAATGATGAAACGAGTTGTAGATTCACAATTGTTTTGGTTGTACATCTAAAACGACTTAAAAATGTTGAAGATGTGCTCGAGATTGACCTGGAAATAGGGCTATAAAGGCCCATCCTCCCTTGAGGTACATACTCATCATACATGCAAACGTGGAGACATGTTGAACTCCAAATAGCACTATGCATAGTGAATTCTAAATGGCTAGTGCATACAGTTATGAAATATGAAGGTATAATGAACAAAATTAAAAGCACTTGAAACACCGTGCTGGCCGCTTTATCCAGTATTGGCATCACAGAATTGGTATTACTTTGGCTTTCAACCCCTCACTCCTCACTCTGCCACATATCCCCCCTAATAGTCGGTGCCATCAGGCCCAGTCCTAGGTCCCCTGATTTTCTTCATTTTTACTGCATCCTTTGGCAAAATCACAAATTCTTTAGCTTCTTTTACCATCTTGTGGCAAGCATCCACACTGTTTTCTCTTTTGCAAAATTTACGCCCACCTACAAGCACAGATCTCAAACCATGGTACTGAAATGGCCAACAGTGGAAAAATCTTCCTTGGCCAATCAGATGGCCCTATTTTGTAATAGTTGGTACTGCGGACTCCAGCTGGACCAACGATCCAGATATACCTATCTTTTAACCTCTTCAAGGCCAATTTGAGCACTGGCTTAACCACAAATTTATCAACATTGAATCAATCACAAAAGCATGTTTTCTGATCAAAGAACTAAATTTTGTGGTAATTTACTGTAATTTCATTCAGCTATTTTTTCTGCATTGGAAAACAAAGTGTACTATGGGAATTCGCATGGGAAATGAAGGTTTTGGTTCAAGACCCAAGGATGGGAACGACATTGTAGGCCCATGTGCCGAAAGGATCTCAAGCAACTAGTATGTCACCACAAGACCCTTACCGTCACCCATATACTATGAGGCAGTAGCCAATCTGCCAGAAGGTTATAGGCAACAACCACCCCTATAACAAAAGTAACAAAGAACCATAAGTTATTGTACTTACCTGAGCGCAGAACCGATTGATAATAACCAACAGAGATCTGATCAATAAGGTCCTGATTAAGGCCTCTGACCCAAGGGGGCTTATATGGCTGAAACATGATGGCCATTGAAGCTGAGAATTGGTAATACATCAGAGAAACATTACCACATTTTTAACCTTACCCTTATCCTGCTTTTCACATTAAAAAACACTTTTTCCATGTATATGAGCTAATTTTACTTTTTCTGTATCTTCTTCCTCCTAAGGTTGTCATCATTCACTTGGAGAAGCGAGCACCCTGGTGCGAAACCTAATGATGACGCTACCTACTATGCCACCCCAGAAGAGATAATATATACCACTGGTGGTAATTAGTGGATGAGAATTTCAGAGACAACACTTGTGAGACTCTGACATCTAGACCAGTGTGGTTTACTCTCCTCTTGATTTATGTACCATACTATATGCATCTGCAATAATGATTACAATGTAGGGCACGTATATATAAAATATGCTTGATTAGTACTGGCACTGCGGTAGAATTACCTGTCTCTCAGAATTAATCTCCTAATAATGCTTGTGAAATAGATTCACCTGACTCCAGAACCTTAGGAGTTCTCTTGGAGCACATGCTGGAGTTCAAATGATGGAAGTGCTTCAGTTTGGCAAATATGCTGATGCCTATGCCCTAGATATAGCTTCAACCATAAGTCATGAGGAATGCTGTTGTATCATCCTACTTGCAGGTACCTTATTAATATTATTGTGTCTAGATTGGAATGACTTTGAAGTTTACCACATTTAAGGACAACTTCACATTATGTCCTTCTTTATATTTATGATCTTCCCTGTCCAAAGGTTGAAAAACTGTCACACTCAACACTGTGGTGGACCAGACTGATCAACTATTACATCCTGAATGAGTACTTCATTGTTCTTCACTGTACTTCATTGTTTTGTGGCAAAGTTATTAAGGTGCATAATTATCCAATTTTCATGCAATGCCGCAAGCCACTGTGCTGTGCTGCACTTCATGACAGGGCAGGAAGGGACACCTTTCCGCACAAAAACAATCTTGAGAGGCATTTTCCTCTTTCTCTGTGTGGTGCAGAATGCAGCACACATAATAAGAGATAAAAAATGAAGAGAAATAAAGATATGCCTCCTCATTACGCCTCCCCTTGGGAGGCATAGAATTTTGATGCATTCCCAGGTCTATCACTAATGGTAAATCAGGAAATACGACAAAATCCATGTGTGGATGCTTGGGAACACTCACACTCTACCAATGGAATGCCTCCCTAGGACAGAGTAATGCAAGGCACCGGACTGCCTTATGCTACTCCAAATTTATCAAGCCATGCAGGGCCATGCAAGATGGCCTTGTGTGGCTTGATAAATCTGACTTTGTTGTTGTGTCGCCCTTGCCCCCGCTTGCTTGGCACAAGGGCGATGCAACACAATGACAAATATGCCCCTAAAGGTGTAGATATTGCAAAACTACCCTTTGTTATTTTCTTGTACTGTGCACCTTTACCAGTATTAGCCACTGTGCAGTTTCAGACTTAAATCTAAATTAAAGTTAGGTTCCTATTTCTCACAAAAATTTGTGACTGGTGCTCTGCTGTCCATCAATGAGCGAAAAAAAGGTAAGTGTTTAAAAATATAATTGACTGTATTAGCAATTATTAATGTAAAAGGGATTGGTTCCAGTCTGGTGCGATTACCATAGTGCTATGTGTCTTACAAAGCAAAACATTGTTCAGAAGGTGGAGTGCAAAACGTTGCACAAATTTGCTTGTTGAAAAGTATGGCTTGCTTCATCTTAAAAGAAAGTTGTTTTTACTTACTAGTCCATAGAAGACTTTTTAGTTTCAGTCCAAAAATAATAAGTAATTATGTTTTAATCAATACCATGAATGTATTTTCATTACCTTCAGAAAGGTGAAAGAAAATGTTCAGGTTCTGTTCTATTTCTTCCCTACCTCTACAGAAATGCAACATAGTTTGCTGTTTCTAGCCAAGTTACACAAAGCTGTTTTGAACCATTTAGTAGTTAAGTCTTTTGAAAGTGTAAAGTCAATGGTATTTCAGAAAGTTTTGTTTTGCTAAGAAGCTCCATATGTGGACAATGTATAGTGATGTCATTTTGACAGTATATTAAATAAGATGATAAGAATTCACATCTTTCTTGTACAAATCACTGCTTTCTTGTCGTAGCACTAAGCAGGTAAGAGTACAGAACGCTTATATGATGTTACATCGCATTCCGTTGCAATGCATGCCTTTTCCACTCATGCATTACAACGGAATGCCATTACCACGCATATGGTTTACCACGAAAATGCCTTTACCACGCATAGTTTAACAACGTTTTTCGTTGTTTAACTATCCATGATATTGGCATTAAACCGACTGCATGATTGATTATGTAGTTCAAATCTATATATATATATATATATATTTGTTTTTTTTATTAAGCCTAACCTAATAAATTATTATAATTAAAAACTATACTTACATTTTCTTTCGACGGTATTCTCCTTCTTCTAACTCTTTAAGTGGTCCTTTCTCTATTTTTGAGGCTGTACGTAGACGCACGTACGTAATCTCATCTGATAGGGAGGCTCTTTCCATGAAGGACAGAGGCACAGAAGAGCGTGTTTTAGGTAAGTTTTCTTTCTTTTTTTTTTTTTTAAACCCTCTCGTTTGTTGTTTTTGGGGGGGGGGGGGAGACCCCCCCAGCACCCCCTTTTTTTTTTACCTTTAACTCACATTCCTTTACTACGAATCTCGTAGTAAAGGAAAGCGTGGTAAAGGTTATAGTGGTAACCACGCATGCGTTGTAAAGCATGCGTAGTTAGTGCATTCATTGAAACGGCTTCGTTGTAGTGGCTGTTTCCCGTACAGAACATAAAATTTTATATTGCTTTTTGTATGACTTGCACTATTATAGAGCCCTTAGCACAAGTGACTGCTTGCAACGGGAGTAACAACCATGATAGACTCAAAACTCCTGCAGTTGTGAATAGAGCTGTTGGACCTGCAGCAGCTGTTTTCCTATTACCCCTGTTGGCAGAGGATGACATCATGGAGGAGATTTACCAAGATTTTGCGCCGTGTTTGCTTCACTAAACTAAATCAGCGCAAAATCTTTTTTTCCTAATAACAGAAAAGTTATACGAGCAGCGCATAGTGCTCCTTTGCATTACTGTGTGCCATGGGGGCGTACAAAAGATGGTGCTTGGATATTCTCATGCAACCAGCCAAGGTTTCTCACGCTAAACCCAATTACTAAATAAAGTAGATAGGGTTTATCGCGAGAAAACTGTGACCTTTTCAAGTAGGTGCAAGGAATTGCTTTCATTCTCCTTCCTTTTCCGGCTTTGCATGTGTGCTGCACTTTACAGCACACATCCAACGTGGGAAGATGGTAAAGTGAGTCTGCACAAAGTATTTTGTACTGGAAGGGTTCCTTCCAGTACAAATCCTATGCTACACTAGTGAGAGGGGAGGAGAGTGCCTTATTTTAGTAAATAGGGTGCTCTTCTCCTCTCTCCTTTTCGTGCAGCGCAGCATTTGCAGCTGCTGCTACTGTGCGCTACGTGAAAAAATATTAAATCTGCCCCATGTCTCCTGAATATGGGTCTATTTCATACTGCATACATTTTGAAGGCTCACTGGCAGAATAAGTTGCTTGCAATGTGCGTGGTTATGTGTTAATTCAAGGTAATATGGCACAATACCATTTAGGCATGACCACTATGCTACTAAACATGCAATCACATAATCAAGAGTG
This sequence comes from Lissotriton vulgaris, assembly GCF_964263255.1. Taxonomy (NCBI): domain Eukaryota; kingdom Metazoa; phylum Chordata; class Amphibia; order Caudata; family Salamandridae; genus Lissotriton; species Lissotriton vulgaris. The sequence continues at coordinate 841,824,754 of NC_141691.1, read as the reverse complement.
TATCCCATGCAGTGTGCATCAACATTCGGACACTGATGTCCGAAAGCTACATACTCATAGAGTTGGTCAGATTGGTTTCTATCAGTCATCTCATAATGTGGATGAAGGGTACAACGCTACAATCTCCACTTTTGTTGCAGCCTTCGTGTGTACAACTGTATGGATTTTGGATCTGAATGGAGGCTCTCCTTCTGAGACTACAACAGCTTATTTATTTATTATTTATGTATTTATTTTAGTGTTTTATAGAGCGCGAACTTGACACGTGAGGGTATCAGAGCGCTTTACATGGTAACCAACATAATGCAGAGAAATAATAACACATTTTACCCTTAATCCCACATGTAAATGGTTACAATCATAGTTAGAAACAGCTGTGTAAATGACTTACATGTTACTGCACTTGTAGTCAGCAACATCTGTTGAGTTGTGCTCTACTTGAGTGCTAAAGAAGATGATGAGTTGGAAAATATTATTTATCAGAGATTGATGTGAGACATTTTCCAGATTCTCTTCTACCAGATCTCATATCACCCAATAAATACATTGGATTTAAAAATAGATGAAATATCTTATCATTTTACAATGTGAGCTGTTGAAGGTTCTCTTCTGGCAAACATTTGGAAATTGTGTAATGTTAAGGAACCATAAGGTGATAGTTATGTGACATTTGTGTCAATTATTAGTCCACTGTTCCAGTGTGTGTGTGTGTGTGTGTGTGTGTGTGTGTGTAAGCATTTGCTTTGTTGATGAGGTATGCTTATTGTTGGATATAGAAACCTCATAGTGTTGTGTATTATTAACCCCGCCTAAAGGTCTCATGGCTTTCACTTTCGATGAAGGAGGTGGAAAGTGAAACCGGCTAGTCATTCCAGCAGGATTCCGATGGGCTCAAGGAGCCTGTAGGCCAGTCGGAGGTCTGTCCGTATTCCCTATGGACTGCGTTTCTGCCGTAGGGAGTACGATGTAGGATACCGACAGGCTTTCCATGTCAGGCTCTCTGACATAGAAAGCCTATCAGAAAACAACATTGGGGGCCACCGGTTGAGGCGCCCCTGTTAATCCTGTCGTCATGTGGCAGGCACCCTGAGGTGCCTGCCACGGGGTGCAGAAATGAATAAATTCTTCCATTTCCCTATGGGAGCTTGCGCTGTGGCCGGTTTACGTCTTCTCTCACCATTATGTCTACTTTCACCATTGTTTGCAAATATTTAAAATGATGCTACATCGTTTGTTGTACAATTCAACCTCATATGAACAACAACCTTGCCATATGGAAACAAGATATAGCCGCTGGCAAGGAAATGCACAGGGGGCTTAATCAATTTAATAAGTTCTAAAACATGATAAATGAAATGATAATGTGTTCCAAGTAGACAAGTGTATAGATAATGCCAGGAGTAATGTAAATATTTTTCTGTCTATAACACAATTGAAAAAATATTTTGTGTTGCTTTCTAAAGTGTGTAATAGGTCTATGGCCTTCAATGTTAACTGTGTAAAAAGGCAATGTTATTCAATAAAAGTATGATCTGTAGTTTTTAATCCTTGATTTATGATATCTCAACATTCTTTAAGGTAAGAAAAATATGTGATTAATGCAACAAGGACCTACTGAATGTCAATTGAGTGTTTTATGAATATAATTAAGAACACACATTTAAGAACAGAACATCGTATGTACCTAAAAGCTATGACATCATCGCAGCTAAGGATGGCTTGCCTCAGCCCTTTACAAAGGAGGCATCTAAGGGCACTAGTAGTCATTCTCCTTCAAGTGTGCCAGAATGAACTCTAAAACAAGCCCCAGCACCATACAAGACCCAAACATGATAAGATGAGGTATTCATACCAGCCATGATTTCTCTTTCATGTGAACCATAGATTCAAAGCAAATACCCTTTAGAATTAAAAGCCATGTGTGACATAAAAGCCCCTCTTATAGAATTATGATATCACACACAGAGTAATTGCATCATATAATTCAACAATGAACTTTGATGGGCTTATTTACAAGCCCCTTGTACCACCAACAATTCAGAAAAGGGGGTGGTGATGAACAGAGTGTCTGAATTAAGCAGACCACTCTTACCCAGTCCAAAGATTAGGGCTTGATCCATCACCGTTATTTATCTCACTGCACCATCCCAGCTCAGAAACCTGGCTATATGCAAATCAGTCTGTCCCTGGCCCAGTGCATCATGGGAACAGGGCAGACTAAACTACCAAGCCAATTCTTCACCAGAAAGGAGACAAGCTACCGGGGACCGGTTTCTGGCATTTCAGCCGTCTTCGGCCCGGCTTGCTTGAATCCTGATGGTGCAGTGAGAAAGGGACTCATGTCTGAGTATACCCTGCCACACCTATAGTGGCCAAAAACGATACAGAAAAGGGGGTGGTGATGAACAGAGTGTCTGAATTAAGCAGACCACTCTTACCCAGTCCAAAGATCAGGGCTTGATCCATCACCGTTATTTATCTCACTGCACCATCCCAGCTCAGAACCTGGCTATATGCAAATCAGTCTGTCCCTGGCCCAGTGCATCATGGGAACAGGGCAGACTAAACTACCAAGCCAATTCTTCACCAGAAAGGAGACAAGCTACCGGGGACCGGTTTCTGGCATTTCAGCCGTCTTCGGCCCGGCTTGCTTGAATCCTGATGGTGCAGTGAGAAAGGGACTCATGTCTGAGTATACCCTGCCACACCTATAGTGGCCAAAAACGATTCAGAAAAGGGGGTGGTGATGAACAGAGTGTCTGAATTAAGCAGACCACTCTTACCCAGTCCAAAGATCAGGGCTTGATCCATCACCGTTATTTATCTCACTGCACCACCAATGCGTCTCTTTTTCCCATATTCCAAAAGTGCCTTCCTCAGAGTTATCTTTTAGAATTCAAATTATCCAATGAGAGTAAGAAATTGTCACCGCATATTTAGAGAAATGGGCCACCTTAGAGCTTCTACACATCTTATGATAATTGCAGGCTCTTCATGGTTTTCCGAATTTTGAAAGAATGTGCCCGCAGCACTATGCAAAGTATGTGAAACCATTGCATGATCTCAGTGAAGAAATAGACTATTGCCCATTATATTGTAATCAGGGACACGCGTAGCATACTTAGCTACAGAAGAACAATTCGACACAGTAGAAAATATTCTAATGGCTACACAAACCACAATCATAAAGGAGAGAACCATTGTATAATGGGAACATTATAGTGGCTTCTCTGATGCAGTGTTTTGCAGTACCTACAGGCAATGCCACAAACTCCTCATCCTAAACATATATGAGTGTAAGAGCGGGTTTTATGCAGTCGGCTCTGTGGAGCCTGCATTTGGCATGAAACTGAAATATTCCACTGCATCTGCTGCCTGTTTCTGACTCACACTTCAGATTAGTGTGTTTTCCAGTGTAGTTAAGAACATGAATGCAAGGCACGGAAGGGACGTGGTTCAAAGTTGGTTTTCACCTGCCAGACTTAAAGCACCTGAACTTCGCAGGCTGGGAAACCCTCCTTGTTGTGATAAGATGGTGGTTAACTGCACCCAACTGTCACTGCTTGGCTGGGACCCAATAGAGAGATTATTTGAGGGGAGATGTTCTACTTGAAGATACGCCCCTCAGTCCAGACCTGCAAGATTGCTGCTATCACTCAATCTCAACCTAAGGTTGATGCAGACTTCATGATGGCAGCACAAGCAATGCTCAAAACCAATGCATTCCCTGATAGGTATCACTATAGTTTAACACAAGAAAAGATCCCGGCGTGCTTTGTCCGAGAGACTTGGGATAGAAATCTACAGAATCAGACTGCAACGCTGAACCTTACAAAAGTAGCTCAGGAGGGCATCTGTCCTTGCTGGTTTCCATGCTACATTATCAGTGCTACATCAACAATAGGGGGTGCCATATGCATTTCAAGGTACTAGAAAATATATACAACAGTGTAATATTTGCCAACTAATACATCTTTTGACTTCTGCGAGGCTACCCCTCATGCAATATCGGATCATCCATTCTATATAATATATCTAAAACTCATTGAACCATTAGCCCCAGTCAATCGGTTATTTCTAATTCTTTACTCCTTAGTGTGTGGCCACAAAAGACTGGGACTGCTCTAGTGGTCATAAAATACATGCAGTTCCTTGTCGTTACTGAAGCAGTTGGACCTTTCATTCGGCCATGGGCATGCTGTGCACAATAATAGCATTTGCTGGAGCAACGCCTGATCTGTGTGTCCAATTGCTTTCTTACATCCTGACGCATGCAGTTGGACTGGAACATCCAAAAAGCAAATGGTACACTCAAATAAACTTTGCTGTTTGTGTTTGGGTACCGGATTGTTGTGGCATCATAACGTATATCAAGCAGAAAGAGCACTAAATTACCTGCAAAGAGGAGCTTTGCAGAATCGTAGGCCTTCTGAAATGATTGGTATTACCATGTTTGTGTCAGATACCTGGAGTAACAGAGTTCATGTGTTGCAGACCCTCCAAGACACAAGAGTAGAATTAGCTTTGAAGAAGAAATAATAAACGGTTCTCCAAACTCAATCCTTGAAAGCAAAGCTGTTACTGGGTGTCTACCAATACTGGGAGATTTATCCAAGCACAGAATTCCTGAAAAGAAACCATTAGGGACATCTTTTTAAACACTGTTTCCATGACTTAGGGTGCACGGCAATCATAGCATTATACTGCCTCTGTTGCTTGGAGGCAATAAGAATTAATCCTACTGACTGACCATGTCAAGGAGCACAATGTAGCTGATCATGTTCAGCAGTCTGCCATTGATGCCAAAGAACCTCTCGATTATGCCAGGTCATACTTAACCTATTCTTGTGTCACCACAAGAGGTGCCAGAGAACAATGTATCCTTTCCACCACCAAAAGAGAAAAATAAATCAGAAAAAGCAAGAGTCACTTTCCTTTCTCCAGTTCCCAACAATACAGTATCTGACACCATTGTAAGAACCACATAGATTGTGACTCTTCATTAGGGCTTTGACAGGTAAATCAGCCTGCCTTGATCTTAGTTTTTAGGTCTCATTAACAGGCACATTGACCCTATTCTGGATTACTTTCTGATCATCACCATGGATCTGTTCCAGACCACAATGGTCCTGCTCATGTTTGTTGGAAAGGCTGAAGCCAAACTCATCCTCTCATCTTGTGGCTCAAATTTACCACCTTGTCAACATTACTGTGTACCTTTTATCTAATGGAATTATCCTCAATACTGTCCCTTATCAAATTTTGGAACCAATGGATATGGTTTTGATTCAGTCTGCCCTACCCATTTTCTAGGGCAACTTTGCTGTTCCATGTGTGTTTTCCTGTTAATTGGATATTGATACAGTAAAGCAGCTACTGGAAGACTCAACACACATTTAGGACCTTATTATGATGTTGGTCGGAGTTGCCTTCGAACAAATTTGTTGCGGTCTCGGACCGACCGACCTCTGATTGGTGGTACAGACACCACAATTACAATGCTGCTGCACATGGTGTGGTCACATACTCCCATTTCTCAATGGTAGCTTGAGCTGCGGCTGTAAAGCGGTTGTAGCGCAAGCTCCCAAAGAGAAATAGGAGATTGTGTTCATCTCTGCACTGCATGGCAGGCACCTCAAGGTGCCTGCCACACAGAGCAGGGATCAACAGGGTAGCACCATAGGTGTTCCCATAGCACCCAACCGGAAGCGTCAAGGAGATGGGAGCTTTGCTAGGGGCCCCAAAACTCGCTTTCCGACAGGCTTTCCATTTCGGAAAGCCCGGCATGGAAAGCCTGTGAGAAATCGAGCATTGTATTCCCAATGGCGGAAACGCCGTCCATTGGGATTACAGGTCGGTCTCTGACTGGCTGATGGGCTCTGTGGACTCGTCAGAATCCAGCGGGAATGACCCTCCAGTTTCAATTCCGACCGCCTAGATTGTAATTAGGCGGTCGGGAGTGAAACAGACGATGAGTGTCAGATAGACTCTGACCTGAGGTCGGAGGTTTTCAGACACTCATAGTAATCAGCTGAAGAACCGGGTTTTAGAACCCAGCGGCGCCAGGAGCACGCCCAAAGTCTTCTGGTTCACCTGTCTTAGAATACAGAGACACGGGATACTTCTCGGTGACGTCAAAGATCAACTTTATTGGCTGAAACCAGGAACAGAAGTCTACGGAGTACGCCACAAGTAGGTTCGTCAGAGACTGCTCAATTTCTGTAGAGCGAGACATCGTCTTTTATGCTAAAAATCACATTCCGGACAAACACCCACTAGTTACAATTTGTCCAATCATAGGTAACATTGCAAAAGGTATCGCATGACAACAAACCCACTTTTCTGTTGTCCAGACCACCATCAATTACACGGGAAAGCCCAACATTCTTTCTTGAACAGGCCGGACAAACCCATAATAAAAGACCACAACCCATACCATAAATAGACCACAAAAAAAAGAACAGAAACAGATGAGAAGTAGGATAAGGGGTGTGTGCGTGTGCAATAAACTCAACAATGTCCTGTTCTTTGATCCTTAATCTCGATCAGCTACCGGGCAAGGAACTGGCTTAACAAGGTTAGCTTCAGGCAACGAGTTCAGTTCGCTGAGGTCATTCAGAAGTCAGCTAACATGTACGTGTACTAAAGACTCGTTCGGCCGTAGTCATCGGCCTAGGTGAGGGCAACCACAAAATAGCTGCCATGCACAAAATGGAACCCAAGGGTTCAGAACGAAATCCCTCAATACGTAGTGAATCCATCGGTCTAACATGGCGAAAACACTCGTACTTGCCGCACTCACTAGTTACGGTTCGCTACTATAAAATTTGTAACGAAACCATGACCTTTATGGAACGGGTTCAGAATTTACAGAACCTCAGACCCTCCTTTTGCCCTAACTTAGGCAATAACCTAAACTCACGTCAATCTGAATCCAGGACTATACTCATCAGATCATCAAGATGCTGCTGGAGCATAATCCTATTACTTAGTAACTCTCTCGAGACAGGTCTCCTTGCACACGTAGTAGCACAAAGGCCACATATAGCAGGAGCACACTGTACACAAAGACAGAACAGGAAAAGAATAGCTAAAGCCATCCCAATGATCATCAGAATCTTCCATCCCCAGGTGGATAACAATCCCCAAAACCATCCCGTCAACGACCAATCTCCTTCGTCCACATGTACAGACTCAGAGATCTTATGTAGCTTGGAAATGGCCTGGTACACTGTCGGAGCATTGTCTGGAATGAAAACGCAGCAGCTCGATTGAATCAATTTACATACCCCTCCTCTATCTGCAAGTATGACGTCTAACGCAACTCGATTCTGCAACGTCATAAGACGATCTGATTGGAGCTCAGCAGTCAAGTTACTAAGGGCACCAGCAGTCTCAACTATGGTGGACTCAACCACGCTCGTCAATTGCTGTATGTTCCTACTGTTAACTATAGGTCCCCAAAACGGCAGGAAACTCTTAGGAAAATCTCCTAATTCTTGTCCTGCAGTATCTTCCTTACTGAAGACGCCTCTAGCAACTCTCGTTCTGTGATAATCTGCAGTTGCAGTATACGTAGGGGGCAACAGAAATTAAACATAACATGTGCCCGAAAAATCAGGGGGCAACCATGTATATGCTCTATCATAGCAGACAAAATACGTACCCTTAGCTGCTAAAAACGGTGGGGAAGTCTGGGACGCAAAAACATACGTCTCAGTACAAACACTCTTCCCTAACTGAGCTCTCAGATTCTTGCCATTACCTTGCAGACAAAAATGACCACGATGGGGTACGATCCAAATCGGGGATGACCTTTTCCCTCGCTGCTTTTCACTCAGAATAACACCATATCCAGTCACGTTCCATCCAATATAAGCTAGTGTCTCATCTTTTGGAATAGTCTCATAGGAATCGATACCTCTAATCATATCCACTATTCCCTTCACTAGAGCACTATTACTCAGACTATCTTTCATGGAACGCAAGGGATAGACTTCATGGGCATAAATGAACATCGTCCTATACGCCCACACAGATCCATTATAGCTAAATGGCAGGACCAAATAAGGGATACCTTTATCCGTAGTATGAGGCATAATCCCACACACCCAGCAATTAGTGGTGTTCACTACTAACTGATGCTGATGCAGAAGTTGCACAAAGGAATTATTAACGAACTCTGATCTTCTAATTGATTCATGTTCAGGCAAAGGATGAAAAGAATGCGAAGAAATAGTAGTAGGAAAAGACATAGGTTGTGTGGTGGGTGCAAACGTCACTTGAAAAGAGAAAACAACATATCCCACCAAAAACATCGTCATGCTAAGTAGCATTAAAAGACACGTTATCAAAAAACATTTGCTACTCATTAATTTACACATTTTTCTCTTAAAGTTCATTTCTACAACAGTTCTCTCGATCTAAAAGAACTCCATCCTCTAACCGTGCTGTTCGCGGCAGGTGGTTCTCTTCGCTCAGATGTACGTCTGTAAGTCCCAGGGAACGCCCTAGAACAAACCAGAACCGTCGACCTTGTGTCTACACGGCTGAACACTCCAAGGCTTTATACCACGACCCTACAGCTGAACCCGGATGGCGGTTTGAAAAAGAAAAATAGGTCAAAACAGCTTTTTGTATGAGAGAACGCAGTTTTCAAATGCAAAAAGGAAATAACTCTTTATTAGTCCATTATTTCTCTGTCGTAGATTATAGCGGCCTTTACCAGGCAATGTCTGATCACGAAACAACAACTCAGGCACAGTGGTGTCCAATCTCACAGACTGAGGCACAGCTGCTTGCAAAATATTGTTGTCCTCACGCTCAGAGCTTGTCCCAACCAAACGTGCATCACTGAATGGAACGAACTTTGGCACAGTCTCAGTCTCTGAATCGCCAACACCCTCCTGGACCCACTGGTCGTACGGCCGAGGCAAAGAAACCCTCTTACAATGTACGCCGTGGATCCAGTTCTTCTTGCCGTGCACTCTTACTGACGTACGCGTCGACAAAATAACTTGGTGGGGTCCAGTCCAGCGGGGCTGATCATTCTTCGTCCGCTGAAAGTTGCGCACCAACACCCATTCACCAGGTCCTGGATCTTCAGATGCTGGTTGAAGTGTATCGTAAACCTGTCGGTGTAAGACACACAATTTAGCTGTCAAATCATACAAATAGTCAATCAGCACAGGATGTTCAATCTTGCTAAACTTTGTCGGCCTCGGCACTCCCCATACATTAGCCGGGCGACCAAAAATAATTTCATAGGGACTAAGGCCCACTCGAGAATGCACTGTAGTTCTAGTTGACAAAAGTGCCAATGGCAAAGCATCGGGCCATTGGAGACCAGAACTCGCCTGAATCTTGGCTAACTTCAGCTGCAGAGTGCCATTGTAGCATTCGACTAAACCTGCTGATTGGGGGTAATTCGCAGCATGAAATTTCTGCTTAATGCCCAATCCTTCACACACTCTCTTCATGACGACCCACAAATTTACTTCCATTATCACTCCACACCATCCTTGGCAATCCATATCTAGGGAAGAATTCCTTGAGTAGGGCTTTGGCTGTGCACAAGGCAGTATTATCTTTCATGGGGTATGCTTCTACCCATCTCGAAAAGGCACAAACAACTACAAGGACGTATCTTAAGTTGTTACATCTTTCCATGTGTATAAAATCCAATTGCAGCACCTCGAACGGATACGTCAGAGGCGCAAAGTGACCAGCTGGAGTTGGGGTTCCCTTGCCAGGATTATACATCAGACAAACCATGCAATTCTTGACCAGATTCTCCGCACACTTAGGAATTCCAGCATTCTGCCATACTGGAGCCAACAACTTACAAATCCCTTTCACACTGATGTGAGCCATTCCATGCGCCATCGTAACCACTGCAAGCACCTACGCATCAGGTAACAACCATCGCTGATGTTCCGACAACTCAACCCAACAACCAGTCAAATCCAATTTTCCCGTACTCTCTCTCCACACATTCAATTCTTTCTCCGTAGCTTCAGCCTGTATTGACTTCACACGATCTATCGTATCCTCACACATTCCTCTATCCGGAACTCATCTTGCTGGATCCGCAACATACATTCGACTCGTCACATCTTTCGCCGTCTCTTTCGCAACTTCATCCGCAAACGCATTACCACGACCACCGTCATCGGTAACCTTCTTATGTGCACTGCATTTCACGATCGCAACTTGCGTCTGCAATGTAAGTGACTCAAGAAGCTCATTCACCTACTGACCATGCTGGATCTTCGTACCATGAGAAGTAAGAAATCCACGTTCTTTCCACAAACGTCTGAAGCTATTGGCAACACCAAACGCATACTGGCTATCGGTATACACAGTCACTCGCTTTCCTTTCGACAACACACACGCTCTCGTCAGTGCAATCAACTCTGCTGCTTGAGCTGAATTTTGTGGTATACGTGAAGCTTCAACAATCGTATGCAAAGTCGTAACCGCATATGCTGCAGTCGTATCACCATTCGGAAGCTTAATGCATGAACCATCTACCCATAAGGTACCATCAGACTTCGCAAGAGGAGTATCTTTCAGATCAATTCTACCCTTTGTTTCTTCCTCTGTCCTAAGAAAGCAATCATGCTGTTCCTGAACATCCGTCTCTACAGAAATCGGCAACAACGTAGCTGGATTCAACGTGTTGCATCGCTTTATATACACATGACTCGCCAAAAGCGTCAACTCGTAACCTGACAATCGAGCACTAGTCAAGTGCTGTGTTTTAGTCCTGTTTAACAAAGTATCCACTGCATGTGGAACCATCACAATCAACGTATTATCCATCACCAAACAAGCAGACTGTCGAATAGAAACAGCTGCTGCCGCTGTAGCTCTCAAACAACTCGGCAACGCTCTAGCTACCGGATCCAAAGTCGACGAGAAATACGCACATGGACGCTGCTTATCGCCGAACTGCTGTGTCAGGACTGACAATGCACATCCCTCTCTCCCATGGACATAGAGTGTAAAAGGCTTACTGTAGTCGGGGGTACCCACCACCGGAGCCGAACACAATGCATTACGTAATTCAGAAAAACTTTTCTGGCAATCGTCGGACCAAGGAAGAGGATTCGGAGTATCCTTAAGAGTAAGTGCTAACAAAGGTTTCGCAAATAGAGAAAACTTCGGAATCCATTGCCTACAGTACGAGGTAATACCCAAGAAAGCACGCACTTCTCTCTGTGTGGTTGGCACATTCATTTTCGCAATCGCTTGAATTCGTTCTGGGGTCAACCTTCTTCCCTCCTTCGATAAGAGATGGCCTAAGTAGGTCACTTCTTGTCGACAATACTGCAACTTCGAAAGTGACACTTTATGATGGAGGTCAGACAAATGTCGCAACAAAGAAAGAGTAGCTTCTTTACAAGTCTCCTCATCATCAGCAGCAACTAACAAATCATCTACATACTGAATAGGAGCAGCACCATCAGGCAAGACAATCGCATCAAGCTGTGTTTTCAAAGCTTGACTATAGATGGATGGACTTTCACAATAACCTTGGGGAGCGCGCTTAAATCGGAAGCTTCAGCCTCCTAAAGAGAAGCCAAAAATATCTCTACTCTCCTCGGCAATCGGCATACTGAAGAAAGCATTCTTCAGATCAATCACCGTAAACTAGTTAGCTGAAGCAGGAATCATAGTCAGCAAAGCAGTAATATCAGGAACAACTGGAAACTGTGGCACAACAATTTTGTTCACTTCTCGAAGATCGATCACAAACCTATACACAAGCGGTTGAGAAGAATCAGTTCGTTTCAGGACAGGCAAAACCGGACTATTGCACACATTACCTCTCGTCTCTTCTATCACACCTTTCTCAATCAGATCATAGATGATCGCTAAAAGTGCTCTTTCACCATCACTAGAGATCTTATATTGGGGAATATGTGGCAATCTAGCATTCGGTTTCAGTGTCACAACGTATGGTGGAATCTCTAAAAGACCCAAATCATTAGGACCAGTAGCCCAAAGAGTATCAGGGAGAGAACGCAATTCCAATGGAAGCCGATCTTTAGACAAATACATCGGAGAGACCACTCTCTTACCCAATGTAAGCTGTACTCCCGAAGGAGAACAATGCAATGTCGCATACAATCTCTTCAACAAATCCAATCCCAACAAATTCTCACCACAACCTGTTGTCAGATGAGGGGTGCTTCTAATTCACAAGGTCCAACCGAAAGAGACAAAGGACTAGAAACTGGATTACGAACCGGTGCGCCAGAAAAACCTACCGAAACATTCGTCAAGCCAGACAAAGGTGCGCCAGGGAGTTTAGAGTGCATGATAGAACTCTTCGCCGCACCAGTATCCAACAGAAAAGGCTCTGACACACCTGATGTAATCACTTCAACATAAGGTCCACTCTGATCTACTGGAACTGACACTACCCCCTCTCTTTGTCTATGGCTGTCCTAGCAATCATTACCGTCAGCATTCTCACTCTCAACATAGTAGTCGTCAGCATAATACTGTGTCGACTGACCAGACACAACATTCTGTTGATCAAAACAATTCATCGTATTCTGTGGAGGAAAGGATCGTGCATTCTGGGGGAACACACCACGTCCTCTACCTCTAGGAGCTTGCTGAACACCTCGACCTCTCACACCAGATGCACCATTCGTACGCTGCAACAGAACCGGACAACTACTCTTGAAGTGCCCTTCTTCTTTACAATACGCACACTGATTAGGGCCTACAGGAACACGCTGCTGAAAAGACTCGGGCCTCTGTGAACCTCTCTGAAATTGCTGAGGCTGCTGAAAGTCACGCTGATTATAACGAGGCGGATACGCCTGTTGCAAAAGAACCTTCGTCTTTAAATCTTTAGTCTTTTTCTCTGCTTTCTCTTTCTCATCCTTATCTCTATTCTCGTAATATTGTGCAGTAGCCAATATCTGGGCCGACGAAGAAACAGCCCATGAACTCTCTGAATCCTTCTACTTATTACACAACTCAGGAAGCAAATTATGAACAAACTTATCTACGAACAACCTTTGGCCACCTTCTGTGCTCATATCTTGGCCACTGTGATCTATAAACGTCTCTTCAAACGTAGTGAACAAATCAGACACACTTTCATCTTTCTTCTGCTTACATGCAGACAATTTATCCCAATTCACTCGCATAGCAGGCATTAAAGTCTTCATATAATTAATAATCCTACCGGGGAGTCCCGCAACTAAAGCCTCAGGTTTAGCTCCTCCACCTTGAAGACCATCCGCAGCAGTTATATTAGCCCATGTGTCACCTAACTTTTGCGCATGATCCATTAAACATGACGAATCTTTCCCCACAAAGGTTGAGGAACCACATTACCAAACAACATGTCTATATCGGTTAAATTCATGATGCATGCGTCAGCTGTCTGTGACAATTCCTTATAATACCCTGCGGGATTCTTGCGGGGGTCAGGTAGAGTCTCCTTAAGGGCCAAAACTTCAGCTCTCTTCCACGGAACATGTACCCAAACACGCTGAAAATGAGCCGGTACTGCTTGAATACCCGCATTAGCATTAGCCTGAACTGCCTCTTTCCATACCGGAGGAACTTCTCTCATAGGGTACTGTCTCGCTTTTCTCCTAACAGAAGGATCAGGCTCAAACAACGACTGGGAAGGAAACTCGCCCCTAAACGCAAGCAACGTTGCGACTGCTTTCTCAACATCGGAGCCCACTATCGTTCCTTTCGCAAACTCTGACTGTACATCAAGCAATTCCAATGGGGTCTGACCCAACTCACTGTCTTCCCATTCCTCACAGAGGAAAGTACACATGATATCGAAGACATACCTCTGATTTGGTGCTTCCCATTGACAGAAGACATCCATAACTGAACCTAAATCATATCTAAAGAATTAGTAACCCATCTACGAGCCAAATGATCCAACACTGCCCTCTCTTCGGGACCAGGAAACTGGCTACGTAATTGCTTACGCGCAGAAACAGGGGTCAAATTCAATGACCCAAAGAAAGGAGACAAAAGACCAGTAACAGTATCAGTCATTCTCTGCCGAACAGAAGGAGAAGTTGTCAGAAGGACAGGAGACAAAGCAGACTGAGATGAAACAAATGTAGGAGTAGTAACAGAAGAAGTAGCAAGTACAGGAGAAAAAGTCATAGGAATTTGAGGCGGAACTGATAGCAAAGTCGGCGGCCCTAGAGAAGGCTGAGCCAGAGGAGAAGGAACCAGCTGAAGAGGAGCTGGCGGCTGAGCAACAACAGGAGTCTGAACAGCTGGAGGTTGCGGAGGTGCCATAGCACTCTGCACATAAGAGGGTGGTGAACTCAATAAATGTGACATCAAAGGATCCTTTTCGGGGTCCTTCGTTGCACCTTGTAGAAGAGGTGACAAAGCTGGATAGCATTTATCGATAGCCATTTTATGTTGCCTATGCAACTCTTCACTCACTCGATCTTCTTCATTATCTTTAAACTGCCTAGCAGCTTGTATTATCGATATACCCTTCTCTCTTTTATCTCTTTTCGCTTGTTTACTTGCTTTCTGTTTGGCTTCCTTACGCCAGAGGCGGAAAGAGTCAAATATTGCCGGCTGGGCTTTCTTCTTAAATAGTTTAACTTCCAGATTATCTAAAATCTCGGTGTCATAGCTACCATGTTGGGGCCATTTTAAAACACCGTCTTTCCTAGCGTATCGGACCCACAATTCATTATACGTAATGGGGCCCACGCCATGTTTAGAATAGAGCTCATAAGTCGGAATTCCAACCGGAGGTATCGGACACGAGTCCTCCAATCGGGAATCCCTGTTACAACTACAACAAAATATCTTTCCAAGTTTGCTAAGACCAGGCATCTTCGCTCACTAATCTAGCTTCAAACTTCAAGGGATCACCAAAAACGATAGTCTTGCAAATATACGAGTCCCTCGGCTTTGGCGCTTGCAAGTACCAAATCAAAACTAAGGAACCAAGACTAAGGACTGGGAGCGACCCACTTATACTTAACTGAAGTATCGTGTGTGTATGTGCAATAAACTCAACAATGTCCTGTTCTTTGATCCTTAATCTCGATCAGCTACTGGGCAAGGAACTGGCTTAACAAGGTTAGCTTCAGGCAACGAGGTCAGTTCGCTCAGGTCATTCAGAAGTCAGCTAACGTGTACGTGTACTAAAGACTCGTTCAGCCGTAGTCATCGGCCTATGTGAGGGCAACCACAAAATGGCTGCCATGCACAAAATGGAACCCAAGGGTTCAGAACGAAATCCCTCAATACTTAGTGAATCCATCGGTCTAACATGGCGAAAACACTCGTACTTGCCGCACTCACTAGTTACGTTTCGCTACTATAAAATTCGTAACGAAACCATGACAGTTATGGAATGGGTTCAGAATTCACGGAACCTCACAGCCTCACAGTATTAGAAATGATGCTGATAGATATAAAGCAATGCAATGTTTACATCATTACAGACACCATTTATTTAATCAATCCAGTGTCAATATGAGCTTTTTTAATTTCAATAAATAGGAACAGTGTGGCACCGTAATATTGTAACCAAAATATCTCCTAAAAGGAATATTGTGTCCTAAATATAATTCACAAAAGTTGAACCATATTGCAGTTAATACGTGACAATCTACACACAATGGGATATTTTTTTAAATGTCATTTAGGACACCATACTTGATTTTATGACATATATCCTGAATTATCCAGGCCACTGTAGTCTTAAGAATGTTTCCATTAGGCCTATGACAGTGAAATACTTTCTCAAAAGGACTTCTAATGTCTAGTTGAATAGAGATTAGTCTTATATTTTGTTTTACTTTGCTTCTTACTTTAGCATTTCTAGTAGCACTTGATTAGAAGCATATTTAGTTCCTATAAATATGGGAAGATTTCTGAGATGTGTCTCTGGTTACTAAGAAGATTGGTGTCAACATTCTGTCTGAATTATTCCAGGATAGAATGGCATGCTCTAGATAGCATTATTAACATATCTGTAAATGAAATGCGATCTCTTAATAAAAATGCTGGTTCTTTCAACAAACCCAATTACCTTCATTCTGCATATGGAATAATATGGAGATTAATTGTGCAAAGATGTAAGCGAGGATTTTTCATGGAGTTGTACACTTATGCCGTTTAGGGTGACAGAATAATATGACAGTGACAGGGAAGAATACTCGGGAAAATGTATAAACAGCTCCACCTTGAAACTTACTGTGGTAGTGTCTAAATTCCACACCAATTTCTTCCTCAGGTCAATGAATCTTTGCCACTTTATATCAATCATCAAGTTGCAGATTTATAATGTTTAGTCAATGGTGAGAGGTTTGGTGAAGCTCCAAACGTTTTATATTCTCATTAAGAGATTAATCTATACTTTGTCTTTTTATTCAGGTTAGTCAGATAAATCTGTTTACAGAAATATCGAGAGCATTTGGTTCAAATGAGCACATACAATAACTGAATTTTCTATAAAGAATTAGTCCCTATCTTAATCTAAAGAACCTACCCTGTTAAGAACCCATAAAGAGTTCTTTTGGAAAAGAGCAAGAAAAATTAGGAGGAACAGGCTAATAGCTATTAAAGATTTGAATTGTACATAAAGAGTAATTCTGGAAAATCAACCGTTAAAACAGGTAGAAGGAAACAATCCCAGCAGTAGCTGTGATCAGCATGGAGCAAATCACCTAAATGGTATTAGGAAAACAGAAAAGCCACTGCTCACAGTAACTTACAGCTGTTCAGTCAAGAATAGCACATTCAAGTGCTAAAGGGCATGGCAAAGGAGATGGGCATAGAATGCAATGTAATAATTCTCTAACTAGAGAATTATTACATTGCATTCTATGCCCATCTCCTTTGAGGAGCAGGAAAACATGGCGGCCGCGAGTTAGAGCGGCTCGCATGGAGGTGATGATCTCTCCCCCAGCACGCTGAATTTAGCTGAAAGATACCTGCATCAGAGTTCTGGTACGAGCTGTATTCACGGTATCCCCGGTATCCCCGGTATCCTCGGTATCTGCCGCTCTTCGACAATAAAGCGGTCAGACGCGGATGTGTGTGATCACGGCTTCAGTCCCGGCGTTGTCCGCCCCTCCCACCGCATTGCAGCAGTGGTTCCGAGCAGCCGTGGAGCTGCGGCGTGGACGTCGGGTGGCGGCAAGCAGAAGAGCGCGAGAAAGTTCATACACTGTTTGCACCCCCGCGTACCCAGTCGGGTAATGGAGAGCTCGAGGCTGTCAAAGTTGCTGCAAGAAAGCTGAGGTCAAAAGCGGCCGCTGCATCCGGTGAAGAGAGAAAGCTGACCTCTCTTGTAATTGAATCAACGGGTGACGAGTGTGATACCGGCAGAAGCAGTAGTGCTTGCAAAGACAGCGGCAACGGTGACAGTAAGGAGAGGGGTTGGACGGATAACTCACAGGGCAGTGGCAGTGGAGAGTTAAAGGCAGCTTCATTTTTTGACAACAATCCTGACTTGAAATCCCCCAAAAACCTGCGGCAGTTCAGTAATAATAAAAGAAAAGTGCCCCTAAAGAAAAGAGGAGGTAAAGGAAGGAGGAAGGGAGAAAGTCCAGGGGGTAAGGAGCACTATGAAGGAGGTGTCCCAGACCTGAACGACAAAGGTGGAGATTTTAGAGAAGGGAAAGTTAAAGGTGTTGCTGATTACACAGGCGATTACACAGGCGAAATCTGGGAAGCAGGACAGGGAGGCTAGGTTGTTCCCGATTCTAACATCCAGGCAAGGGGAAAACGCAAGGGGGCTCCAGTCTCGAGAATAACTCCCTCGTTGCGTACCTTTTTCAAGATACTACCACAGGTTCTAAAGGTGACCCACAGCTCAGATATACAAGACCCTGATTCTTCCACACAGAGGATGGCAGATATGGGGGGTCCAGGGGGGTCCTCGCTAGACGTACCTGAACTTGCGCCTGCATCTGTGGCAAATATGTTACCAACAGAGGCTTCTGGAGGGCTGGTTGAAGGGTGTACTAGTGGTAGAGAAGAGGGGAGTACAAGGTATACTGAGAAGGAGCAGGGGGAGGAGCAGGGAGGGCCTACCCTAGAGGACCTGCTAATCGGCATGAGAACTGAGATAAAGTTGGGCTTTGCAGAATCCAAGCAAAATCAGAGCGAGATCCGCAGTTGTGAAAACAAAATCAGAGCGAGATCAGGATAGCCTGTGACAACCTGGAGCGGAAAGTGGACGGGCTCTCAGAGAGAACTGAGACCCTGGAGGGATCTGTCGGGGAGTTAAAAGCTAAACTGGAGGTAGCACAATCTGGGCTCCAATCCCTAAGAAAAGAGGGGGATGAAATGAGGGATAGGGTCGAATCTCTGGAGAACTTTTCTAGAAGAAATAATTTACGCCTCTTAAAGATTCCAGAAGCGAAAGAAGGGGGAGACCTTAAGACTTTTGTGGTATCTCTATTAAAAAATGCCCTCAACTTGGAAGAAAAATAGGAAGAGCTGGCCAAAGACATTCAGAGAATCCACAGGGATCCGTTCCACCTCAATTCAGGGAGAGTAAAGCCAAGAAAAATTCTTTTGAACTTTTTGACATACTCCTTGAAAGAGAAGATCCTCAACCTCGCCCTGAAGGCAAAATCATTGAAAGCCCCGGACCTTTCATTTGAGGTGCGGTCGGACCTCTCAAAGGTCACCCTAGAAAGGCAGTGGGAGTTGGGGCAAAGAATGGATAAGTTCAGGGCAGCGGGGGCAACTGTACAAATGAGGTTTCCCGCCTTCCTTAAAGTAATGTATAATAATAAGATGTACAATATTCGTTCCCCTCGGGAAGCGGACGAGTTAATTGCCACCCTCTCTGAACACTCACAAGGGGGAAACAAACACTAGGAATGGCAATACATCTCCCAGTTAACGGTGGGGGTGAAGTACTAACCCTTAAGAACTAATAATAAGCTAGAGAACTTAAAGGTAAGAAAATAAAAAAATAAAAAATGGGAAGAACAAAGTGCAAAATATTTAAAAAATATATATATATATATATATATAATAGCAAGAAAAAAAAATCTTTCCTTCCCTTGCCTTGCCTCATGTATGTGATATGGGGATAACCCAAAAAAAATCTAAGAATTGCAGGTAAACAGTTTCTTTGATAGAGGGTAGATGGGGTCAGAGACCAAACACACCTACGTGAACCTGGCAAACCAACATGCCAGGAGAAGTGAGGGGGGGTTTTCCAGGGGAGGGGGGAGGGTAGGGGAGTGCAAAGAAAAAAGAATCCTCAAATGCCTGTTCCTATTTTTTATTTCCAAGCTTATCTATAACCAACACCACATTCTTTTTCCGAGAGAGTTATTTTCAGCTAATGGCAGGGGGTATAAAGAGACGCGGAGAGGTAGAAGAAGGAAAAAAACATGACGGAAGTGCATTTTTTATCCTGGAACAATTAATGGTCTGTGAGTGAAGGAGAGGAGGCATAGAATCTTACAATACTTTAGAGATTCCCCTGCGCAGATCATAGTGTTACAGGAGACACACCTACTTAAACAGGAAGTTGAAACAATCTTGAAAACACAGAAATGGGTAGACAAATTTATCTGCACAAACCAGACCGCTAACATTCGTGGGATTCTCATTATGTTTAAAAAATCAGCAAAGGCACAGATTTTGGCTTATGAGGAGGATCTCAGTGGTAGGTCGCTGATGTGTAAAATAACGTTAGACGGTCAATATTATATACTGGTAGGTTACTACGGCCCAAACCAGGATGACCCATCCTACCTTCAAAAAATCCAAGGGGCCTTAGTCACTCTGAACGATCCTATCATATGGGTGGGCGACTTTAATATCATCTTGAACCCTAAGCTCGATAAATCCTCAAACTCCAGAGCGATGGATTCATCTAAATCAAGGCCCGTTATGCTGTCCATAATGTCGTCTCTGGGGTTGGCAGACGTTTGGAGAGAAAGGGCTGGTATCGCTCCTGGGGTTTTGTATAGGAATCTCAAGTATAAACACAGTTCAAGGATCGATTATGCCCTCTTTAGTTATATCATCCAAGAGGAGGTGAAGAGGTTGCGGTATTTATCCCCCCATCTCTCAGACCATTCAGCGATAGTTTTCTCTCTGACAGTTACGCAACAGAAAAAGTATTCGTCATGGTAATTTGATCGGACGATACTGTTAGATCAGGTGGAGACCAACCTGCTGTCAGAAGAGGTGTTAAACTTCCTAGAAATTAATTTGGATTCAGCGGGAATTAGTACTGTATGGGAAACCCTTAAAGCTTTTTTAAGAGGGCATATTACGAATCGAGCATCATACAGAGGAAAGGCCTATAGAGGAAAAATCAGGACTTTAGAATGAGATCTGGATAGCTTGGATAGGAGCTGTGGTTCCTCAGGGGGTACCTCTGTAGAGCAAGAAGAGCGGAACAAGGTGAAGTTAGAATTGAACAAAGTACTACAGGAAAGAGTTGAGAGGAGGTGGGCGGCAAGTAAGATCTCAAATTTTGAATATGGAGAGGCGGCTGGTAAGGTTTTAGCTTGGAAAGTTAAAACAGATAAATCTAAAAAGTTTATAAGGGGTATTCGAAAGGAGGGGGACCCTACTGTTAAGACTACCAATACTGAGAGTGGTAGCACTTTTCAGGAGTTCTTTCAAAATATATACACTGAGGACATTGAAGATGATCCCCTGGCAAGAAACTCATGGCTAGGCAAGATCTAACTGCCCACCCTTACGGGTGATCAGACTGACCGCCTCAATAGGGAAATATCGGAGGATGAAGTAAGTAAGGTGATAGGTCAACTAAAGCATGGGAAGGCGGCAGGGCCAGACGGCCTTCCAGGGGAATTATACCGGGTTTTGTGTCCAGTGTTAGTAACAACATTGACTTCGTTATTCAATAATATCTTTATAAATGGGTTAGTGCCCCCTCAATCATGGAGTGAAGCAACCATAGTCCTTATACCGAAACCGGGTAAAGATCCAACTGATTGAGGGTCCTATCGGCCGATCTCGCTACTAAATAACGATTATAAGATCTTCGCCGCAGTTTTATCAGCACGGCTGGCAAGCGAGATCGGCTCGATAATCCACAAAGACCAAAAGGGCTTTATCAGGGGGCGTTAGTTGGCGGACCTAACTAGGGACTTGGTTGCGGCAATAGATATCGCCACAACGTTTTCCTTACCCTTGGCTACATTAACCCTAGATGCCACTAAGGCCTTTGATAGGGTCAACTGGTCCTATCTGGCGGCGGTATTAAGGAAGTTTCAGCTAGGTGAGAATTTCTGTCGAACCATCCAGCTCCTATACAGAGCTCCCACCGCCAAGCTTTTAGTCAATGACACTCCTACTGAGCCATTCAAGATTTCACGGGGAACTAGGCAAGGCTGCCCCCTTTCCCCATTCCTGTTCAACCTTTACCTAGAGCCTTTTGCGCAGACATTAAGAGAAGAACATAGTATTACCCCCTTTGAGTTTAGCGGATGGGTGAAGTTTCTGGGTATGTATGCAGACGACATCCTTATTTATACGTCAGACCCCGTTCAGGCCTTTCCAATAGTTGTCAGGAGAGCAGAAGAATTTGGTCAGATCTCGGGGTACGAGATAAATGCGGGGAAAACCGAAATAATGGTGTGGAATATCAACACCCAGGATGCTGGGAATATAGCTCAGGTTAATTTGGATCGGGTTTCCCGACAATGTCGGGCGCTTTTAAAAGCATGGACCTTTCTCCCCTTGACGATCTATGGGAGAGTGAGCATTATAAAAATGTCAATTTTACCAAAGCTCACATTTATATTTAACAGCATTCCTTTAGCCTTTGAGCCAAAGCAAATTATGAAATGTCAACAGGACATTAATTCGTTCATTTGGAACTATAAGTCCACTCGGATAGCTTGGAAGAAACTGAGGAGGAGGAGGGAAAAGGGCGGGCTCTCCCTCCCAGACATACCATACTACGCTTGGGCCTTTCAGTTATTATTCTCCAGAATGCTACTGAAAACCCCAACAGATTCATCAGCAGGGAGAATGTTTAAGGCCATGTTAAATGGAATGGGCCTGCCAATGGACGGGTTTCTATTTAAATTCGGAGAACAGAAGTTTTTCAAAAAGGTGAGGCTGAAGGTCTTGCAGTCGCTGGCCAAAGCCGGGACAAGGATTAAGAGGTCGGCAAGGCTGGCCTATTATTCAAATTCGGCTCCAATTTGGGGGTCTCCGGGGCTTTCCCCGTGTTTGGGTGATAACCTTTCGATACCACTAAGAGAGGGGGGGATACTGAGATGGGGAGACTTGATGGCTGGCGGGGTATTAACATTGTGGGACAATTTGTTTGAAAGGGTCGGCCCAAGGCTATCAAGGTTTAAATATATACAACTAGTAAGCTGGTCTAGAGAGCTCCTTCAAAAGAATGCCCTAGTGGGGAGGTGTAGTGTGCTAGAAGAACAGCTGGTGGAGAAACCTCAGGGGGGCAAAGAGGTGGCACATTGGTATTGGGCAATCTTGGAGGAGGTGGACGGAGACTTTTACCTTCCCGATGAACTGTGGGCGGAGGACATGAACCTTCAAGGGGAAGAATGGTGGACAAGATCATTCACTCTTCTTTATAAAACTGTCAAGCCTGCATGGTTGAGGCAGAATCACCTGTTCACGGTACATAGAGCCTATTGGACACCACAAAAGCTGGCAAAGTTTCAAGCTGATAAATGTTGTAACAAGTGTAGTCTCCAGGGCGCATCGGATGTTCACATGTTCATGGACTGCCCTCCAATCAAGGCTTTTTGGGCAGAAGTCCTGTTTACATTGGGCTCGATACTCAAAGTATCCTTACCCTGCACACTATCACTGATAATCTCTGGGATGGACGATAATGTTACTGGCACAGCAAGGCCGTTGCTATTTTATGCAATTTTACTCGCTCGGCGACAGATATGTAAATTTTGGGTCGATTCCAAGGCGCCAACACATGCCAGTTGGTTGCCATCTCTAATTGAAACATCAAAGGTAGATTTGGCTAGACCTTGTAGCAGTAATAACCTCACATTTTGGAACCTTTTGATTTCTTGGTGTGAGTGCACCGGGGTTTTTTTTTTAATTTTTTTTTTCCCCGGGTCCTATGATTATGCCTTCAAACTCCAGGGTCCACTGTGGCGGTTTCGTTGAATATTACTTTCCGACTGCTTACCCACGCACACAAATCACTCTACGACATCGGACCAGAGTGCCTCAACTCTCGACTGTCCTTTTACAACCCCTCCCGCCAACTTCGCTCTTCCAGCCAAGCCTTCGCCACTGTACCTCGCATCAACAAAACCACCATGGGAGGCAGATCCTTCTCATACCTGGCTGCCAAAACATGGAACTCACTCCCCGCTTACCTTCGCCTCACCCAGAATCACCTAGCGTTCAGAAAGCAGCTTAAAACGTGGATATTTGACAAATAATCCTCCTCCCCTCCTAAGCGCCTTGAAACCCTCTGGGTATGTAGCGCGCTATATAAATGTTTTGACTTGACTTGACTTGAATATGAGCTGGGCCTCGCGGTAGTTCCTACCTTGATGGAGTCTGGGATGGGTTTGGCAGGCCGCCATTCACCACCAATGCCTCAGTTAACCCAGATATAGTCTCCCGCCAAGTTGGTTCCCAAGGTCGTAGTGGTAGTGGGTGCGTTCCATTCCTGGTCACACGAACAGGTGGTTGGCTATACAGTCTCTGGTTAAAAGGTACAGGCAAATGAGGACAAAAAAAAAAAGAATAATTCTCTAACTAGGAACAATACTGCATAGAAAAGCACAAAATATGTTGCAAGCTCCGAATTCGGATAATCCTGAGCCAATAGGAAAGGATCTTTGGATGGTCCGTCGTCGTCTCTCTCGATGCCTATGGTAAACCTCCATGTCAACATGTGGTTATTTGAATGCGGCTACAGCTTTTTACAAAACAATACCATAGCGGTACCTGTGTACAAAAAGGGAAACAAGGAAGCCCCGGCATGTTTCCTTAATTTACGCTACGGTTAAGGTGCTGGGGAGGGTCATTTTAGCGCGCCTTAAGACTTAGGCAGATTCCTCTGGGCTAATGTCTCAAACACAATATGGTTTTAGAAGAGGTATGGGGACAAATAAACAGTGCATCAACTTGGCCTTGAATATGGGCAAGTACATGAAGGCAACAAAGGGGTCAATCCACCTTGCCTTCATGGACTTGTCCATTGCTTTTGGCACAGTCAATAGAGGAAAACTGTGGTCCATGATGGGGAAATGGGTTTCGAAGAACCTCTGATCACCCTCCTGCGTAGGTTGCATGTGTCTACTATGGTAGCCGCACGATTTGGCCCTGGGGGAGAGAGGACTGGACCCATTGTATCTACAGAGGGAGTTTGTCAGGGGTGCGTACTAGCCCCTTTTCTCTTCCTCTTGTACACAAACAGCCTAGAATCAGCCCTAATAGACCAGGAATTAGACTTCCGCATAATTGGAGGCAAACCGGTCCCATTGTTGTCATATCGGACGTCACGGTCTTAAAGGCTTTAACTGCAAATAGTTTACAGAAGTCCCTGAATACTTTTACTAATTTTATGTTAGCTTTGGACCTAAAAGTTAAATTTGACTAAATCCTAAATCATGGTCTGTGGTCCAAGTCATACTAAATCTAGAAAATGTATTGTAAAGGGCAAGACAATTGATAAGGTCTCCAATTTTACTTATCTAGGAAATGTTTTTAATAATAAACTGAACTTGGACCATCTTATTACATCTAGGGTGCTGAACACTAGCCGTGCTGTGGAAGGCCTTGTTCGCTTCGCATGTAAGTTGGGCCACAAGCCAGTAGCGGAATTGATTACCTTATATAAATCAAAATGCTTGTCTGTTGCTACTTACGGGGCTGGAGTATGGGGAAATTACAAAAGTACACAACTACAAACACTAGAAAATATGTTTTTAAAAAGATTGTTGATGATCCCAAAAAGTGCCCCCACAGCATTCTGTCACTCTGAGGTAGGGATGGATTTTATTGCAGACCGGATTAACATTGCCCCACTGATCCTTAGGCCCAAAGTCTGGCTGTCGGAAGACTTAAAGCTTATAAGAGAAATTATCAAGGATTGTATGACACTGGATAATGCCAAGGCTATCCCATGGCTCCGCTATGTGAAAGGAAAATTTAATGAAATAGGCCTTGGGCATTATTATGATAATCCTGCCTGCATCGATACAAACATGAAACTGATCATAAAAGATGCATATTTTTTTGAGCTTAATAATCGTCAGCGACAATTAGGGCTACAACCTCATTTAGATCGGTCCCTTTTACATCAACAACTTTATTTGCCCTTTAACACGAGTGTGCAGTTCAGATTTCTTTTGACTAGGCTTCGGCTTTGCACATTGCACTTTTTAGTGGCCTTTCCGAAACAGGCTGGATTGTGAAATAACCTTACTCCTTGCCCTTGCAATCATTCAGCACAATAAAGCACCCTGCATTTTACTCTATACTGTAGACTTTACAAGGAGCCGAGGGCACAGTTCCTTATTCCACTTTTAAGAAAATCCCGCCCCGTAATTACCAGGACGGTTTTAATCTCTTATGCTCCTTGTCCACTGAATTTATTTGTACTGCAGTATTACATTTAATTAGACTTGTACTTTTAGTAAGGAAACGGTCTAAAAAGTCAATGAAATTGGTGATTTCCTTTTAGAAATTTGAATTTTAAATTTCTTTTATAAAATGTGGAGTATTTGAGTCAAGTGACATATTATCGTACTAATTTGACATGTACATTTTATTCACTTTGTATGTATGTTATACTTTTATGGTCCATTTGAACCGAATAGAGTTATTCTTGACTTGACTACAAAAAGATACATCTAGGAAGGTTCTCACATGAACGTTTGCAAGCTGACTCTGTTAGCTGTTCAGTGTCCCATTGTGTAACAATTTGGTTGCTCTATTAAATGAAACATTAATATCTAGCATTTCATAGATCATGAAATTCAAGATTATAGCAAGCATTTTCAATCTTAAATATACTTGTCCTTTATAAGCATGTGTCAGAGGAAACTATATAAAATACAATTAAATCACATGGTGAGAGGAGGAAAAGAAATACATTTTGCAGCAAACAGCACATTTCACAAACATGTCAAGTTTTGCAGTTCAATTAGACTTTAAATCAGTATTTACTAAATGGCATTCGTTTTATTAAAGAGAAAGGAAAGAATAAAGATTATATTGAGGCATAGCAGTGAAAGAACAATAGGAATGGGAGCGTTCTGCAGAAATAAGCAGCATTTTTCTCTTTGTGCACATTTAATAAAGGCACATTTTCTCTAACCACTATATTAACAACATTTTCTTTGTTAACATTAGGGCACATTTCTATATTGTTATGAGGTAAATTTAGGTAAAAGTTTTCAACTTCCACAGCAGCACTCTAGAAAATAACTTAGCTTCAACAACATGAGTGTGCCTCTTGTCTGGCAGGTTTTCGGTGTACTTCCAATTGGCTTCTCTACTGTTTTGTTGTTAGTGCAGTATTTAATGTACTGGCATACACTAACAATTTGACTATTTTGCTATGCATGGCTTACGTAGGAAGTCTGTATCAAGTCTAAATCTGGTAATTCATAGCTATGACATAGCAACAGATGATAACAAAACTCAGTTACCCACTTTGACTGAAAGCAGCAAGCACAGTGGCAGTAGGGGGAGGAAGGCATGAAGGGTGGTTGGTTAAAGATGGCAGGTATGGAATTTGTATATATTTTTGGCAGGGAGGAAAAGCCAGATTATGTATGGCTCCCCTATTAATCTGTTGCCCCAGTGTACTAACTGAAAGCAGGGGCAGATAAGTTTGGGAGCCATACATAACATTCAAATATAGATGGGTAGAATGTGAATTTTGGGCATGTATTTCACCTCAGGGCTCTGAGTGACATCACAAGCAACTCAAGCTTCACTCTTGTTATCCTTTTCCTGTCACTCTGAACCTTGAGGTGAAAAACATCCCCAAAATTCATTGTTACCCTTCTATAATTCAATATATTGATGTATTCACGTAGCAGTAAAAAGTATGGCACGAAATGCTGTAGATAGTAACAAATTAATGGTACATAAATAGTAGCCAGATGGATAAGAATATTTGAAAGAGTTTATGGAAGTGATGGGTGGCGCTATTTAATGCAGAACTGACAATAAACACAAATGGTACATACATA
This sequence comes from Lissotriton vulgaris, assembly GCF_964263255.1. NCBI lineage: Eukaryota > Metazoa > Chordata > Amphibia > Caudata > Salamandridae > Lissotriton > Lissotriton vulgaris. The sequence goes on along the minus strand of NC_141691.1, from coordinate 841,797,548 downwards.
TTTACAGTGCTAGCTTCAATAGTGTATTGGAATTGTGTTGATAATTACTATACAAAAGGTGTGTGTTAGACCTGCCATCCCGGGTGTGGTTTCCCCTGACCTTTTGCCTTCAAACCTCTTGTGTTTGCTGACTTCGTTTTTACTGGCTTTAGTACTTTACCACTGCTACCCAGTGCTAAAATACATATGCTCTCTACTTTAACAATGGTAACTTTGGCTTATCCACAATTGGCATATTTAATTTACTTATAAATCCCTAATAAAGTGAACTACATGTGCCCAGGGCCTGTAAATTAAATGCTACTAGTGGGCCTGCAGCTTTGATTGTGCCACCTACTTAAGGAACCCTTTAAACATGTCTCAGGCCCACAAATGCAGAGCCCACGGGTGCAATTTTAAACTGTCACATAGACCTGGCAAGTTAATCCTCTTGCCAGGCCCAAAGCTTCCTTTTTAATACATATGCTTCACCCCTTAGGCAGGCTCTGGACAGCCCAACGTCAGGGTGCCATGTATTTAAAAAGTAGGACATGTATTGTTAAGTTTTACATGTCCTGTTAGTGAAAAACTCAAATTCTTTTTTCACTACTGCAAGGCCTATCTCTTCCGCAGGATAACATTGAGATTACCGCATTGCATTTATTAAGTGTAATTTCCAAATGGCAAGAGATGGGATCCCCAAGTGTAGTGTCTCTGTAATCACAATTTAAAATCACAATTTATGGTGAAGTTTGATTTAAAATAGTAATTCTGAAAATGTCAATTTAAGAAAGTTTATAACACAAACAGAAACTGTCTGAAAACGACGCACTTTTCACAAGCCCCCGCGGGGTGCTCTATAAACGACAATGATCTATAATATCAAATGTTATAAAAGTTCATTCAACCAAAACATTGTCAATATGCTTTTGCATTCAAGAAACAATAAAAATCATTCAAATGAAGAACATCTTTTTTATTTGTAGTTTTCTTGTCCTGTACTTTGTTCTTCAGTCTTGGTACATTACTTCATGTACATCCATTCATCTTTTTCAGTAAATCCCAATGCATTTCGGTATAACAATACCTTCATCAGGGGAATACTGTAATCAAAATCAATACAGTAACAATAATCAGAATTGGAAATACGGGAGCCCCAGACTCCACCTCAAGTTTATATCACCTCTAATGCAAGTTTGCCAAAACGAGTACTTGTGAACATTTGATATTATAGATCATTGCTGTTTATAGAGCACCCCGCGGGGGCTTGTGAAAAGTGCGTCGTTTTCAGACAGTTTCTGTTTGTGTTATATGTTATGTTACCGACGTTAGCCGGTCAGGTTAAGCGACAGCACCCAGAAAGAAGGAGTACTAGATTCGTATTTTCAAAAAAAGGAGTGCAGAGTGTCAATCTCAAGACAATTTAAGAAAGTTGCCATTTTCATATTTTAGCTTTATGGTACCTTCTACCTGTGTCTTAATACACATCTAGGGTGGGTGACAGCTGGGCTTTATGCATTCCCTCTATACCGCCACACAAAAACGGAGCATAGGTATGACTAGGCATGAATAGGCAGACGCTTACACCTGAATAAGCTGTGCCCTGAAAGAACTGCCACTCTGCTGGACTGCAGCTCTGATGACCTAATGTCTGCTGCCCTCCTTGCCTGGGAGTGAGACGGACTGGACCTCTCTCCAACCCAGAACCAAAGTAAATCCAAGGTTCTTGCTTCCAGTTTTGAAGTCTCAGAGACATCAAAGGTTTCCAGCTCATCTGCTACAGCACCTAGACTCTGCCATTTGAGAGTCTTGCTCTGCCAAGTGGTGCCAAACCAGTCCAGGACCCTTGGAAGTGGGTATAAAGTGCTGCTCCAGTAAAGATTCATTCTTTGACACTGTTGTGCCACTCAAACAAGTGCATCTCGCTCGATGACAATGTATCACCACTGCTATGAGGATCGGGGACACCGCTGACTGCGTGGCGCATTGCCTCCAGCTCCAATGTATCTTTGACTTTGTATGGCTCGGGCTGGCACATCCTATGGTTCGATGATGATGTATTGCCTCTTTCATTCCCGCATCTCAGCTCCATCGACAATGCAACTAAGGTGCATTACAGCGGGTCAAGGATGGTTTCTGTATCCATCGCAGTCGTCCTGAACTTTTGGATGTGACCTGGCCTAGCGTGACCAGATGGCCCTGCTTGGTGCTTTATGTTTTTAAGCACTACATTTCAGTTTATTCTTTAGAAATCCATAACTCCGGTTATACTAATTTGATTTTGTTGTTTTGATCTCGTTTTGTTAAGCTCTATTATTCTAACTAGGTGTGGTATCTTTTTGTGTGGTGTTTCCACTGTTTTACTGTTTGAAGTGTTGCAAAAATACACATTGCCTCTTAAATTAAGCTTGACTGCTCTGTGCTGTTTGTATGTTAAGAAATTGAACAGCTAAAGTTAAAGGCACTTCCTTCTGCATTATAATTGTGATGAGTCTGTTCAATTCATCAAAGGGCATTGGGTTAAAAGAAACATTTGGCCAAAAGGAGATGTCTAAGAACTCAATGGGAAGTGGATAGAGTGTAACATTGCAACATTTCCAAAGATAAACATAACTTTGAAGAAACCCACAAAAGAAATTTATCCTAAAACTGTAGCTTTCATTTGCATGGAAATGTGGTAGGAGAGATGTGGCTGTGTCCAGAAACTGGCATTCCAAACTGGGCATGGCAAAAATGCAAGAACTGTGTACACTAATTGAATCTCACAGTAGAGAATTGCCTCAAAGATTAATGCATGAAGATGTGCTAATAAGGGCAGGGAGTTCATTGACTAAATAGTCAAACGTAAAATGAAGGTCCCACCAATGTATTAATATTATCAATCCATTGTATTTTGTTTCAAAGCATATATCAGAAGAGATTGGGGCACATTAACAGAACACAGGGCAGCAAGCAAGGTTGCTGCAGAATGCAGCAAATGTGAAAAGAGAAAATAGCAAGGAGAAACAAAGATATTTCTCCATGTTATGCCTTACTTGGGAAGGCGTAGCATTTTGGCACATTCGCAGGGTTACAAGTCTTTGTAAATCTGGGAATGCATCAAAATTCCTGGATAGATGTATGGGAACGCCCATTCTCCACCCATGGAATGCCTCCCAAGTTGAAATGTAACATAACACAGTGCACACAGCTGCATTGTGTTACAGTCCTTTACACAGCCACGCAAGGCCTCGCAAATCAGGCATTGCGTGGCTTTGTAAATATTACTGAAACATGGGCCTAGATCACATGCGTTTGTTGCTTGAGCTAGACTTAGAGACAAGTCACATAGAGTTCATGTTATCATGTAAGATAGGCATGTGGGATTTAAAAAAGAAAGGTCTGTTGTAAAACACCATAGCGGCCGCAGTTTACCCATAAGGAAGGTAGTAATGGTAACAGATTTATCATTTATGTCAGTTGGTTAGTGGCCGTGGGGTCATAGATAAAAACCTAAGGACACATTCTTTGTTCTGTATTGGCCATATCTCCAAAACCTTCAGTTGCATAGGAATATTTTCTAAACATACCATTCTTGATCAATGTATTGATCCCATCATAAATCAAATCCCTTCCCCATTTCCAACCTAGGAAGTGTGTTTTGGTTAGCATGAGGGCTAACAAAGTCTGCATACATGTTCCCACTGATTGCATGTTTGAATAGTGAGACAGGGTTGCATCCTGGCGCCTTTTTTATTTACTTTAAACATTAATGGTCTAGATAAGGCGCTTCGAGCACTAGGGGTGGACTGCCCGAGGATAGGAAGAAGAGGGATCCCCGTCTTGCTTTACGCAGACGACGCAGTGCTACTGTCACAAACTGCGCGGGGTTTCCAGCACCTTATAGATGGCTTTGTCAACTTCATGGAGAACCTGGACTTGTCTGCCAACCTCTCCAAATCATATATTATGGAGATGGGAAAAAGGCCATGCAGGAAATTTAATTATAGGATAGGCAACCACTGTTTGGAAAAAGTGCAGGCATTTTCTTATCTGGGAATTTTACTTGATAGTCGCATTTGTTTTAAAACACTGTCAGATGAGAAATGCAGAACTCTAACTAGCTCCTCTGGGGTAATTATGAATTTTGCACACAGGCTGTGCCGCAGGTCACCCGACCAAATTCTGAACTTGTACAATGCGATCTGTAGTGCCAAAACACTATATGGCAGTGAGGTCTGGGGCTTTATTGATCCCCTGAGGATTCAAATTGAAGAAAACAAATTCTTACGGCGGTTACTCAGAGTCCCTCAGAGCACACCCTCCCACTCGAGTCACGAGGAGCTGGGCCTTACTTACATTAGAGATAGGATTCAACTGAAACCCCTCACTGGTTGGCTCAAAATATGGACTAACCCTGAAGTGGTCTTAAGCCAGCAGATAATAACGGATTGCATTGCCCGGGAGTGGGGGCGGAATATCCCCTGGCTAAAGTACGTGAGGGAGACCCTGTCAGGCTTGAGTCACGCTGATTATTTCAATCACCCAACAAAACTGTTAGCTCGGGATAAGGCTTTTGTCAAATCAGCATTCTTACAGAAAATGGCTTCCATTAGGGAAGACACAGAGCTGGCTAAACTGTCGGTGAGAGCCCACCTCCTGGCCAAATCCAGCATAGGTATGGAACCGTACCTGTCCTATCTTTATAATGCAAAGGACAGATTTTTAATGACTCGATTTAGGTTGAACCTACTCCACCACCCACTGGGGGATCCCTCGGGGTACATAACATCTTTTGAGTTGAGGGGTCCCTGCGGCTGCGACCAAAGGTCTCCGCAGGACACGCTCCACTTCGTTTTGTTGTGCCCCTATTACGCTCACCCCAGGAAGTTATTTTTAAAATGTATTTTAAAGAATGCTAGGTTCAAACAGGCAAAGGTGGCTTTGTTGTTTTTAAAATTGTTCGCAGAGGCTTCAACACTCTTTTGCACTGTTAATTTTTTAAGGATGGCCGCAAGACTGAGAAATGCAAAAGATGTTGGATGATGGCACTTGATGTTAATTTCTTGTACTAGCACACATGAAGTCTTTTTATATAATGAACTATGCTGGAGGGGGGCTCGTTTCCCATCAAGCCTGATTTATACTCTCTTTGTCCCATTCCTGACACATTTCAAATGTATCCCGCTCAGGAATCCCAGACCTCCCAATTTTTTTTTTAGTAAGGTTTTTATCTACATGATTTAAGATGAATTATACAGATATATGTTAATATTCTTGCACTGATTGCACAGGTATCTTTGTACTAGGCCCCAATCCTTGTGATTTTTTTTAACTATGTTGTACTTTTATGATATTTCTGTATAACGAATAAAGTAATTTTGATGATGATGATGATGAATAACAGTATTAAAAAATGGCAAAAGTTTGTTTCATAGATATTGTATAAAAAAGTGTAGTCCCATTGTGTGTAGATTTAATATGATGAAATCCAACATGGCAATATTTTATTTAATGATATTTAGGACATAATATTTCTATCAGGCGATGAACTCATTACAATATTCTGATATTAACTGATAATTTAACATGTAGATGCATATTTCTACCATGTTTAAATTTTTTTAATGAAACTTTTTTAACCCTGGAGTAATTTATCATATATTTTCATAAATATAAGCACCAAATGTTCTTAATCCACATGTCAGTGGTGATGGTGGGAGCAGTTCCCCAAACGTCAGGGGGAGGAGGTAAGTGGTCATTCATTCATTATTGCTCATCACTCCATGTCACCATTCCATCACCGTAGACCGGCATAGCTGAACCACATTGCCACTGAACTGTTATATTTCTGGCTCAGTGAAATGTTTTTGGATTACCGTCCGATTATTATCAGACAACCAGATAGAACTGCACTTACATACATCTACATCTGTCTGTGCCGAAGCCTTCCATCTTCAACCACACCCTCTCCTATGCAACTTGCAGAGACAATTGAGGTGTCAACTTGTGCCATCATATGTTGTGCCCACCCACAGAGCTTCAGAGATCACCAGGCAAAGGGGGATACCTGGTGACATCCTCAACACCTGCCTGTCTAGGCTTAAGCCCAAACTGGAGCCAATAGTGATGGAAGCCCAAACTGGAGCCGATAGTGATGGGTCACTTCTGTTTAACACTATTACAACAACTTTACAATGGGAAAGAAATGACAGAGGAGTGGAGGGCTCTCCACTACCCCAGCTAACAAGTATACATCCATCGAACGCATGCTGGAGAGGGCGATAGGGACAATCTCCTCAGAGATAGCTCCCTAAAAAAAAGATTATCTTTGAATAGTGACCCCATTACAGCCTTCCTCTCTCCTTCTACAGAACTAGTCTCTGAGCCCCAAGAACTCCTTGTACTGGCACACGAGGTCACTTAAGAAGTCACTCAAGAATCAACCATTATTCTAACATTATCCAGCCAATTTTTTCCCAAAACCAAATTGATGAGAAACTTATAGCAACGGTGCACAACCCCAAAGCCAAAAAGATAGCACAAACGAAACAGCAAAGGAGAAAGAACACAGCTATTACTTCCTCAACCTCGTCTATCGCACTTCCAGCTACACTAAGTGACATAACCGCACAACCCACTGATCAGCCCCCTGAGCAACACATGAATATAACAAGTGAGGCATCCATGGGTTCTCTACAATTGCTATAACAAAGACAGAAGAAACAAGTGCCAATCACTTTAAAGAGATCCTAAAAGCGGAACTTGATCCTTTATTAACTAACCCTGGGCGGAGAACTACGCTCCGTTCGCGGAGTTTGCGAATTTTCGGCAACTTCCCTGCGAGCGCGAAGCTGTCGACTACTTCGCAATCTGCAGCGTAGCGTAGTAGTTTTTCTTCCTCGCGCGCTCAATAGCATTCTCGCGTGCGCGGTAATGACGTACCGTGGTTCTGCGTTCGCTTTCTCGCTTTTCTCTCCCGTTCGCGTTCGCTACGATGTTTGGAATCCGGCCACACAATCCCACCCGACTGTGAGAACGCGATAATGTCATTCGGACGTGCGAACACGTCATTAGGACGCGCGATCTTCCTTGCAGCACCATGTAGGTAAGATCGCGTTTCCGAACAAGCAGAAACTGCAATCTGGCACAGAATATCTCTCGAGCATGTTAAAACCTTATCAAAAATGATCATTTTGCTCAGGAAAATCCCTCAGATTGTGATTTGGCTTTATTTTTTTGGGCAAGGAGTCCTCTTTTTGTTTCTACTTTTTTTTTTCAAGAGAAAGGAAGTGCCCTTGATTTTCCAACTTCCTCTTCCTGTCCACCAGGCTCCTCCCAGTGCTTTGTCCATGTGCTGTTCACTTTCATTTGGATTTGGAGCTGGAAGGTTCACTCTTTGTGTATGTCTGCTGCATCATAGCATTTGATTGGATTTAATGAGGACTTTTGGATTTGAACTTTTCTTTTACAAGTAAGTTTGAGAATTGGTGTACTGTAAATGAATGTTTGTTTTTTTTTGTTTTTTTTTTAACTACAGTTTTCTGTGCTTTTCAATCTTTCTTAAAAATTATTATTGAGGGAGGCCTGTACTTTCATGAGGGTCAAGTTGTATGTCTTTGAAATTTAATCCAGTAGGCCTAGAGCTACCCACGGGTCCAACCATGTTTCTGTGGTGTCTGTAAAACATCATGGATGGCATTGGATTCAATTGCAAACTCTGTTGTAGTGGAATTAATTTTTTTTGGGCAAAATTAGGTAACCCTAGTAGTTCATGTAGTTAGTGTAGGCCTGCTTGAGTTCATTTACTTTCTGTGGGTGGCTTGGCCAGGTGGTGGCGGACATTTTGTGTTTTAAGCCACTGTGTTTTTGCCATAGGCCTCCAAGCTTGTGGCCTACTCTGCCAGTAGGCCCAAGGGAACCACTAGAGTCATCATCATGGGTGCATGAAAGTTGTTCAACTGTTATTGTGGTGTTTAAGTTGTAAGTGTAACATCAAGTAGGTCAGGGATGGCTTTGGATTGATTAGCAAAATGTGTGTTTGGTGTTGAATTGCAGGTTTTGGGTGTGTGTTAAATAATATGGCTTTTTCTGCACACTAGGTAACCCTAGAATTCAGTTTGCGTAGTTTTGGTAACTTTGCACAGTGTGACAACGCGACCTTACAGTTTTTGTCTTCTTTGTGCGCTCAATGTGCGTACTCGGGCACGCGATACTGACGTTTTGTACAATTCGCGCTGCCAAACACGCCGATTTTGCAATCTCGCGAGCAATATGTCTCGAGTTGCATAAAACCTTCTCGAAAATGTTGATGCTGTTCATTTTGCTAAAGAAACTCCTCAGGTTGTCATTTGGTTGTAGTTTTTGGAGCATGGACCACTTACTGTTTCTGTCCTCTATGTACTTTGTTGTTTGAGGGTGGCCTGATCATGTGGGTGGCGGGGCGGCCATTTTGTGAAGCCAAGCATTGTCCTTTTGCCGTAGGCATGTATTGTCTGTCTTCTCTTTCTTTTCATGTTGTTGGGGATGGCCAGGCCATGTGGAGGCGGCCATTTTGTGAAGCCAAGCATTGTCCTTTTGCCGTAAGCATGTATTGTCTGTCTTCTCTTTCTTTTCATTTTGTTGGGGATGGCCAGGCCATGTGGGGGCGGCCATTTTGTGTGATCTTCCATCGTGCTTCAGTTTTGTCGCAGGCCTACAAACTTGTGATTTCTTCTGCCAGTAGGCCTAGAGTCCCAGAGGTAGTCAGCGCAGCGGGGGTGCTTGATGTAGCGGTTTCCATTTTGTCTGTTGAATTTAACATAATTTAGGGCGTGGATAGCAATACATTGAATTCCCAAATGTGGTGTTTGGGGTGTAGTTAACTGTTTGGGTATGTGTAAAAAAACTGTAAATGCCTTTGTTGTTTGTGTTGTTGTTGTGTAACTTTCAAACCTTTTAGCCATGGGGATTTTCTTTTTTGTGCATTAAGCTGTGATGTGTAACAGGCATCCTCCTTTTTCTGGCCATATAGGTATATAGGCCTGCTTGAGTTTATTGTTTTCTGGCCTTTACCCATGTACCTGTGAATGTGATATGTGCCCATGTGGCTGGGAGCTGTGGTGGTAGTGTGCTGTTTTGTTTTTGACAAATTGGCCTGTGTCTTGCCATTGTTCCTGTTGGCTTACTACTATTCACATCCCCATTGCTATCTGCTGCATCCTAAATGATGCACAAATTAAGGATAAACAAGTTCCACTTCCACTACATTTGCTTTTTGCTATTCTTACTCTTACTGAGTGTACTAATACTTCTAGTAGTAATTAAAATTAAAGCTAAAAAAATTCCACATTCGACTGATGTTATTCTGCCTTCTTTGCTTGTAGGTGCACAAAAGACTGAAGACTGAGAGGAGGTGTCCGTCATCATTCAACGCCTGTTCTACTGCCAGACGGACGTCCTTCTGTACTACATCACGTGTGGTGTGACTCACCTGACCAGACATCATTCTCAGCAAATTGTGCAACTGAGTGCTGCTGCTGGTATCTGAAGAAGATGAGCCCAAATAAAGCAGGTACCAGGTCCCCCAAGACCAAGAAAGCTGCTGAGAAGAAGGAAGAACAGAAGAAGGAAGTGACACTTAAGTCTGGTGTTGACCCGAAAACCTTTTTGGGGAAAAAAAAGTGCGCCTGCAGCAGCGGTGACCGGGGTCCTTGCTGGGGCCAGCACCTCCGCATCAGTGGGCCCAAGCTACCAACCCAGGCCCAAGCAGATGAGTGGGGAAGAGGTAGCCAGCCTAATAGTGGAAAGCAGTGCTACTGAGCCTGACCTAAACTTAGCGCTATCTCAAAGTAGTACACAATCCATGCAAGAGGGAACACAGCAGAAAAGTGGTGAACAACAACCACCGCCTGCAATTGTAGATGTTCCAAAACAGCATCAACAACCACCGCCCGCAATAGTAGATGTTCCCCCTGAGCCACCGCCGGCAATAGTAGTTGTTCAACAAACACCGCCCGCAATAGTAGATGCTCAACGAAAAGAACAACCACAACCACCGCCTGCAATAGTAGCTGTTCCACAACCACCGCCCTCAATAGTAGATGTTCCTCGAAAACAACAACCACAACCACCGCCTGCAATAGTTGTTGTTCAACAGCCACCACCCGCAATAGTAGTTGTTGTTCCTCCCGAAGTCGGGGCAGTTCAGGAAATTAAGCCTGATGCAGAGCAAGAAGAGGAAGCACCTGATGCAGGACATCTATTGTTTTCCAAATCCCCACCAAGGAAAAGGAGGGTTAGTCCATCGAGTTCTTCGCCAAGCATCCCTTCTGATGATCTTGATCTCAATTGGGAGCCACAACAATCTGAGCATGAGAGGGAGAGACAACCCAAGAAGACCAGGCTAGGGAAAAGGAAGGTTCCAGGAAGCCTTACACTTATGGAGTGCGATGTTGAACAGCCGGATAATGATGGTGATGATAAGTCAGATCCAGTCATCACAAGCATTACTCCTGGGCCTGAGAACATGGAGACCAACATTTTAACCCTAGCGAGAATGGCTGCGACTAGTAGGGATGTAGCACGCATACCTCCAACACAGGCCACACCAAAAGCAAAACTACCTCCAGCTTCCATTTTTACATTTGCACAGGGCCGGCAGCGTCCTACATCCAGCACAAGTTCCACCTCAGCAGAAGTAGGTCGTGGTACTACTGTACAGTCACATAGTGAATTTCAACACACAACCTCCAGTTCATCCGGCATTGAAAGTGGCACCTCTAGCAGGAGACAAAAGTTAAGTTCCCCAGTGTGGGACTTCTTTACAGTTAGCGCAAAGGAGGCGAACATTGCTATATGCTCCATTTGTCATTCCTCTGTTAGTCGTGGTAAGCTTGGTACAAACTATGGTACCGGAGGCCAAATGACCCATTTGAAAAAAACACCACCCAATCCAGTGGGAGGACCACCTACGTAGCATGAAAGCAGGAACCAATAATGTTGGTGGGGAAGTAGTATTTATTATTTTATTTATTTACTACATTTGTATGGCGCAACAGCTACCCTGAGGGTTTCCCGGCGCCTTGGAGTTATGTTAGCTGAACCGAAGACAGATCGTGAACACTATTGGTTAAACAACCATGTTTTAACTCCCTTACGGAATTGGGGATAGCTCGTTTCAAGACGAAGATTGAGTGGAAGTGAGTTCCATAGGACCGGCGCCATATGAGTGAAAGAGCGACCTCCCAGGCGTGCCTGTTTATATCGTGGAACTACAAATTTAGCCTGGGACAGGGATCGAAGGTTTCGGGAAGGGATATATCTCTGTGCCAACTTACATAGATAAGTGGGAGCTTCCTTCTTGTCAATCCGAAACATGTAACAGAGTGCTTTAAATTTTTTTCTGTTCACTATTTTTAACCAGTGCAATTTTTTCAGGTGTTCCGTCATGTTTGTGCGCCCAGGCAAACGGAGGAGCAACCTGGCTGCAACGTTTTGTATGACCTGAAGTCGATTTAAAATTTCTTTGTTCGCTCCCAAGTAAAGAATGTTTCAGTAGTCCAAACTAGAACCTATCAGAGCCTGTACTACTGTTCTTTGTGCCCCTTCCGGGAGTTGCCATAGAATTTTCCTCAACCATTTGAGGATTACAAAACATATAGAGGACATTTTGGCCGTTTGTGGTTGCATTGATAGCTTGTCATCAATTATTACCCCAAGGTTGCGAGCAGATGGTACTGCAACCGGGGTCGGACCCATTTCTACTGGCCAATGGGAAGGGCCCCACAACTCCTTATGATTGCCTAAGAGGAGCAGTTCCGTTTTTTCCCCATTCAATTTTTATTTTTTAGAATCCAACCAGTCAGCCATTCTCAAGAGGCCAGCACGAAGGGGAGAGGTGATAGATTTGTCGGTGGCTGTAAGGGAGAACACAAGTTGAGTATCATCCGCATTGGAATAAATAGTAAGGCCCATTTCCTCTGCGATTGAAGCTAAAGGAGTAACATAAATATTGAACAGCAGTGGGCTCAAGATGGAACCCTGTGGTACTCCATGGGGGGAATCCAAGATGTCGGAAGAGTTATTTTTGGAAAACACATGGAATGTCCGATGTGAAAGTAATTGTTCCAGCCATTTTAGCGTTTCCCTCTTATTCCGACATCCTCTAGCGCCTGCACCAGGGTATTATGGGAGATCGTATCGAAGGCGGCACTCAAATCTAAAAGAATGAGTGCCGCCGTACCACCGTTCTCCAATTCCTTACGGATAGCTTCCGTGACACCAAGAAGAGTGGACTCCGTGGAGTGGCCTTTCCTGAAACCTGACTGGGAGGGATGCAGAAGGTTGTTATCACTTACAAAGTCTGCTAGATGTTGATTTACATGTTTTTCTAGGATTTTTGAGCAGATTGCCAGTAGTGATATTGGACGGTAATTGGATAAGACCTCTGGGTCACCATTTGCCTTTTTTAACAGGGGGACTACCATGGCACGTTTCCACTCAGCAGGGACCACAGCTTCTTCTAGGGAGGCGTTTAACAAAGATCTAATCACACCCAAAATACAAGGATCTAACTGTTTTAGAATAAATGCTGGAATTGGGTCTTGTGGTGAGCCCGATCTAATACTGTCTAAAATCTTTGCAAATGTAGGGTTATCTAGAGGTAACCATCTGAGCAATGCTGTTTCGTGTCGATTCTCCCTAATCTCTGCTTCACATGGGAGAGAAGTCGTATCTGACGTACCTGCGTCAGTCTTAGTTTTGCTAAAATTGGAGTGGATTTTAGTTATTTTATCATTAAAAAAGTTGGCTATGCAATTACATTGCAAGCGAGATAGGGACGGGGGTTCTGGCTGAAGATCTGCTCCTGCGAGGTTTTTCAGAACTTTAAAAAGAGTGCCAGAATTATATTGTGCTCCTAGAATTGTGTTTTTGGCGTGGTTGCCCTTGGCAATTTTACAGGACAGATGGTAATCATTTAGTGCTTTTTTATATAATTCTTTGGTGGCAGGAGCATAATCTCTTCTCCATTGTCTCTCCAATTTTTTACATTTACTTTTTTCTTCCCTTAATTCCTCTGAGAACCACAGGACTGGAGGGCGACATGATTTTTGTTTGCTCAAAGTGAGTGGGGCAATGGTATTTGCAGCGTTGGCTAGCCAGCTATTGATTTCTTGGTGGTCACTAGTAAAAGGTCCACTCACGGTCGAACAGGAAGAAGAGGGAGACATTCTATCTGGTAGTGGTACACAAAGTACCCCTGTCCCCAGCACTGCAGTGGTAGAGCCCACATCCTCCGCATCAGCAACATCTCAGTGGCACCAGAGTAAGAGTAACCCGGAGACACCAAGGAGTACGGGTGCGAAGTCTGCGACGCGAAGTACTGCATTGAGCATAACTGAAGGAAATATCAAGCAGCGTACCATTCTAAGCATGTTTAGGCAGGAGGGAAAGTACGAGCGCAACCACCCAATAGCACGTTTGTACAATGCTAAGCTTGCTAAAATGTTAGCACTGGACCTTCTCCCTTTTTCTTTTGTTGAAGGGGTGGGATTCCTGGAATTTGTGCCAACCCTCTGCCCAAAATGGAATGTTCCCAGCCGCTACTATTTTACCAGAGTTGCTGTTCCAGCACTACACCACGACGTGCTGGAATTGCTTGGAAAAGCCTTGCAGCAGAGTGCTGTTCATAGTATCCACCTGACAACAGACATGTGGACCAGTTGCCAAGCCACTGATTACATGTGCATCACTGCATACTGGATCTCTTTTTCAGGTGTTAGAGACAAGGTATCTGCAGGCATTGACACTGCTGAGATTTTTAAAGCTACTCGCAGACATGCAACTGTGGCCAGGTTTGCTATGGAGAAATCGCATACTGCTGCAAACATTTTGGCTGAGTTTAACACCAAGGTCTCTGAATGGCTGCGACCAAGAGGCCTTAACATTGGTTTTGTTGCCACCGACAATGGCAGTAATGTAGTTAAGGCCATGCAAGATGGTCGCTATTTCAGGGTCCCGTGTTTGGCACACTGCATTAACATTGTTGTTCAGGACTTTCTGAAAAATGAAAGCAAAGTCAGCAACTTACTGACCATTTGCAGAAGAATCTGCACGCATTTCAACCATTCTTTTAAAGCCCAGAAGCAGCTACGGGTCATTCAACGTGACCATAAAATGCCAGTCAAAGCACTCATCCAGGAGGTCCCAACACGTTGGAACTCTACTTATTACATGCTTGATCGGCTGTTTGAGCAGTACATACCACTTAATGCTTATGTCATGACAAGAAGATCAGGTGATCCTACTGTTAAAGCCATGACCGTTGTGATGTGGCAATGGGACCTCATTAAATGCCTGAGAGAGATGCTACTTCCTTTTGAGGTCTTCACACGTGCAGTCAGCAGGGAGGACTGTACTATGGGCCAAGCTATCCCATTGTTGTACATGCTAGAGCAAGAGCTGAAGGAAGTATCTGAAACATACGAAGGTGTTGAAGGAAAACTTGAAGCATGTTATTTGGCGAAGGTCTTAGCCGACCGCTTATCTGAGAATACAAGGATTCAAAATAAGATTGTGTCACATCAACATTACATTACTGCCACAATTTTGGATCCACGGTACAAAATATTTGTGAACAGTAATGCAGTAATTCCTTTTCCAGAAGGGGATGTTGCCAAGTACAAAACTGTAATAGCTGAGGAAGCCACTGATTTAGAAAATGAACGGCTCTCAATTAGAGGCCTGCCAGTGCCAGCCCAGGACACTGCAAGTACTACTGAGCATCCTACAGAGTCAAGTTCCTCTTCACAGCATGAGAGCAGTGCGTTTGCTTCCCAGCAGTCACCAACACTACCAATAGCAACAGCACCAACAGGATCTGATTCATCAGACACAACCAAAAAAATAGCTGCTTGGTTTCTACAGAAAGGGATGGGTAAGTCCGTTGCTGTCACAAAGCAAAAAGAGGACAATCAAACCGGAGAACCACTGAACATTGAGCGGATGGTCCAGGCCTATCTGGATGACACAACAGAGGTGTTCATGGAGCAAAGCCCATTGGTATATTGGTATAGGAAAAGAAACGACTGGCCAGTGCTCAGCAGGCTGGCGATAAAGTATCTGGCTTGCCCTGTTGCAAGTGTCTCTTCTGAGCGTGTTTTCAGTGCTGCTGGTGCCATTGTAACTGTGAAAAGGACAAGTCTGTCACCCAAAAGCGTGGAGAGGTTAACCATGATCAAAATGAATCAGCACTTCATACCACCAGATTACAAAATACATGAATCACACCTGGAAGAGGAGAGCGAGTCGGAAGACATAACTACTGGGTTACATGACCTACTTCTGTCAGAAGAACCACCAGGGTTTGAGGACGAGCTCCTCTTCCCTGACAACTAGACTTTTAAATTGTTACATTCTCCCTTCCTTTATTTGTGTGTATCTGTCTTTCTTGTTCAAACTTCAAAACCAACACCATCCTTCCTTTTACTTTTTTAATTACCTATTGGAGTTGCACATCTGTGCATTTAACTGTGCACTCCACTCCTCACAGTCCTGCTCCATCTTCCTGACTCACCCTAAATACATTTCCATCTTGCCAAACATTGGATGGAGATGGAGAATAGTACAATAATGTAGTGCCTAACAGTCCCTCCATAACAAGTGATACGTACGTGACTATAGCCATCTTCTGTTTTGTTTCCAATCTGAAACGCATCACTGTCTTAAGGCTACCACCTCTGTCTGCACTGGCATACACAACTCTTCAATGTCAGAACTTGAGCAGGGCTCCAGTAAACTCGTCATCACTTTCAGAAGGCTCTGCTGCATCTGTGATCTGACAGTCACAAGGAAGAGAAAGACCAGTATATGAAATGAATGAGTGCCATACATTAACTTTAGTATCATTTTCGTAATTTTTTGGGATTCCTTTTTCCTCTTCATTTATTTTACGCTTGTGTTTGTTAATTGATTGTTCACTTAAACTATTGCTTACTTTTCTTTGCTAGCTTTCAGCCCGCTACAGCAGGTATTACGGTTTCTCAGAGGGCATACAGCCTAGGCAAAAGTCATATTCATATCATATATAAGAAATACGTCCTTTGAATTGTGTAGTAGTAGTTAAGTACCACTTTTTAGTAACCATCAAGTTATAACTTATCTTCATCATGCATGCATTTCGCTTTTCTGAACTTTAGATTTATTGAGTAGTAGTGGATCATCAATCATCGTCTTCATTGTTTTGCTTTTGTTGTCTCCATGCATACTGTTTTTCTTTGTCAAACCTTTCCCCAAACCCCCGTTCCCATCAATTCATCAAACCCTAACCCTCTTCCCCCGGGCTGTGTGGTTTTATATTGAGGTGTGATGTTACTACATTAAATCTACACCAACAATTGATCACACGCTTGCTGGGGCAGATGTGGTGAAAGCAACACCAATGAAATCAAATGTCAACGAGGCAGGGCGAGGATCTTCTTCTGCTTGCCCACCCAAGCTCACTTTATGTACTAGTGTACAAGGCAATTAATTTCCCAAAGTGACCCAACAAATAAATCTAAATAATAGCTGGCATTGTTTGAATTTAATTTTAGAGCATTTAAGTTTACGAATTGGATTGTGTTTTACTGACTCCAACACAACTACAGTTATCTTCTTGTACTTGGCAGTCCCCGACACCATTGATTTCTTTGAGTTCGTTTAGCAGTTGCAATATTGTTTGTATTTTTTTGTCAGTCTTATGTACTGTATTTTTCTACTTCTCCCACATTCTCTCTCAGGCAAATGACTGTCTTTGTTTTTGTTTGCCAATGCTAGTGCCAGTATCTAGTCTACTACTACCATCACACAACCACAGCCTATTCTCCGTTGTCTTGGGAAACCATGCAGCCCTTGCAGTGCCAAACTTAATCATCATCAATCATAGGTAAGAAGAGAAGTTTGCTGGGAGGTGTAATGGAGGACAGGCTGTTAGTAGTATTAATAGGACAAATATAACTGAGTGAGGGGTACCGCATCTATCTGTTTGCATGTTACACATGTGGTCAATTAATAAAGTATTTCAATCAAACACTGGCCGCTGCCCTGCATCTAGAGTAAACCTTGTGACGTACAACAGTAACCCCACCACAAAACAACATCATATGTGTAAGTTGAAAATAAATAACATGTATTCATGTAAAAAAATATCCTAGTCCTATCCCACCCCTATCCCCACCCTAACCCCAACCAATGTCCAAGTCCAAAGAATGTCCCACAAAAATAACCTCAACACCGAAATCCCACCCACCAACAAAAGTATTAAAAAGGGGCAAATCAACAGGGTCCATTACAAGTGGCGGGCTTTGATATGTTTGTCCACAATGATCTTTACGCGCTCCTCTAATTGGTACTCCAGCTTGGCCACCCGGAGGAGAAGTTGTTGCCGAAATGCACGGCACCTACATTTGCATCCATGCTGTGAGGGGGTGGCAGATGTTAAATGCTGGTGGTGAACGGCTGCCTGGCCGCAGCGCCGTACTCCTTCAGGTGGGGCCTTGCTGGGGCCAGACGCAATGGAAGAGGCAGCAGCTGCTGCCGCCGCCTCTTCCTCCTCCTCCTCCTCGGACACCAGCCTGCGGTACTCTTCCACAATGGCCTGCAGTTTCCGTTGCCGGGCCCTGGCTGCCAACTCCTTCCTTGATGGCTTTTGGGAAGGAGTATGAGTATCTATAAAAAAAGAAACATAATTGTAACAGAAACTCTTCAAAATTAATTCAACAGTACATTGTGGCATAGTAGCACTACCAAGCGCAGTACATACAATTGGTGTCAACTTTTAGTATCTATCTAATCTATCCTCCTGCTTCCCCTGCCTGTAGCATTTGTTGAAGTTTTTTCCGGCATTATACTTGCCCTAGTACTATGGGTGGACTTGAGTACACAGAAGAACACCAGTCTTTTTTGTATCTCCTTTTATATTTTCAAAGTAAGACTCTGCTTCCAGTGAGAGTCTCCACCTATGATGAATACAATACATTTAGGGGGCATCCACCCATTAAAAGTAAATGTCTATCATTCTTTATTGTCACCTTAGCTGGTTTCACTTTCACCAGCAACCACCCATGCATCCACTCCTTCCTTGCCTTGGGTTTCATTGACACAAACTCCGCTCATGATTCTTGCTACCCACTATATCCATGCACCCATATTGTTTTGCCCAACAAGGCCTGCATTTTCTTTCCCCTTCCAGTTCTACCCATCCTTCAACAACCGATGCATCGGATTCATATCAGCCACGTGCATGAACCTTCCAAAGTATCCTTCTATGGTAGTCCTATTATTACATCTCTTTAGTCCTTCCACCCTAGTTCACTTCTTCCCTTTTTGTTCAACACATCCCTCAAGGTCATCTGATCTGACTTTTAGTCTTCTCCATAACTTTCACAGCTGAGTTGGAGTCTGATAGAAGAGGCCTTGTTTACTCAACTCACACTGGTAATGCTGCAAAGGGTGTCTTCTTCAACCATTGTATATTGTTGAGTACAACTTCAAATTCATACTTTCTTAAGTCTCATAGCACAGTGAGGGAAATGTTCCCCTTCCACCTAGTAATGCAAATAAGTAATGAATATAACTTACCACCGCCCACCGCTGAACTTTCCTCCCCCACTGATGCTCCTGCAGGTGCCGCAGCCACTGTCCCCTCCTGGATGGCAATCGCATCGCCGCTGGCCCCGTCGGCACTGGTGGTTGGTAGTGATTGTGCACCTATAAAAGCAAGTACACCTTTTTAGATGCCTGCACACCTCCCCCTATTTTACTAGTTGTACTTTTTTCACCAGGAAGGAAGATTGAAAAAACAGTTACATACAACATAAATCGTTGTAACTAGTCCAAATTGCGTCCTACTGTACAGCAGTCACATTAGACCGAGTTTAGTTTTAATTTATTAGATGGTCCCTAGGGTCATTTCATTTCAAAACTTTATTCGATTCATAAAATGGATCATAAAAGTACTGAATATACAAACCATCGTACCTCATAAAAGAAAAGAACATTTTAAGTACACAATTTACCAAAATTTATAAAAGACATAATAAAAAGGACCATTATAAGAATATAAGTGCATAGTTTTGGCCAGAGAACATTATATACATATTGGTACTAGCCATAGCCCTTCCTAATCTTTAGTGATACTCTGATAAAATTTAACATGGCACAGCAGGTTTCAACAGAGGATAGTGATGACAGGTAATCATACCCTTCCTTATAGGTGCAAGGTTGCCGCCCCTTCAGAATTGGTTTGATAAACCGGATTCTTGGTTCTTGGTATAAGGAGCAAAAGAGGACCAGATGAATGGTGCTTTGGCTAACCCTGTTATTACATGGACAAGGGGGCAGCCTCTCACACCAACCCCCTTGTTTCGGGAAAGCAAGCAGAAAATGCAAAATATCCAATCTAAACCTTGTTAGTAAGAATCGCCATTGAACATTGAGAGTAAATGTTAAATAAAACTGAGGTTGGGGCTTACGAACATAAACATTGACATCGTCCAAAGATGGTGAATTCAATGATTTCCAGTACATTGTCTTTATGACCGCCTTTTGGTTTCCCTCTATTTTTTCTGGATTGTCATAAAAGGAACCCAAGCCAATCTTATTAAACATATTACAAACGTAGGACAGCCAAGGGATCTGTTTTGAATTTTCTAAGGCCATGCAATCGATGATGATATCTTTAGTAAGTTGCAAGTCTTTAGATCGCCATATTTTGCCCCATAACAATAAAGGGGACAAACGAATAGTATCAGAAACACTGACCATTCCCATTTCTTTGTGCCAAAAGATGTTTGAGCAACCTTTGGGGACCGATAAAACCCGTTTTATGAAATTATTTTCCACCACCTGTATCACAGTTGGTGTTTCAGTCCCCCACACCCCTGCCCCATAAGTGGCCACCGATAGTCATTTAGATATATAGAGGGTTTTGAGGTGCTTAACATGTTTTTGTCCCAATTTGCTACAAAAACGGAAGATGCCCTCTATTGCCCGGGTCGCACTCTGGGCTCGAACCTTCATAACTGGAGTCCAGCTTAATTTGATATTAAACAAATTACCAAGATAGTTAAATTTCTCCACCTTTCCAATTGTGCGATTATTTACCACAAACTTCCTGATGTTTGACCCTTTAGGACCACAACACATTACAAAAGATTTGTCGAAGTTTACCTTTAAGTTGAGGTCCAGCATGAAAGTATTAAAGGCATCTAAACATACTTGCATGCTATTCCCAGTTAAGGTCATTAAGACAGTATCGTCTGCATAGGAAAGCATGGGAATACTTTTGCCATTAATTTTTGGAAAGTCGCAACCCTGGTCTAATAAGTACTTTTCTAACCCGTTTGTGTATACCAAAAAGAGGAAAGGCGCCAAAATGCATCCTTGACGCACACCCTCAGTTGATGGAATCGATTCTGTCATTTCACCTCCAGGGCCAAATCTAACTGATACAGTTGTTGCTGCATGTAGCCTCCGAAGCAATGTGACCAATGGTTCCTCGAAGCCCATGTCGTCCATCATCTGCCACAACTTTCGACATGTCTACAAACAGTGTCGAATGCACTTGACAGGTCCATGAAGGCGAGATGTATTGTGGACTTTTTTGCCTTCATGTACTTGCCTATAATTAGTGCCAAATTCAGGCACTGCTCGACAGTCCCCTTTCCTCGCCTAAATCCATATTGGGAATCAACTATGAGACCTGTTGAGTCTGCCCAGCTTTCTAATCTAGCTAGGATAACCCTGCCCAAGATTTTGCATGAAGCATCTATTAGGGATATAGGACGATAGCAACATGGGTCGCACCTATCACCCTTTCCTAGGGTCATCTAATCTCTACTCCTAATCTCGTCTTTGGAAAGTTAGCCTGAGCCATATAACCATTTTAGATCCGGGTCTACTGCTTTGCCCATGTTACCTCGCAGCTTGTTGCACAGTAAGAAAGACACCTATGAGGCCACATGAGTGTTGCATACAACTAAAGAGGTTGACAAACCAGTATTGTTAGTCCCTTTTGCTTATCCATGTTGCACTTTTTGCCATGACTGCTAAAAACTGGCATAGTTGTATTCACTGTCTAACGTGCAACATTTTTCTCATTGGCAGAGGAGAAGATTGCCTTCTACGAACCAGAGATTTGCAGAGCTTTCGAAAGATGCATGTGCAACCAGTAAACATTCAATGGTGAGGGGTCTCACACAATTCACACATTTCTCTATTGTGCACTAGATGTACAAAATGTATAGTACTTAATCTTCATTTTGCATGGTGGAGCTGGATGTTTTTCATGGAAATACTTACAAGTTACAAGTCAACAATACAAAGCTTGATATTAAAAAAATAAAGTTTTTGAACTTGCACATAGACTCTGTGGTTATTTTGAGTGTCTGGGGTGTTGTGGACTGAAACGAGTGAGTGAGCGAAAGGGTGTTCTTTAACTCTGTTCTGGGTTGTGTGATAAAATCATTGGGTATATATATCTAACAATCTTCGAATGGGGGTCGGGAGTGGGACAAATGACTATGACTGAGACACTTAGGTAGGTAGACGGTCATTGGATTGTGGGTTCTTCTGACTGTGACTAGGGTGTAAGGTGTAAGAAGTAAGGCCCACCAGGCTCTATACGAACTGGTCAAGACGGGAAGGGGATCGCGCACGTTTTGGGAACATCCCATAGTTGGCGAGTCGGCCGCTGTAATCGAACCACCACGTACTGTTTCATAAAATAAAAAAGGAAATGCCGATTGGAGCCACTGAATAAAGGGCTCAGCACGATCCTTGACTCGCCGCAATCCTTGCACGAACTGGCTTCTTTGGATGCTCCATCATAAACGCGCATCCGCATCTTACAATCAACTTATGGATGCTAGTCCCACGGAATTTGGGTCCCCTTACTAACCGTAACAGAATAACGTCCTATATATTAAACCGAACGACATACTTGATGAATTTGAACTAGAGATCCTGAGACTGAATACAACCCGGTCATCTTTTTGCAACCTTGCATCTTTAATAATATGTCGTCGCGTCCTAGGAGCCTCAACGACTAACTTTGCCCTGAAGAAGTCCCCGCAGGGACGAAACGCGTCGACTGTGTCCTTTAACATTTGGAGTGAATAAAGAAATATCTTTTTTTGAAAAAAATTTGTTTCATATGCAATCTTTGATTATATCTTGTGTGCAAACTAGAAGACCTTAGTTTACACATGTCTTTGTTGTGGTGCACCTTGGCTTAAAATTACAATTTGTACCTCAAGTTCTATATAGAACTGCCATTGTGATGGTGGGTGGTTTTCAGTGTGCACACTACTCCCTTTGTTGTATTTAGAGGGAAAATATTAATTTGGCTATTGTGGTCAGGTGCTCCGTTAAGAAAGGTTCCACCATCCGACTTGCTTCTAAGGTCCAACCTCCCTATCACCAACATCCTATTTTCTTGTGCATAGTTCTGTATGTGCAGAGAATAATAACCACAACAGTAGTAGTAGTATACTAACCGAACAAAAATTAGTAGGCAAACATCTGGTTGCGCATTTTGTTGGTGGGAATTGACATAGACTAGAGATTACAGACGACAACGCAAAAGACAGGTGTGGACCCAGTGGCTACAGCTATTCTATCACAGCTTTATTCAAAAGAATACCTTAACTAAAGAGTGGCCAACAGGGTAAGCTTAGCTACACACAGTCTAATAGTAGTAGCACAGAGAGTCATAGGGCAGAGGCAGTTTGAAGGAACTGAAAGTCAGGGATGGCATTGGATACCCAAAATTTGGAAAACCAATTGAAGACCAAAGAAGGTTTTGCTAACATTGAATTAGGAAGGAGGCTTAATAGGTTGGAAAAAATAAGGTGCGTTAAAAAGTTAGGGAAATATAATTGTTAATAATATAAGCACTGTAGGACATACTGGGGCCAGCAGCAGGATCCTCGGTAGAGGAGCGCTCCTCTTGTGGTTGTCCCGCCGACTCGGACCCCGTCTTATTGGCCCTGGGTGGTGCTGATCATGTAAGAAATAATAAAGAAAGAGAAACATTGAGTGCTGTGAAACAAAGACATCATTCAAAAATCCTCTCAAACATTTTAGGAAACAACAATTCCAATAAAATTTACTTTGAAGTATAAATGACTACTGGCTTGCAGGATTCACAGACCGTCTACTTATAGAACACTAATCAAATGTTCCATAAACATTCTGATTGCAGAATATACTAACGAAGCCAGTACCACCTGACCTACACCCCCTATTCCCTAATCCAGACGGGCCAATTGTTCAGTAAGTCGGCATTTCCATTTTATTTTTGCCCGCAAACATGCATAGATGAGATGGAGGACACATGCATAAATTTGTGCATACACGGAATTGTTGGTTGCTTGCGTCATATGAACTGCTACTGACTGACGTGACCATGCTATTGCTGCTAAGCCTACCACTCAGTAAACAAACTTCAAACCGGTTCTATGGAGGGGTGGGATGAATAAGAACTAACTAAGCATTCAGTGACAGAGGAGGCGTCATGCAGACCGTTAAAAAAATATGAACCAATACTATCCATCCACCACTATTTCACTAAAGGACAATGTAAGGACTAGACTCTAGCAATAGCATTAACTAACTTCAGTTCTCTAAAAACTCTAACATCAATAATCACCAGCCCAAGCAAGCGCAAAGTTACAAACCAGTAAAAGTGGCGAGCAGCACCTGTGTCCTACAATAACAGAAGATTTTGAGACGGAATTGATCTGCAATGTAACTAAGCACACCAGTAATCGTGTTACTTATTCATCCAAGAATTATACACAATACTTATACTACTAGATTATATATTATATATATAATATATAATACCAGATTATATATTATATATTCAGAGTAACCGATAAGTCACTCCTTTGGTAGGCCTTGACAATCCTGGAGGCAGAGTGCTTGGTTTTGTGTGAGAGGGTACCCTATAATGAGCTGAGCCCCTCTGCAGCTTTCGGAACCATCTCCTTATAGCTGTTCTGTGATATAGCCATACCATATACTCTTAAGTGCATTATAATCCTCGCGGTTAATGCTAGCTTTGGTTTGGCTTTATCAAAACATGTCGTGTAAGGTGTCAAACACTTTGGAATACTACCCCCCTGCCAGTTCTGGTGGTGGGGGTAGCATATTACCCTTCTAGAGGGAGAAGACATGTAGTTACTAGTTTACCCGGTTAAAGGTAAACAGAGCCCCAGCATCACAGCATCACAAAATAGATGCTGCTGCCACAGACACGAATCTTCCCTCTTGCTGCTGGACGAAACTCCGGCAGGGGAAGCCTGGACAGTAGGTTTCCTGTCCAGGGAGGTGCTAGCACCTCCCCAGACAGGCTTTAGTGTATTGGGGCAGGTTGGGTTGCATTCAGTGAATGCTTTTCAGACACTGCCTGGGGCACACAAGGTGCTCCATGCATTTCCCAGTTCAAACTGGTTGCTGGGGCACTCAGCCCCAGCTCTGGCGTGAAACTGAACAAAGGGAAAGAGGTGTACCCACCCCCTCCCCAGGTCCATCCATAGGAGGGACCTTAGAGTTAGTCCAACCCCTAAATTTACGATATGTATAGTACCCCAGTCCCTAGGACTTTAGATTACCCTGGACAAAACTCTGCAACATATATCCTGGACCTTCAAGATTCCATTTCGACTGGAAGATGGAAGAAATCTCCCTTGTGGTCAAGGAGTGACCACCCTGTTCAAACAGGCACCAACAGCATCTTTGCCAGGCTGCATTTTCGAGGCTCTCGCTGCACAGGACACAGACTTCCAGACATCTCTGACCCCGACCTTCACTTCCAGCAAAGCTGAGACCCGTGGCAGACATGAGAGACGTGGGACCGGAACTCCTGGGCATCCTACATTTTGCTACCTGCATCAACTTCCCAATGTATCCTGAAGTTGTACATTGGGGTGCTTAAAGCTCCAGCCCGAGCACCTTTTGCACCGAAGCTCAGAGGCCCACATTTCACGAGTGTCCCGTGGGCCCGCTTTGTGCATTTCAGCTTGACGCGTCTTCGCAATTCCTAGTCCGTTGTCTAGTGAGTCCCCAGGAAAACCAATCTTGAAACTACTTTGCTTTCCTGGTTGCGCCAGGCTTGTTCCAGCTTCCCTGCAAAGGAGAAGTGCCCCAGATCTTGCTGGTCTGCAACAAAGCCAATCTTGACATGTTGCATGGATTGCGTTTGCCAAGGCTTGTGGGGTCCAATCCGGATACTGACACCACAGTCAACTAGATCCTTTGTGGGACAGTTCGAATCCAGCTCCTGGTTGTTGTTGACGCCTCCTGGTCCTCGTGGCTGAAGAGACAAACTCCACCTTTTCACCTGAAATCACCCAACATCCGGTGGCATCTTCCTATCGCCGCCCTGGTCACTGGCTAGTGGCCCAGACTCTGTCTCCTCTGCTTTCAGGTTCTTCACATCTCCGATCCACCCTTGGATCCACCCGGACACTTTTCCTCTGGTCGCCTGCAGCACTTCCTCGCAGCTCTCCAATGGAATCGACGACGAAACCCGACACGAAAAGACACCTATGCACCCGGCTTCCCTGGGTGAGGTAACACGAGTACTCCGGTGCTCCCATGGGTATTGACTCTCCAAGTGTCCTAGTCTAAAAGGGTTCCATCTCAGTTCACCTCCTTGTACCCTTTATCTTTAAAATTGTAACTTGTTCGTTCTCCATAGAAAGTCAATGGTAACCCGCGGCTGTGTTTAGACACTGCACGCGTCTCCCGTGGGCCTCCTACATCCTAACCCTTGGTTGTTCCTAGAAGCCCCAGCGATTCCCCAGGCTCTAGGCCTGCTTTCTATTCCTCAAGGGGTTCTTATACCTCTATTTTAGTATATGGTTTGTGTGGTCCCTAGGGCAAACGTGTACTGTGCAACTTATAGTATGATAATTAAGTTCCTTGTAATGTACTTTTACCTCTGACCTCATAAAGAGTGCAGAGGGGTTGTGTTTAGAATAAATACATATCAATTTGATGTATACCTTGTGTGGTGTGCTTTCATTTGGTACTCAAGGGATTATAAATGGTAAAACAACTTGCTTGTCTCATCATTAATAGTTTTGGCACCCACACTTGTTAGGACAGAGGGATAGCTTGGGGGCTCATTAGGAACGCGCCGCTTTTGGCCGCCATATTGGGTTGGGCTTTTAGGAGGTCTACACTTCTCTAGGCGCCATCTTGTGTGAGGGGCCAGTGGCTTGCCCTCACAGGACTCCCGCGATACTCCGGTATTTAAGATGGCCACCTCCCAAGCGCGCAGCATTGGCGTGCAGCGGGCGCGACATAGGCGCGCCGGAGGTGCGCCAGAGGTAAGCCCGTTTGCGCCCGTTTGCGCAACGGGCGCGCCTAGGGCCTGCTACTCTGCCCTTTCGACCACTTCACGCATAGTCTATTCTAGGGCAGAACTCTTGCAGTTTAGGCCGGACCAGAACCTTTGTACTCAGCAGGATATTCTTACTGATAAGCCGGAGCAGCTTTTATGTGGTTTACTCAACGTACGGTCACTTTGCAAGCACCACACGGAGATTGTTCTTCTCATTGAGTCCAGTGGACTGGATATGCTTTTCCTCACGGAAACCTGGACACGGGCGGACAGTGAGGTAGAACTGGGCTTGGCCTGCCCTTCGGGTTATAAAATTAGGCATACTCCTCGTTTGAAGAACAGAGGTGGCGGAATAGGATTCATCTTTAGGGAAACCTTATCCCTTTCGCAGTTAGAGATCAAGGAGGTACCGGGCTTTGAGCTCATGGGCTTCTCCTTTAAAGGGCAGGAGAGAACGTTACATTCAGGGGTTCTTCTCTGTTATAGACCGCCGGGTAATGTACCATCAACTCTGCCGGAATTTATTGATCTCATCTATGACCTCTCTAACTCCCATACCAGATTGCTAGTCCTGGGAGATTTTAATCTGTGGCCGAACGGGCCTTTGGATACTGCCTATAATGATCTCTGCCAGGCTTGTAGCAATATCCAGTTGCAACAGCTGGTCCTTTCTTCTACCCACTTGAAGGGTCACGTCCTGGACCTGGTTTTTGCTGACGCTCAACAGGTAGTGGTGAATGACATCTTGCCCCAATGCTGGACGGATCATGCACTTGTCTCCTTCTACCTCTATCTACCGGCTATTTCTTCGAGTGATACAGGGCTGAGACACACCAAAATGGGCCGACCCTGGTCTAGACTCCTAAAATTTTCAGCTCTGCCTACTCTACTCCCTGAAGGATTTATACTGGGAGATAGTGTCGATGAAAGCTACGCCAGCCTGTGTCGTCAAATATCCAACTCTTTGGATAAGGTGGCCCCACTGCGCAGATCAAGGGACAGACAAAACCAAGCCATGCCTTGGTATACCAACGATCTTTTGCAACTGAAGTTGAGATGCAAGCGGGCAGAGAGGGCCTGGAGGAAGCACTATTTAGATGCAGCGAAAGTTATCTTTAGACTGGCACTACAGGAAAATAAAGCACAGATCAAGTGTGCAAAAGCGGTCTACCTGGAAGACATGCTGAATCAGGCGACCAACAAATCACAGACCTTGTTTAAGATTGTGAACAATCTTTCCCACCCGACTGGTGCCATGAATAATATTCCAGTCTCTCAGGCCTTATGCGACTCTCTGGCAGCTGCCTTTGAGGATAAGATCGCTACTATCCTGAGCGGACTTGCTGGATCGGCCCCACCTACGTCAGTTTCAATGGATAATCTAGTTAGTCGGGGTGCTCCAGAGGGCTCTCCATGCTGCTCTCATTTGGAAGCTCAGGATGAATCTTCCAGTCGACCCCAGCTGAGTTGTCTTCCTCTCAGTCTGGGAGCTCCGGTAGTACCTTCCAGTCGACCCCAGCTGAGCTGTTCCCCTCCCAGTCTGGGAGCTCCGGAAGCACCTTCCAGTCGACCCCAGCTGAGCTGCTCCCCTCTCAGTCTGGGAGCTCTGGAAGAACCCTCCAGTCGACCCCAGTTGAGTTGTTCCCCTCTTAGTCTGGGCTTTCCGGGTGAATCTCCCAGTCAACCCCAGCTAAGTTGTTTTTCTCTCCCTCCTTTTGATGAGTTTTGCAAACTGGCGCAGACTGTGTCATCAGGCTTCCCGCTGGATCCACTCCCGCATAAATTCTGGAAACTGTTCCAGAAAGAACTTTTTCATCCACTGTATTCCATCTGCCATCAGTCGTTTGCCACCGCAACTGTCCCGGAGAGTTGGAAGTTGGCAGTGGTTTCACCCCTCCTGAAGAAACCCACACTCGACCCCACCTGCTTGTCAAACTACAGGCCCATTTCCTTGCTCCCTTTCCCGGTTAAGATCTTGGAGAAGCTGGCTACCCGATCTCTATCTAGATTCTTAGAGGATAACACCTGGCTTGACGTGGCCCAGTTTGGTTTCCGGCGAGCTCATGGGACGGAGTCTGCGCTGGTGGCCGTGTTGAACAATCTTCGTTCGCGGGTCGACATGGGTCGGGCAGCCTTTTTAGTGCTGCTCGACATGTCGGCAGTGTTCGACACGGTCAGCCACTCCACCCTTATCGGGAGGCTGGAGGAGAGCGGGGTCACGGGGCTGGCAAGGGACTGGTTAGTCTCGTATCTCAACAACAGGCAGCAGGTGGTGGCATTGCCGCCTTTTAGGTCGGATGTGCGGAAAGTTGGGCAGGGGGTGCCCCAGGGCTCGGCCATCAGTCCTATATTATTTAATCTGTACCTCCGCCCTCTGATCCAATTGATAAGCTCCTTTGGGATCTCGGTGTTTAATTACGCCGACGATACCCAATTGGTCTTCTCTCTGGAGGGCAAAGACGCCGTCTCCTTAGAGACATTTCACCGCTGCATGACAGCTACAGCGGACTGGCTACGCTCCAACTCCCTCCAGTTTAATGGGTCAAAAACGGAGGTGCTGCACTGCTCTAATGATCGTGTCCCGCGCCCACTGCCAGATTATTTCTGGCATCCCTCTTTTCCTGGGGCAGTGACTGCAGCAGAATCCGCTCGTAATCTGGGGGTCATGTTTGGCCCCAACCTACAACTGGACATTTTCGTTAATAAAACCGTAGCCACCTGCATGATGCTGCTTCGGATACCACGTAAAGTTCTACCATTGCTCCCAGCGCAGGCTAGGCCAGAGGTGGTGCGGGGTATCATCCTAAGCAGATTGGATTATTGCAACGCACTGCTTCTGGAGGCGCCTAGAGCGCTGGTGGGCAAGTTGCAGCGGGTACAAAACAGGGCAGCCAAGCTGGCACTTTCTCGCCCCGTACTGCCTCTTCCACCACGGCACTTCTGGATCTACATTGGCTGCCTGTTCATCAACGGATCCTTTTTAAAGCATCCTGTCTGGTTTTTAGAGCCTTGCATGGACAGGGTCCAGTTTTGCTGCAGAATTTATTTTCATGGTACTCTACCTCTCGGAGACTACGCTCTTCCTCTGCGTGTCTGGTGACGGTTCCCAGAGTCCAGAGGGTAAGGATGGGAGGTCGGTCGTTTAGTTTTGCGGCTGCTAGACTTTGGAATTCTCTCCCGATATTGTTGAGGAGTCAGGATGAATTTCTAACCTTTAAGAGAGGTTTGAAGACTCACTTGTTTCCAAGAGCAGTGTGATTCTGCATCAGTGGTTTCGGCTTGCTGAATCAAAGCGCCAGGATACCCTCTGGGTGGCAGTATAGCGCTATATAAGTATGCAAATACATACATACATACTTCTCCAAGTCTTAGCCTGAAGGCTGCTCTTCACAGCTACCACTAAGGATAGCTTTCTATAAGGTTGACTTTATAACCTGCCATCAATAAGGGTCAATTGGACTGGTGCAAGGTGCCCACTAGAATAGTGGACATCATATACCAGGCCAACTTCTCACAGATCTCAGAGCAACCTTTGATCTTGTTCCCAGAGGGCTGTTATGGGCATCCTTAAACGAACTGGGAATACCTGAAACCCTAGTTGGAGCAAATGGCAAATCTCCATCAGAAGAACTATGCCCAAGTTTGCTGGGGTCCCAGGGGGCAATTATCTGACAAGATCCCGATCTGTAGAGGTGTGAGACAGGGGTGTGTCCTAGCTCCCACCCTATTCTCCCTTAATGTCAACAATGTGGTAGGCACACTATCACAGGGGAATACAGATGCACCAAAGCTAGATGGGGTGGAGGTTCCCACTCTTCTCTTTGCAGACAACACCCTCCTAATATCCCAGACTTCAATGGGCCTCTAATTGCTTCTAGTGCTCTTCAATGCCTATCTAAGGGCCTTGAGATAAACATTTCCAAAACAAAGTTCATGGTAGTTTTACGCCATAAAGTATTCAAGCAACCCTTAACCCTGGCAAATGAAACCTTTGAACGGATGCATAGCTTAAAATATCTGGGAATAATGCTCGATAGCAAGCTATCATGGCTACCCCATATTGAGAAGAGAAGGGCAGTGATTCAGCACCAAGCTCCAGTGATTTATATGACATTTCAGGGGTCGACCTCAAAGGCAGTCCTCCACCCTATGGAACTGTAAAAGTTAAAGTCTCAATCCGCTGCTCTATATGGGGCGAAAACATGGGGCCATGTGTAGTCAGATCTTCTTACAACTAGGGAAAACAAGTTTGTAGTTTACCTCCTCCACCTCTCTACTAGCACACCCATAAACCCCATGTTTCTAGACGTTGCTTTAAAAAGAGTGGAGGACCTAGCTAGACTTAGACCCTTATTATATTTGGTAAGACTATAGATGACCGAGGAGCTGAGCCCATATAAGAAGGCAGCAGAGGAACTGTTGACCTTAGATATTCGTATTACATTCCCTTGGTTTAAATATATACACTACTGGCTTGACAAATTGAACCTCGGCCTCCTCTGGACCGACCCTGGCTCGCTAGTAGCCCTGTCCAAACTACAATTGAAAGCCTGTTACTGGGAGTTCATCCAGGCAAACCTCCACAGCTCCTTTACTCATGGCAGACTTAGACAACACTTCTTCTCCATCAAGGATAGAGCCAGCTATGAGGTCTTTTTTGACCTACCACTTAAGCAACTAGCAAAATCACTTTTCTTAAAATTTCATTATGACACACTCGAACTAGGATTGTTTATGGCCTTGCGAGTTGCTAATGGGAGTATCGGTAGTACATCTACATGCACCTTACGCTCCCAGCTACAGAATGAAATAGTACGCCATGTGATGCTCTTCTGTCAAGCATATAAAAAACAAAGAGGGAAGTGGATAGGACTCCTATGCAAATATCTTGGTATACAAAGGTGTTTGGAGGTGCTAAGAATTTTGAGGAGCAGCACGTCCACTTTCATAGTTTTTGCAGTAAGCAGCTATCTATTCTCAGTCGAAATTAAAAAGAAAGGGAATGGTCTTAAAATTTAACCTGGTGGTACTTTTAACTTGATTTTAAAACAGATAAAACTGCAATTTGCCGTGAAAGTCCTTCCCTTGTGGGAACCCAGGAACTAAGATAAGTAGTGTACCTTTAAAATGCCTACACTTTCCATACACAAGATGAACTTTGTTTTTAGCTGTACAGGTTTAGACAAGGGAGTTTTAACAAATGTTTCATGATGATTTTAATAGCGGATTGCAGTAAGCAGTTACCCACTCTCAGTCACCATTACAAGGAAAGAAAATGTTCTCAAATTTTAACTTGGTGATCCTTTTATCTCAATTTTGACTAGATAAAACTGTGATTTGCCATGATAGCCCTTGCCTTGTGGGAACCTAGGAACTACGCGTTTTAAGCTGTACAGGTTTTTAGACTAGGGAGTTTTAATAAATGTTTTATGAAGATTTTAATAAGGGATCGATCTTATTCATAACAAATTTGCCTTTTCTACTTATGTAATTACAATACTGGTATGTTTTATGGAACAATTTTTGGAAATAAACTTATTGAATTACATGTCAGTGGGTAAAGGTAGTATGCTGTGCAGTAGTCTAGAATGTCTGTGAAGTGGGAAGTGAAGTTATGCCTATCAGCCTTATCAGCCTTATGGAAAGTTAAGTAATGCACAGCCTGAATGCAGCAGAGCCAGCTGGGAAGCTGATTACCTTACATAAGATCACAAGGTAATGGAAAAAAGTATAATGCAGAGGGGAGAAATACTAAAGAGATGCTCACAGGCCATGTCAAGGTCTTACAGGGAATGAAGAAGCGAAATCCATTTATGAAAGCAAAGAAAAAGATGGGCACATTGACCTATGGAGACCAACATACAGACTGAGACTGAAGGACGTGGAGGGACACAAGGACTGAAGTATAGATTTGAGCTCATGAACTAGTGGATAGAGATACATAGGAAGAAAGCAGGGATTGGCGCCAAGGGCGAAGTGGATCAGGGACAAACATAAAGATGGGTACATGACTGAAATAGGGGAATGGGAACAGTAACTGAAGGGGAAGTAGGCACATGGATTGGTGGGGGAAGAGCTGATGTAGGAAGATGGACTCAAGGACAGGTGCGAGCTTCATATTGGAACTAAAGAGCAGATGGGCACTGGGCTGGGGAGGTAGAAGGGCTTGGAGACTAGAGAAATAAGATGGAAAGGAAGACTGATAGGGCAATATGTACACGGAGTGAATAAACAAAATAAATAGGGAAGGGAAAGGGTGGGCACCAGATTGACTGAGGAGGGCGGGCACAGGGTCTCAAGAAGAGATTGGCACAAGGACTAAGATGATGGGCAAAAGTGCTAGGTAGAAATGTGCACAGGAAACTTTTCTGTATGAAACCATGCAAGGGTAAGATGGACACTGGGCATTGAGAGAGAATTGGTACAGAAGGAAAGAAGGGAAGAGTGACTTCTTGATTAATGGGGTATTGAATATACTGTAAGGAACATCAGGAGATGAGACCTAGGAACTGAGACAGATGTCAGCATGGGCTGAAGTGGAAAGGGACACACCGAGCAACTGGAGCACAAAAGGAGAAAAAGTCAAGACACCTCAGATAAAGACATCTTCATAGCAGCCCTAAGACGATACCACCAGCATATACAGAACACGAAGTGCACAACTCTTGCAGATCGCATAGACGCCAGCATTAACAGCAGCAAGGAAATCTTCACCATCATCAAAGTTTTCACTGCACCTTCTGACATCCCCAGAAACATAACCCCTTTGCAAGACCCTTTCAAAAAACTCTTAGAATTCTCCTGTAACAAAGTCGCATCCGCATACAGCAACTTAGATCTCAACCAGACCCCATCACCATTGCAAATCCTGCAACTTTCCATCACAGTCGAAGAATTAACCCTGAACTTGTGGCCTGCCATCACCACTATCAAAATCACTGCTACCAAGAAGACCATCCCTTTGGGATCTCCATCTGACCCTCGCCCTGCCCATGCCTTCACCAAATGACTCCTACCGATCAATGAAGCCCTAACACCCATCCTCATCATCTCTATCAACTCAGCCACATTTCCAGACACCTGGAAACATGCCACCATCATGCCCCTGTTCAATAAACCCTCTGCTGACCCAGCCACCCCTTCCAACCAGAGGCCCATGTCCCACTTACCAAATCCATCAAAATTCTTATTGAAAGTAATCAACCAATGCCTCACCAACCACCTCAGTTTCCACCAGCTCTTCGACGCTATGCAGTGCTGATTCAGGCTCAGCCCCAATTCAGAAACAGCACTCATTGTGGTCACAGATGGCATCTGCATGATCCTTGACAGAGGAGACAAGGCAGTACTCATTCCCCTAGACCACTCTGCAGCATTTCACGTGGTTTCACACTCCATCCTTAACAGACACCTGCACAAGATTGGCTTCAAAGGACCCGCTCTCCACTGGATATGCTCCTTCTTAACAGATAGCACACAAGCTTTGAGCCTTGCACCTTATGCCTAGGAAGCCTGAAAACTCATCTGAGGAGTGCCTCAAGGCTCATTTCTCAGCCCCACCATCTTCACAGTATACATGACCCCTCTGGCCAACATCATCCACGAACAGAACATTAAACCCCTTTACTACACAGGCGATATGCAACTCATACTCTCCCTCTCAGACAAGACCCCGACACAAGAAACATGTTCACCGCCTGAATGACCGAAGTCATAAACTGGATGAAAGCCAACTGTTTCAAGCTAAGTAGAGACAAGGCAGAAGTAGTGATCTTCATCAAGAACACCTCACCATGGGATTCCAACTGGTGGCTGGCCGAACTCAGAAACACACCAACGCCAGGAACCTTGGAATAATCATCAACCATAAACTGGACATGAACACACAAGTCAACGCTGTCACTGCATCCTTCATTCATGCCCTGACAATGCTGAGGAAGATCTTCAAATGGCTCCCAAGCAACGTTAGAAAAACTGTCACTCATGCCCTTTTTACCAGCAAGTTGGACTATGGTAACACCCTCTACACTGGTATCACCGAGCAACTCACTAGAAGATTACAAACCAACTTGAACTCAGCAGCCTGATTCATCCTCAACCTCCCATACAGAACTCCTATTACACCATACCTTAGAAAAGTACCCTAGGCCCAATATACAAACTTGCTCACTTCCAGCTCTTCACACACACACATTCAAAGTACAACACAACTCAGGCCCCACTTTCCTGAACAGTCACATCTCCTTCCACCAGCCACAGGACTCCTCCAACCCACAGGTCTCCTACTTGCAGACATCTCATGCATGTGCAGAACCAGATCAGGAGGACAGGAGTTCTCTTACACCACTCCTAAAGTGTGGAATGAGGCCACACTCCACATCAGAGCCTCCTCCCCTCTTCTTGAATTCTGCACTGAGCTGAAGACCTGGCTTTCCAATTAACATAACATAACATAACATAACATACCATACCATAACAGGTGAACTGATTGGGTTAACAGGTAGAGAATGTAACAAACAAACATTGTTCAGAATTGACTGAAGCAGTACATTTAGAAGGCCCTTACATTGTTCCAAACACCCCTGTTACCTTCAAGCTGGAAAGACTCAGTGATCCTCTGTCTTCAAGAACGGGCTGGGCAATACATCAACCTAGGCTAGTCTGAGAAATCAGTGAGAGGGACAGTTTTATGGTTGTATGTGAGAAGGTTTTGTGATGTGTTGGGCCAGTGTTGTGGCTGTGTTGATATTATAACTAGAATGCAGGAACTGGTGTCTATGTCAAAAGAGCAAGTACAGAAATATAACCTTACATAAATATTCTGTCCTAAATATCATTTACAAAATATTATTCCATTAGGTGTAGATTTTCTATAATTAAGTCCAATACAATATTTTCTACATCATATTTGGGACATAATATTTATGTCAAATGATACACTGACAATGATATTCTGGTCCCACACCTTAGAAGGCAGCACCATGCAGGTGATAGTAGTTTTCACTAAACACTCAGAGCAGTACAGGGTGATTGTGTCACTTGTTGTAGCAACTGCATCATGTCATATTAAGTTTGCTGCAGAAGGCGTTACAGTTGTAGCTTGACAATGGATCAACTGGCACTCGACTAACCATGGTAGCTGCACACATGCCAACACCAAGTTACAAGCGCTCTCCAAATCTATCCTACTCATAGCCACAGAGGTGCTGAATGCACCAATAAATGATGTTTGCCAAATTCCACTTGAAGTGCCAGCAGCAGAAAATTGACTGGATGTGGGTAGGGAAGCTGGTTTTGGATACTTTCCTCTACAGCTCGAACACTGCAGCAGGTTCTGTTGTATGCAAAAGTCAGGTAGAGTGGAAGTGGAGTTGCTGGATATGCATGTTTTCCTTTCTTAGACTAAATACTTAAATGTCTTGGAAAAAATAATTTTTTTAATATTTGGTGGAAAAGAGACATTCCCCAGCCCTTGGTCAACCATTTTATCACTGTCACTATTACAATTGTCTCAACGCTGGGCTCATTAAAATACCAACATCCAAACTGCAAAGATTCCAGATCCACCTTGCTTTAATCCTGGTTTGCCTGAAATAAAAATAACTGCATCACGCCCACACTGATGGCCTTCCACTGGCTCCCTGTGAAGGAAGAGTAAAGTTTCAAATTCATATGCCTCTGAAATTTCACATTCTATTTGTACTGCTCCATATTAACTGTAAGTCCCTTATCTTCTCACCAGATGTCTAATACCATCCAATCTAAGCTTACTGTGTATCCCTTCCACTCATAATAAGTAATTCAGAGGAATGACCCTTCATGGACATAGCCTATCCTCAAAGAGTTCTCTACCTCTCACTCTGCACATGTAATCTGACTTTCTCAAATGTAGGTGATTATCAAATACTCAGTTCTTCAAGTAGACACTTCTCGCTAGCTTTATTCCTGCTTGATACTATTCTACTTCCTTTCTCGGGACTGTTGGAAGATGCCTAAAACCAGTTTCCACTCCTTCGATCGGCAGACCCTTCGATCAGCATATATGACTGCTGGACTTCTTCTGCTGCGAATAATACTCCTAAGGATTTCTATTTATTATCCAGAATGTAATTCATTTCAGCTTCTGTATATCTGATTTGCTGTGCTCCGAGGCTACCCCAAGTGTTTAATCGGTGCTTGACAAAAAAGAAATAGGAAGGAGGTAAACCAAAATAGCACTATCATGTTGAAGCTAACCAAATGAGACAGGCAGTTAACAGGCAAGTCAAATAAAGTCAAGACCCTCCTTGATCGTGGGCATGTAGTAGTTATTCCCTGATAAGTACCCGTTCTGTCTCTGTGCCCCTGTGGAGTCTGAAACTTGAATGAAAGTCACTCGGAAGGCCATTTGATGCCACGTGGAAGGAAACTGGATGATTAGCAAATGTTTAAAGTGCCTTTGCACACAGAATAAGTCTGAGATAGGCCAGTGATTATAAAGTTTGTCTTGGACTGCCAAGTGTTTATTTACAATCGGAGTGTGATGAAAAGGAGATCCTTGTATCCCATCTGATTAAGAAAGTCATCAAACAGGACCCTCCACTTGTTGTATGACCTTTGATTGTCAACTTGAAGTGTAAGAAAGGAGCTAACTTCAGCAATCCATTTCAATTTCAATTAACCAACGTTGCTCCACAGAAATTACAGATGGGATGTTGTTCAAACTATAAGGGTTTTATTAGCAATTTAGTCAAGGTTAGTTCAGTTAGCAAAATTGTAGCAAATGTATCATAAGAGCCCACACATAAAAATGATCATGCAATCTATATTTGTATCTTATGACGAAGAAAATTCAAAAAACAGAACTACATAAAGAAGTAAAATATCACATAAGCAAGTTCCATAAGTCTCTGTTCTAAATAAAGCATCTAATGTGGCAAGGAAGCTTTTACGAGGAAAGGTGTCAGGATCAGATGAACCAAGATTAAGGTTCAGGGGAAAAAGTATGAGTGCTCAAGCATGAAGCTCAACACTCTAGAAGGCGAAATCAACAGAGCTTAGAAGAGATCTTCTCTCGGCGAAGTCAGGAGAGGGCCTTCCAAACTGTTCTATGGAACACATAATTAATAAGTGAAAGAAAGTTCTGGAAGACTCTCCATATCAGTGCCCACCAAACAGACCAATCTGGAGTGGCCGTTCTATGGGAGCAGGGAAACTCTTTGCTTTCCCAGTGCTGAATGATAAAGCGAACATCTGTGCTACCTTGGATGCATCATCGGTCTGGTCTGCCTGGGATAGGAGGATCATGCCCACCATCACCTTCTCCTAGGCCAAAGCGAAATTCCAATAAAGTTTCAACTATTTAACAGTTCAGTACAATAACAGTAAGCCTATATGTTGATAAGACACCTGCAGAGGGAAAATAACATGAAACTTGCAAAGCATTTATAAATGTGAAATATGTGTAATTTGGGCCTAGTTACAATGTAAACCAACTTTAAATCAACTTGCCTTTCAAGCAAATACAGTTAGCATGAGTAAATACATAGACTACTCTTCGATGATATATGCATGTGATTCTTCTTAAACATGAAGAGATTGACTATAATCCAGGTAAATATATGGGTGGCTCTCACTAAAGTAAATATAGCAACCTACTGCATTTGGTTAATATAATGCACTCAGATTAATACATTTAACAGTAATTGACTCTAATTTGCATATGTGCACTAAATTACATGGCTCCGAGTGATTATGCTATGTTTGAGATCTTCATCCTGTGAACATAGGGGCATATTACCAAGGGGGGGGATAGGCAATTATCGCCCTATTAGCAAGCTGTCGCTAACTGATGTTAGCGACAGCTTTTAGGCGATAGCGAGTGGTTTGGGGCCCGCTTTGCATGTCAGCGATGTTTATCGCTAATGACATGCAAAGTGGGCGTACCCAACCAGTAAGCGACTGAAAGCAGTCGCTAACGTCGCTATCGCCCATTAGCAAGGCAGGCGTATTGTTGGAAATATTCGCGCTAAGCGTGAATATCTCCAAATACTAACACCTGCCCAGACCAGTACTTAGCCATGTTATCCAATGGGAGGTGGATAACATGGCTAAGAGCATTTCATCGCTAATGCGTGAATATCGCTGTATTCGCAGCGATATTCACGCATTTCGCCGCTATCGCTGGATATTTTAGCCCAATGAAGAAGAACGTTGCTAATAGCATGTTTTCTCCGCTAACATATCCAGCGATAGGCAGCGATAAAAAAAACGTCGCTAAGCCTATTTAGCGATAAATATTGCTACTTGTTGGTAATAAGCCCCTAGGTTTTTCTACAGAGCTTATGTTCATAGGAGAAGTTATTTAAACTATGGTCTAAACAGGATAACTACTAGGAGTTATAGGAAGCAATTGAATAATTGTGGAAAAATTGTCGAACCAATGTCCTTGTGAGTGTATTGGGACAATGAGAAGTCGGGAAAATCCAAGAGTGTCCATTTGTTCAATGATGTTTTGATTGTACAAATTGTAAAGATCATCTACCCAGCTTTCACTACTGGGAACACTACTCCAGCCTATGGCTGCAATGGCATAATTCACTGGTAGTGAAATGGCAGTGATAGCAGCATGGCAAGCGTGCCTTGGGTCCTAGTGAAAGTAGGGAATTCATCTCACAGTCAACAACTGAACACCACATTAGGCTGCTTACCTTTCTAATGTCTTGCCTCACCCCCTTTTTTGCATCGCTCCATGTTTTATGTCCCCTTTTTGGCAGACAGATAGTGCATCTCCAGGTCCTCCTGAACAGCTGCTGCCTTCACAAGGTGGCCTGGCCCCTTGGGGTGTTTCAGTTCATGAAAGCACCCTTGGCACAAACTGAGAAAGCACCATTTAGCATTCCTAATGTGACTTCTACCTTGTTTTCTGAAGGGGATTTCATGACCCAGAAGGCTTACGGTGGTGGCTATTTTGGAGCGGGCATTACTACAAAAATGGCCTTGATGCACGTTATTTTGAAGAATCCTGAGGTGCGGTTGTCTCCACTTGGTCTGCTGTGAAAGGAAGAAGTCACTAAAAAATTCTGGAAGATTCTTGAAACAAAAATGCTCTCCTGGTTGAGCGTTTAAGCGCTAAAATTAAACTTTATTTTAGCCTTTGTGTGAGAGGAATACTAGGGTCACTTTGATTGTGCATTTGTGGCTGTGAATCTTTTATTTTGAGCAAGGTATTTTGTGTTCTAAAAGTCGAAGTCATTTTGTTGTTTTGAAACTACATCCTAGATACATTATGGCAATAGAAGACAATAGTTACTCTTGAACAATTCTTAGATACATTTTGGCATTAGAAACATTCTGCGGTAATAATCACTGTATTTAAGCAACGAGTCAAGTTGTGAACTATTCCGTTGAAAAAGACAAAAGGTAATGGAGTAGAAGTAGCTCTTGATGAACCCTTGAGACTGAACTCTGTTGTGAAAACATATAGACGCTGCAAAAAATAAACAGCTTTTGAAATATTGAACTGCTGTTTGAAGGCCAATGAAGAGTAATGGATGTATATGTGAATGTAGTACTTGTATGTTTTCATTGAAAAATGCCAAATAAGTAAACCTAGCTGCTGCACAGTATTCACTCCAAATTAAAAGAGTATCAAAGTTTTCTGTATTCACAGTTTACTAAAAGCATAATCCCTAATCCCTGAACAGAGATACGTATCAGTGTTTGAAAAGGAGCATAATATTCTTTCATCGGAGGTGATAATTTACTCTTATCAAATAAAGGTTGGGAGATAAAGGCATTCAGAAGAAGAGCATAATCATACATTTTTTTTTGCTTTTATGTCTCCCTCCCTGATCTTCCTTTCCCAAAACCCTTTCCCTCATCTTGCCACATAAACCTTCTGTGCTATTACAGCGTGCAACATTGATTGTGCCTGGAGATGAACCTATTGAGCATTATTACCCTGACTCTGAATTTTACCACACAGACAGAATATTGTACTCACAAATTTAGCTCCTCCCGATCTGAGTGATGACATTTTGGGGGCATTAACCCTGATACAATAGGAGCTGTCCCCCTGGATTGCAGAAAATGCTGCCCTAAAAGAACAGGTAGACAACTCTAACTGAACCCAACTGACATATCTTCAAGTTGATATACAGGAGGACAATCCTGGCTAGTGGTGACTTCCAGGCAGGCATGGGGAACCCCTCTACAAGTATCCATAACAGTCCTGCCCCAGTTTCCATTCACTTCTCTGAAGCACTTCTCTGGAGATCCTGCTAAAAACTAAATATTTCTGACACAGGTGCTGCTTCATTTTTCCTGTGGCTCCAATACTTTCCCAGATGCCCAGTCACAGGTAGCATTCAGAATCTCCTATCTGGAAGGTGACACAACTTCTTGGGGGTGCCAAATGTAAGAAATTATGATCTTATTCTATTCTATTCTGTATTGTTGATATAATTCAGGATGGATTTCAAGAACATTTTTGATCGTTAGGAAACAACCATGTCCACCAACAGTAAGTTTCATGTGTTATGTTACAACAGGGTAATAAAGATCTCATTTTATAATTGACTACCTTTAACTTGCTGAAAGCCGATACTGCTTGGCCAGAAGAGAAGCAGGTGCCTTGTTTTATCAAGGGCTGAAAGATGAGTTGAAGGACGTAAAGATCCAAATAGATATTCATCCAAAGATATGTTATGATTTATTAAGCTTGACACTTCAGTTAAACCACGGGTTAGCAGATAGGAAAGGAGACTGAATGTGTTACAATAGACCCAATGCTCAAATAGAAAAGGAAAAGACAGTAAATTCCCCTTCCGAGGCAACTACTGAACCCATGGAAATTGGATCAGTGAGAACACTCTTGACCAAAGAGAAGAAATATCAGAGACGATGCAATGGCCTGTGCCTATACTGTGGAAATAAGGGGCACTTCGTAAATAAATGTCCAGTAAAGCCTATGGCAAAACCTTACATTGGTCTTAGTAAAAAAGACAACCACAGGTTCGTAAGGGAGGGCACAGAACTCAGATGCTCAACTTTGAGTTAAGGGTCTGTCATGAGCACGTGGTGTATCCTTTCCTTGAAAACCACCTTGGACTGTAGTATAGAACCTCTTGCTATATTGAAGATGACCTAGGAAGTAAACAGGGAAAGACATGAGATTAATATTAAGTTGAACTCAGGTGCCATAGGCAATTTCATTGATCATGGCATGGTGGAAAAATTTAGAATTTGCAGCCTAAAGAAATCACAGTCTGAAGTGGTTCAGGAAGTAGATGGTTTACCTCTGTCTTCTGGACTCATTGTAGCCCATACCATGGAATTAAAATTGGAGTATCCGTTCATCTCAACCATCAACCGCATCACCCCTGATTTTAGTTCCTTAGGCCAACAGTGAGCTGCTCATTGTATTGATTATCGATGGCAAGACAACAACACCCACCTTGCTTGAGCAGGTCAAAGCAGCCGTTATATACACTACATTAGACCTACATGGTACCTACCACCTGGTCAGGATGTGCAAAATGTGAGAAAAAACTGCTTTTAAATCTCGATTTGAACTTTTTGAAAGTACTGTTATGCAATTTGGTCTTTGCAATTCCCCAAATGCATTTCAGAACTTTCTGAATAATGCCTTAAGGGACTATTTATATAATTTTGTCCTTGTGTACAGTGGTGACATTTTAATTTACTCTACCGATTTGATAAGCCATGTAAAACATGTCCCCTTGGTCTTGTTACCCCCACAGAAACATCATCTATCCTGCAAACTAAGCAAGTGTGAATTTGATACAACTGATGTTGAAGTTTCTTGAGTGATTTGGTCCCCTTAATGATTTAGAATGGCAGATCAAAAGGTAAAAGCAGTAAAAGACTAACCTACACCAAATAAATATTCCTAATGTGGAATGCTTTCTTGTTTTTGCCAATTGTTATCCACTGTTCTTTGTCCATTTTTCAAATGCTGCCTTGCCCATCACCTGCTTACTGAGAGAAACCATCCCTTTTGGTTGGTCACCGGAAACACATAAAGCTTTTTTATTTTTGAAGAAAGCTTTAACGATGGCCCCTATATTGGCTCTTCCTAACCCTGAAGAGGCCTCATTATGGAAGAGGATGCTTCTGAAGTCGCGATTGATGCTTTTCCATCCAATGAAATAGGCAAACTGGTCAATTGCATCCAGTAGCTTTTGTGTTTTGTGAATTAAATGAAGTGTAACTACACTCTTGTAGAAAATGAACTTTTAGCCATAAAAGGGGCGTTAAAGGCTATTAGAGAACTTATTTGTGGAAAGCAAAGAACATGGTCATGGTGTATTCTGATCATCAAACCTATAGTTTATGCACTCAGCACGCCAACTCATTCCCCGCTGTTGGACCCGGCTCTTTGGGCAGGTTCACCCCGAGACTTTTTGCTTTTTCCTAGCCTGTTTCTGTGACCTAGTGTTGGTGATTTTAGGCCTCTGCGCACTTTTTCACTGTGGTACAGTGTAAAGTGCTTGAGCTCTCTGTGTATGTGTGGTGAGTGACCTGCCCTCCCATAGGAATGAATGGGGAATATGTATGCCCATGGTAGTTCCTGATGTGTGGGGAGTGCAGGGGCGAGTTTGGTATGAGAGAACTCGTGAGACTGAATGCTGCGAAATGGTATATGCGGCATGAATGTGTCTAGTCTAGAAGTGCCACTTTTAGAGGTTGGCATATTTGTGTAATTTGTGTCTGGCGTGTGATTGGCTGGTGAGCCTGGGTCCAGGGGTGCCTGGGCCTGCTTGTGGATTGACTGTCTGGTTTGAGGGTGACAGGGGCTGGAGAGCCCAGGAGGTTGTCTGAGTCAGCCCGTGGATGAAAGGCAGCATCTGCTGACAGGGAAGTGGGAGGAGATGGCACCTGAGAGTGAAGGGCTGTGCCTGCCTGCCACAATGCTGGCTCCACCCCCCGCTGGGCGACTGTCACCTCTGCCCCTGATACTGACAGGACTTCCCTATAACCAGTTCTATCTGGTTCTCACACTGCCTACACAAAGACTTCAAATACTTTTCTGTGTATAAGAAGGGGCTGTGTCCCCTTCCAACTTGTTCTTGTTTCTGACTTGAATCTACCAGGGGCGGGCGCTGCCCAGCCCCTGGATGCCTGGAGGACTTCTGGGGGACCCCTCTGCCTTGCCTGGGCTGATGGGGGACTTTGCTTTGCTCTAGGATCCCTTTTGGACCTTCTTCCTATCCCCCCCAGGACCTGTTGTAGTTGGAGGCGCTGTATTGTAATTATAGCGCTGGGGAACGCTGTATCTGGCCGTTAGCGCTTGGGAGCGCTGATCTATGGCCCTTTTAGCGCTTTGGAGTGCGTTATTTCCCCCTAGCGCTGAGGAAGCGCTTTGATTGTGGTACCTTTGCCTAAGCGCTGGGAAGCTCTTCATCTGCCACTCGCAGCGCTTGGGAGCGCTTTTGTTTATGGCCTGATCGAGTGGCCACCTCGATTTGATTGAGTGTTTAAAGCCAGTGCCCACCAGGCATTGCCCCGTGTTTTCACCGCCACCGGCCCGGAGAGTGAGTGGAAGGCGCTGTCCCGCCTCCCTGCCCCAGGGCCGCGCTGCGATTGGCCGCAGCCATGACCCAGAAGTCAGGCAAGCGGCGGCGGGACAAGAGGGCGGCCCGGAAGTGCTGGATGCTCTTGCGGGGCTCCCGTGCGCTGATAGAACCCCGCCAGCTGCCAAGGATGTTGTTCGCCATCAAGAAGGAGCACGAGAGCCCACCTCGCCTCCACCTGACCCAGCGCGTGTGCTGTCTGCCCCGGGAGAATAAAGGAGAGGCGTCGTCTCGAGCAGGGCTCCCGTGTCTCATTAGGGAGCCCTGCGTGTGCGAGCGCTGCAGTGGGAAGAGCTGAGGTGGCGCGAGGCACATTGCCGGTGCCTGCCCTCACCGCGAACACAGAAGGTGTCCTGCTGTCTGCCCAGAGGAGCCCCGCCAAAGAAGAAGCAGCCCGGTGAGTGAACGGGCTGGGGGCGGGCTCCGTAGGGGTGTGTGATGGCACCAGTGCACTACCCAGGATGTTCGGGGTAGTTAGGGCGGCCCCGAATGGCAGTGGGCCGCCCCACCGTTCTTCTCGAGCCC
The DNA here is from genome assembly GCF_964263255.1 of Lissotriton vulgaris. NCBI lineage: Eukaryota > Metazoa > Chordata > Amphibia > Caudata > Salamandridae > Lissotriton > Lissotriton vulgaris. The sequence goes on along the minus strand of NC_141691.1, from coordinate 841,753,115 downwards.
AGATGGCTCCAACGAGGGGGGCAAGTTGTTTTTCGAGCCCCGAGGGGCTCAGGGACATATTTCAGTTGATTAGAGCCACGAAGCTCTAAGGGAGCCATATTTGTTTTAAGGAGCCTGAGAGGCTCAAGGGCATGTTGCCTCAAGGAGCTAGATGGCTCCCTCGCCCCCATTATGTCCCAGAGCCTGTGTGGCTCCAACGTGCGCAAAGTCCAGAGCCTGTGTGGCTCCAGCAGTGGGCGCGGTTTGCGCCTAAGCGCCTGTGAGGGCCCTGGCGCAGTTTTGAAGATTCCCAGCTGCCCAGCAATTAGTGGGCAGCTGCACCGTTTAGGCGCAATTTCAGGAGAGAGTCCCTGTGTGGGACAGAGAGGGCACAGTGGTGCCAGGCCTTCACAGCTGCGCAGCACTGAGTGCCAGCTGCTACGTTTAGGCTTTCTTTTCTTGAGACTGGGGCTGCATGGCAGCGCACCCTGACATTGAGACTCAGGGCGTCTTAGCCCCAACAAGGCCAGTTGGCATAGGGACTGCCACAGGTAGTGGCTTATGTGAGTTTTTGCGCAATTGTATGGTTATTGCACCTCTGAATGTGTTTGCTTGCATCATGTGTTATTCCTGCATCTCTGAATGTTTTTAGACATCATGTGATTTTTGCGCTATTGTATTACTCTGGCACCTCTGAATGTTTTTAGGCATCATGTGTCTTCCTTTTCCCTGCGCTGCACCTCTGAATGTTTTAGGCATCATGTTTCTTCTTGCGCTGCACCTCTGAATGTATTTTATTGCATCATGTGCTCTGTTCTGAACACCGCTGAATGTGTAGGTTTATGCATCATGTGTTTCCCTTATCTTACACTTCTGAATGTTTTTATGCATCATGTGTCTTTCTTTCCTGCGCTGCACCTCTGAATGTTTTAGGCGTCATGTGTCTCCTAGCGCTGCACCTCTGAATGTGTTTGTGATGCATCATGTGCCTTATTCTTAACACCGCTGAATGTGTAGGTTTATGCATCATGTGTTTTTCTCTTTACTACTCCTCTGAATGTATATTTATGCATCATGGGTAATGTGTTCTTTCCTAGACCCCTAAATGTGTTTTATTCTTAGGTGGTTGTTCTTTTTAGTACAGGTGGTCCTAGTGAGGTCCTGGTACCTGTTCCCAGTAGTTACTGGATGTGATTTATAACTGTTACTTTGTGCTACAGTGATCTTATATTCTTTTATTCTAATTTCTGACAAGTACTTCTATTTCGAAAAAGTGTTGATTCTGACAGTGGCCCCTGTGGCCCTGTCTTGTAAATAATCCCTTATGAATGTTGCCCGTGCCAGTTGGCACAATGTACATGTGTGATTTTTATCTGATATGTGTTTTGACAATACAAAAGTTATTTTAATATAACCTTGTGTGGAGTTCCTTTTGTGGTGTGCCTAGTATGTTGTTGCTGTTGTGTGCTGGCGCAAATGCTTTACACATTGCCTCGGAGTTTAGCCTTACTGCTTGTGCCAAGCTACCAAGGGGGTGAGCAGGGGTTATCTTGGCGTGTGACTTCCTTGCCCTGACTAGAATGGTGGTTTCTGCCTGGCTTTGGCGTCAGCCTTAGCCTACCAGAAATAGCCAGTTCTAACACCCACCAACTGACATGGCTGCTATTTTTTGCAGACTTTACTTTTGTGGTGACTTTTCTAGACAGGAGTGGAGAACCGAAAATCCGACTTAACTCAATCATTTATCTTAAAAGGGTGATTTGAGTAATCAAAGCTGACAATTTTTGTAATGCAGCCTTGAGTTGTTTGTTCATAATGTTTCATCCATGTGTGGGTGAAGCCTGTGTTGCAGGCAGGTTTTTTAGGGCCTGATCTAGAGTGTGGAGGACTGGATATGAGGGCCTGATTTATAGCTAGGCGGTATAGATACTCCGTGGCAACAGCAACGCAATATCCATACCACCAGGACTGTGGTCCGCCTGCCAGAAAAAAATGTGGGGGGATCTTTGGTTTAATTACAGCAGAGACTACTCTGTCTCTACCATGATTAACCCCTCTGACAGCCCAACAGAGTGAGGGCCCTCAGAGGGTGACCTCTAATTCTACCCACTTAATTTAGATGGGTAGAATTAGAGGTAAACCCTGGTGGTAGAGAGCAGAGAAAACTACTAAATGCTCCCCTCACCATCGGACTCCCATGGAAGGGGAAGCATTGCCCTTTGCATTTTCAAAAAGAAAACCCAGCTCCTGGATTTTCTTTTTGAAAAGAAAAAAGAAAACAATTTGTTGTATGGCTTCGTCATGCTTGATGGAGCTCTGCAGCAAATTGTAAAAAGCATGTACAGGAACCGCTGGGATGTAAAGCAAGCATTGGAAATGCCAATATGTCAAGCCTTCGCAGGCGTGCCTTCTTTTTGATTTATTTATGTTTTTGCAAACCTGCAATATGCAAAAAAAATGCAAACATATGCAAAAGATTTAAACAAAAGTGGGACTTAGCAGGCCAGGAAAGCTATCCTTGGCACTGAAATGCACTCCGTTTCAAGTGATGGTGCATATTCGATTTGGTAAATTGAGTAGAATGAGACAGTTAAAGCTGTTCCTAGGCCAGGTATAATGAAAGGTGAGAAGGCATCTTTTGTCAAAAAAATATGTTCGGCACAGACAGAAAAATCTCACGTTGGCATATATTAGATCACTCTTTGGAAAGTCAGTCACTCCAGCGTTATACCAGAACAATCTTCTGGAAATATGGCCTAACGGCCATAGTTGCTGACTTTAAAACTGGGGAACCAGGTTTTAGTCCTGCTGTCAGTTCATCATCCTGTGATCCTGGGCAAATTACCTAATCCTCCCATGACTTTGAAACAAAATCTGACCTTGTAATGTAATCTTTAATGCACTTTAATGCCCTTGTGCCAAGGTTGTGCTATATAAAGAATTGCAAAAAAAGTTAGCAGTAACAGTATAACACAATTATTTCAGCCTCTTACAGTCCCAATGCCTGATCTTACCAGTCTCTTTTGCATATTTTTGACAGCACATCAAATAAGGGACACATCTGCTTAAGTTTTGTGTCCAGGTTTTTTTCTCTACTGTCTTGTAGTCTTCATTATGTCCCAGGAGTCCCCACCTCCACCATACTGACCACGGTTGTTAATGGTGGCGGGTTCCTCTGTCTTCAAGGTATGTTGATTGGCTACTTCAGCCCTCTTGCATCTAAATCCACTATCACCTGGTTTAAGGCAGACTTTACTTCCTCCCTCTTAAGCAGCTTCTTTTCAGGAGTGTTTATGTTTTATTTATTTATTGATTTCATTAGGTGTTCATAAACCAATCAAGGATATTAGGAGCTGACTGACTGATATCAATAGGCGTCAATGACTTTGAAATGTCAGTTTAGTTATGTTGTGTTAGAAGAACAGTATGAGGAGTGGACATAGGCTGACTGATTGTAGTATAGAGGCATGCTACCACCCATGGCACTATTTGAATTTGTGAACTTTCCTAAAGCCTTTGGTGAATTAACTTTGGGGCTTATTTACAACACAGTGGTGAAGCGATTCGTTAAGCCAAGACGGCTAACTACACGCTCCGTCACTTTAGAAAGACAGGGCTGTACCACAAGAGTATGGTGCAGCCCTGCGTTTCCCACTATGCTGGCGCTAAATTTAGCGGCCTAGCACCAACGCAGGCACCCTTGCACCATAGTGCTAAATGCAGCATACATAGAAGTTACAAAATGTCATTTTTTTAATGATTGTTTATGTGTAGGAAGGGAGACCTTACTGCACATAAACAATCATTGATGTTTTGCTGTTTCCATGTGTGCTGCACAGGTTTTCCCTGTTTCTAATTTTGATGCTTCTCCTATTTACACCACCCTTGTAAATAGGGGACAGAGTCAAAATCAATGGGTGTTTTCAGTGGAACGCCAACTGCAACACCCATTGCTCTCCCCTTTCATGTTAAGTACAGCGTGAAACGGAGCCTTATTTATAAGGCAGCGTTAAACCACGTTTTGAGGCAGCATTAAGCCACCACAACATCACTAAAAGTGAAACTTTTTCTTTTTTTCTTTTAAACGCATCCTATTTTCCTTTAAGAAAAAAGGGCTACATTTGAAATAAAAAGTTGCTTTATTTAAAAAGCAAATACAGAGATGATGGTCTACTGTCCTCCTGTGATTGTAGACCATTCCCAATAGGTCACAATTTGTGACCTGCCTTATGAATATTGATGAGGCAGGTGATTTACTACCCCATTGGGAATCACTAAATGTGTCTGAGACACATTAGTACATTTAATTTTGCCAGTCACAAACTGAAAGACGCAAACAATTGCAATGTGCGACTTGCAAAACAGAACGGTCGTCCACCTGGCCCTAAATGCCTTAAAATAATATTAATACACATTAGAATATACATAATAAAATATCAAAATGTAGGGGACTGATTCACAAAGGTAAAGTGAGACGAAAGTCTAACTTTATGACTTTCAGTATTCACAAAGAGCATTTACTACCCATAAATGCTCTTTGTGAATACCGAAAGTCTCCAAGTTTAACTTTTGGTATTCACAAAGGGCATTTGCGTGTAGTAAATGCCCTTTGTGAATACCAAAAGTCATAAAGTGAGACTTTTGCCTCACTTTGCCTTTGTGAATCAGGCCCTTTCTCTGTCCATGCTTGTCCGAGGCTTATGATAGGATGTCAGGACAACATCAATTGCTGCAGTGCTAGGGGAGTGGGAGTAGGTATCGGCAATCTATTCTATCTACAGCAGTGTCTACGTGCCACCCACGAGGTCTCCACCTCACAAACTACCCTCCTCAATGTCAACTGTTACCTCATCACCAGGGAGCTCCCTTTCATCAACCACTTCCCTCAAGAGAAGAGCAGCAGGTCTGCAATCAATGCCTCTAGCTTCCTTCCTCTGAAGTGCCCTTCCTCAGCCCTTGCCCAGCAACTAACATCAGACACACATGTCACCACACTAGGCCCCCTTGGTGATTGCAAGGCCATGGCCACATTCTGCCAAGCCATGGCCAGGTCAAAATCCACAAATCTATTCCTCACCTTCTTGGAGCCTGGCCTACAGAAGAGACGAAGTAAACAAGCAGCAGGTGCATTTGGGAGTGATCTAGACAGGGTCTTATTAAGACACAAAATGACCTCCCCCCAGCACGCTACAAATTCAGGACACCCCCAGGCTATATGTCCAATATCTGCTCCTAAAGTTGAGCAGCGAGGGCAACCCCTTGGCTCCCCGCCATACATTGCATGGGTCCTGTGAGGAGTGAGGTAGGTCCTTTGTATATTATTTAATTGAATGTTTTTAAGATGTGTGTTGCAAGAAACCTTCTGTGGGTATGCAGGTACTCTCCCCCATTCATCTTCTGTCATAATAATAATAATTAAGCATACCAAAGATCCCAGAAAGCACCCAAAGGTTTCCTTGCCAGCCCATTTAGGGCCTTATAAAACCAGAAGACCAAATTGGATCCCAATCCCAGGGTCGGAGGTAACTGAAGGACCGCATGTGTTGGAGGTTCCACTCTCGCTTTCCCCCTACAATTCCCGTATAGCATGAGTAAGGGTTCCATAAGTAATGAATTGTCCCACTGGTAGTCCTGACTGTTCCAACAGTTCACCAAAGAGAATTAATGCATTAGTTTGGAAACAATCTCCTGGGGTCACCAACCCTACCTCCATCAAGTTGTCCATCTTGCCTTGAACTAAAGAAAGACAATGGCTCACCATGAGGGAGTAGCACCAATGGGAGTTCAGGGGCATAAGGGGATATCGTATCAGTGCTTTGCAGCCAATGCCACCAGCAGTTCAGGGTAGTAGACAAAAGTATACCCAGGTATTGAATCCTGATTGCCAGGACATAACAGTTTTGCCAACAGGAGCCCCAGGTTAGGTTCATTGCCCACCAGACCAAGGTCTGCTAAGTCCACTACATCAAGCCATCTCGCAATCCACTGGAATTGAGCTGCTAGAAAGTACCATCAAAAATATGGGGCTCCCAAGCTACCCTCGATGTGCAGCATGATTGGTAGTTTAATTGTACGTCCAAAAGACACACAGGACTTCAGTGATTGAATACCCCCCCGATTCCCTTCCTACAGGTCCACCAGATCATGGAAGATCTGAATGACCAAATATCTGAAGGTTCGCGGAGCCCAGAGTATGTCAGATGGACAAGAAAGCGGGTGATCCAAACCTGCGACCACCAAAAACGCACACATATTGTTCCTATTTAACTGGGGACCCGAGCACTCCCCAAACTTCTCCAGATGTCGCAGAACCTGAGGAATATCTGTTGCACCATTCAGAAGGTAAATAAGCAGGTTATCTGCTAATAAAGAAATAACATGCACCGAGCCACCTTTCCACCAGTGGCTCTACAGCCAAAGCACATAAGAGGGGTGACCGGAGAAAACCCTGCTTTGTTCCTCTAAACACTTCATAGGCCTCCAAAAATGGGCACCCTGAGTGTAGAGCAGTCTTAGCCCAATTTGCATCAAGCCCATTCCATCCATAGTCGATTCCAGGAAGTCCCAGCACACTGTATCACAGGCCTTCTCAAGATCCACTGACACAATTACTGTAGCAGTCAGCTGGTAGACCATGAGTGTACATAATTTATTAAAGCCTTACCAGATTGTTAGAGGTGTTACGTGTCAGAATGAATCCATTTTGATCCCCATGGATCAGAGCCTGCATAAGGGGTAACAGTCTTTGCCCCTATCTTCAATCATCTCATTTTGATCCTCATGGATCAGAGCCTGCATCTCATTTCAAAATTTTTAGACTGTTCATGGCAATGTGGTTTTCTAGTTTGTTGTAATATTTACAATGGCAATCACATGACTAAATCATAAGTGCCCCCCTTGTTCATCTCTTTAAGCTTATATATATATATATATATATATATATATATATATATATATATATATATATATATATATATATATATATATATATATATATTACCTACTGGCGGTCGCCAGTAGGTAGTTATAGTTAGGATTTTTTTCAATGTTAAATCTCAAAATTCTATTTGGAATAACTTTGGCACCGGTTGACGAATCTGCCTGAAAATTTCAGGAAAATGGCCTCGTCGAGCTCCGGTCCTTCCCTGAAAGTTTGGGGGGGATACAATAAGCGGGGGCCGAGATAAAAGGGGGGTCCCAAAACGCGTTTTCCCCATGTTAATTTCCATAGGGCGGTCGATTTCACTTTTAGCCCGAACGGCTGAATGGATTTACACCAAACTTGGCAAAATTGTAGGGACTGGTAGCCCGATGTGCCTTTGCTATGTCTCAAGATATGTGCTCCAGTGGATTTTGAGTAATTTAGGTCCAAAAAAATATATATATCTATAGCAGCGCACAGGTGCGCGCACCGGAGTGCGCTCCAGGCGCGACACGCGAGGTGCGCATGGAAAGCTGATTGGCTCTCGGGTGTCTGTAAACATTCCAAACAGTCCAGAGCGGTCGCCATCTTGTGTCTCGGTAAAATCGAGACATAAGAGGTGGCTAAAACAAAGTGGGAACTGACCATAAGGCGTCAGGGATAGACCCATTTGACCCCCTAGGTTTGATGTGGGGGCTATAAAAGGGCCCCGCGGGGCATTTAAAATATTTTTTTTTTTTTCGTTTTGCGCGGGGGAAGCGCTCGGTGCGCGCACCAGGTAGCGCACCGGGGAGCGTAAAATGAGGGAAAAAGATGACAGAGTTTTAAAAAAATGAAGTTTTCATTTAGAAATTGGAGGTAGTTCTTAAAAGAACTTTTTTTTTTCTTCTTTTTGTTGTTTTATATTTTTTTTGTGTTTTTGGAACTTTTTAAACTTTTTTTGGCTTTTCAAAACAGTTTTATATTTTTTTTGTATTTTTTAGGGGGAGAAACAAAAAAAGGGAATTGAAACTGGCTCAACTGGAGCAAAAAAACAAAAAACCCAAAAAATTATTTCTTTTTGGGGCACTTGTGATTATCACCTGCAAGGACGATGAGCTTAATACTTTGTTCCCCATAGGAGATAAGCTTGCCACAAGCAGTGCAAGTAATTTTAAAATCAGCAAATCTCGGCTGAATGCAAGGCATCACCTCAGATGTTTCTGGTTGCGAGGAAGAGGGTTGTTTTCTTTGGGAGGGGGTCCTTGATGACTGGGGGAGGTTACTGGCCAGTTCCCGGAACTCTGCGCGAGAGTAGTTGTTTGGATGCTTTCTTGTCATGTGCCGAATCATGGTATAGTTACCAAAAGAATATTTCTTATTTGGGTTGCCCCGTGAAAGTTCATCATTGCAGATGAGGCAAGTGACTTTGGGAGCATTCACCTTTTTTTGCCCCTCTGGGATTGAAAAAAACTGCCAAATGAAGTGTGGTTTGGGTTTATAAGGTGTGTTTTCTTCAGGCAGCCATCTTCTTCTCCCCTCCTCATCTTCCTCTTCCTCCTCCTCCTGTTCTTGACCACCAATATAATTTGGAGCTGGTCCTCTTGGTGGTGGTGGTGGTGGTGGTGGCTGAGATGCTCCTGCTGCTGCTGCTACTGAAGCCATTTTAAAGTACAAAAAGGTACAGAGAGTTCCAAACAGATCTTCCTCAGTCAAAGGACAAAGTCAGAATAAGGAAAAAAGGTGGGGGCTTTCATCATTTGGAAAACAAAACTGTCCTGAACCAATGAGAAGTGTTATTTTCAGGTCACAAGACCAGGGGCTTCATCATTATGAAACTAAAACTGTTATGAACCAATGAAAAGTGTTATTTTCTGCTCACATGACCCGACGCGCTTACGCTACGCGCACGGGGGCGCGCAGCGTAAGCGCGTCGGAAGTTTACGTTTTGCGATCGTATTCGTTCGAGTACTTCCGGGTGCGCTTACGCCGTGCGTATCACGCGGTCGCGGCTACGCGATACGTCACGATCATGTTTTCGTTTGCGATATTGGCGCTCACGAGACGCTCCCCGGAGCGCGCCCGGGGGCGCTTTTCAGAAATACGCTTTTCGGGGCGCACTCCGGGGCGCGCTCTGGGAGCGCTCCCCCCAAAAATTAAAAAAAAAAAAATGGGATAATTTTAGAGACAGGTAGCCCTATTCTGAAGTGGTTTGTAAAAAAATTAACTTTATAAAAATATGTATTGTGCTACATTGGGCTTAATATATGTTAGAGCCAAAATGTAGCCCAAATGTAGCCCAAAGTAGCCCAATGAAGCCCAAAGATGGCCACCAGAGATCAAAAATTGTAAATGTAGCCCAAAATTCAACTAGATGTAGCACAACTGTAGCCCAATGACAGAATGTACCAGAGTGTTAAAAAGAACAACTAGAGTGCTAACAGTCTTATTTATAAAGTGAAACTTATAGTAAGGAATTAGCATTTAAAAAACCTATGAAATTCACTGAAAAAAACCATAGGTTTCACACCAGTTATAGTTAGGAATTAGCATTTAAAAAACCTATTAAATTCACTGAAAAAACCATAGGTTTTACACCAGTTATAGTTAGCTGGAAATTTTACTGATATAAAACCATTGAAATTCCCACGTTATAGTTAGTCGGACTCACTATAACTTGCGCGTGCAATGCACTGCTGATGACATCACATATTACATCACTCATGACATGGTCAGTGACATCACTCATGACATCACTGATGACACCATCCTTGTGACACAGTGACAGACCTCCTTTCAGTGTAATGTAACCCATGAAACACATATTCAAAAATAGAAACTAATATTTTCAAAAAAGTGGATATACCCATACCAGTTACAACAACCAATTCAGTAATACCACCATCTAATACACATCCACTCATGTGTATGTATATGGGTTATTAGATATTTTTATTAGTATCAGTATGAGTGTCTATATGGTTTGGTGGGGGTATTACTTAGCACATAGATGCATGAGTGACTGACTCTTTGTTTGTATGTGTTTTGAAGACAACATATGTACAGGACTGTATGGGTGGATGAGTGTCTATATGTGTTTGTTAGTGAGTGAATGACTGTCTTACTAGTGTCTTTATCAGTAACTACATATGTTTTAATCTAGTATATATGAATATTGATGTATATAAGTGAGTATATGTGAGAGTAAGAGATTGTAAGAGTTCCTGTTTAAATAAGTATGTGTTTCTATAAGTGATTGTTTAAGAGAATAAATATGTGTAATTTTAAATAGAAGTAAGGTGGAAGTGTGTGTATAACTCTATATTCAAATAAATGGATGTCCAATAGTTTATTTGCACGTGTGAATATGTGTGTGAGTTACTTTTGGATGAATGTCGGTGTGTAACAGGATGTATAGGTGTATCACTTCATATGATGAGTGAGTATATGTATGAGTGACTATATAGAACTGTTGGTGAATGAGTGGATGTGTATATAGATAGTGGAATTACTGAATTGCTTGTTGTAACTGATATAGGTATCTCCATTTTTTTAAAAATTTCAGTTTCTATTTTTGAATATGTGTCTCAAGGGTTACATTATAGTGAAAGGAGGTCTGTCACTATGTCACAAGGATGGTGTCATGAGTGATGTCACTGACCATGTCATGAGTGATGTAATATGTGATGTCATCAGCAGTGCATTGCACGCGCAAGTTATAGTGAGTCCGACTAACTATAACGTGGGAATTTCAATGGTTTTATATCAGTAAAATTTCCAGCTAACTATAACTGGTGTAAAACCTATGGTTTTTTCAGTGAATTTAATAGGTTTTTTAAATGCTAATTCCTAACTATAACTGGTGTGAAACCTATGGTTTTTTTCAGTGAATATATATATATATATATATATATATATATATATATATATATATATATATATTCACAGAAAAAACCATAGGTTATACTCCATATATAGTTAGGAATTTGCATTTACAAAACCTTGAAAATTCAATGAAAAAAATATTGGTTTTAGGCCATATATAGTTAGGGATTTGCATTTAGAAAACCTTATTTTACTCGCATAAAACCATTGAAATTCCATATATAGTTATAAGCGCTAACTATATATCGCGCACCCGCAATCCACTGCTGATGATGTCACATATTACATCATTCATGACATGGTTAGTGACATCACTGATGACATCACTGATGACATCTCAAATGACATCACTGATGACATCACTGATTACAACATCCAGTGACTGTATGTTTCTGTAAAGTTAAAATATGTTTTACATATTGAAGAATGAGTGGATGTATAAGTGTCTGGATGAAGGATTTAGTAGGTGCAAGACTGACTGTATGAGTGAGTGATTAAATGTGTCTCACTGAGTGCATGGGTTAGTGACTAAACTGTTTTAATTTGTGCATCATTATATCTGTTGTTCTACAAACTGCTGCATATGTTGATCAGTAGCTATATGAGTAACTGTATGGGTTATTGATTGGTTGTCCAAGTATTTGTATGGGAAACTGAGTGTGTGTGTATGGGTGGCTGGGAGGTGTGTGACTCTGTACATAGATGTGTGAGTAGTTGATTCACTATATGTATAGATTCAAAACTGCATGTGGAAACAGCTGTATGGGCGGTTGACTGTGCATGAGTGTATTAGTGAGTGAATGGATATCTCAGTGCTACATGTCAAATTAAGTACATATGTAAAACACAGTACATGTGAGAGTTGACATCTATAAATAACTGTGCATAAGAGCTAGTGAATGTGTGAGTGGCTGTATGGATCATTGTGAACATGTATCAGAGATTGTATAAGAGAGTAAAGTAAATATGTGTTAGTATATGTTTGAATAAGTAAGGTGTGTATAACTGTATAGTTGAGAAAATGGAGGTGTGATTGATTTTTGGCATAACTGACTAGGTGTGTGAGTAACTCCATGGATGAGTGACTGTCTGTTTACACTGATTGTATCTAAGGTTATATTAGAGTCTGAAGAGGTTCATGGTATTATCACATGAATGATATCATCAGTGATGTGATCAGTCATGTCAAATGAGATGTTATCAGTGATGTCATCAGTGATGTCATTTGAGATGTCATCAGTGATGTCATCAGTGATGTCACTAACCATGTCATGAATGATGTAATATGTGACATCATCAGCAGTGGATTGCGGGTGCGCGATATATAGTTAGCGCTTATAACTATATATGGAATTTCAATGGTTTTATGCGAGTAAAATAAGGTTTTCTAAATGCAAATCCCTAACTATATATGGCCTAAAACCAATGGTTTTTTCATTGAATTTTCAAGGTTTTGTAAATGCAAATTCCTAACTATATATGGAGTATAACCTATGGTTTTTTCTGTGAATTTCAATGGTTTTTTAATAGCAAATATCAAAAGCTGTCAAATGTCAAGTACGTGATAGGTAAAAACGTTTTCGTGTTCATGCACGCTGATGTGCTTTGAACGCTGCCCCCCCCCCCACTCCCCTCTTTTCTCTTAGTAGTACTCTCTCTTTGCAGATAGTGAACGGTAGTTAACTCAGACCTTTACCCCTGTTGTAATCCGTCGTACCTGCTTGTCTCTCCATTTGATTAATTATTATCCAAGCATTTACTGTTTTACAATTGGTTCTCTTTGGATCATTCTCTATTTACAAACAAGCACAAAGTCGCAATACTCTGTTTAGTCTTTGCAGATAGTGAAAAATCGTGTAAAAAAATAAAAGTAATCGAGCAAAATCAGTAGACCACTAATTCGATCTCTTTTTAACCTCGGTAAAATACAAACATTAGGACTAACCCTTCATGAGAAATACGAAAATAGTGAAATGAATTGAGCTCCACACCATGAGGGCTGCAAAACAGCTCGACTCCGCCACCCACACCGCCCAAAATAACGGCAAACCCTATGCAAATATTATAAATATACACAACACATCACCAAAGAAACAGAGTAAAACATTTTATTAAATAACTATTTACATAACTATTTTATACTTTTTATTGCCCGATCCGGCTAGCTCAATCGATCGAGCATGAAAGTCATGCACTGATAACAAGCGTTGAGAGTTTGTAGAATGATGGCTTCAGATTTTCCACATACGGTGTAGTGGCGCGAACTGGCAGGGGGCGTTTGGATTCTACCCCTTCTCCAAATAAGATTTTCATACGTGAATGTTCGTTCATGCTTTTTGTCCCTGAGTTGCTTCCATGTCACTGCCTTACATAAATGGCATAAGTCCTGGTTGTTGAGTGCCATACTTCAGAGTTCTAAGCAGCTCTTGTAACACTGTTTAAACCTTATTTGCACCTGCTGCAGCTTCACTATTCAAAGTAAGTGGGGTCCATTTGTGGACCTGACTGCATTGGAAAACAATGTGATACGGTGCCTCCCTAAACCGCTTGACGGAGGCCCCCGAGGGGCGGTGAGATGGCGCGGACTGAGAGGGGGCGCTTGGCTCCTGCCCCCTCCCCAAGTCGTGTTGCCCTGGTGAGGCCTGAGATCGCCCTCGGCATAGGCGGCCGGCTCCCGGGGTCCGGCGGAATTTTTTCCCTTTTGAAGAATCTTTCATTCTGGACCTTGTCCCACAATCCGTTTCACCTGAAGACACGCTGTCGTAGGGCGCCCCTTTACCGTTTTAGTTGCCATTCCGCCCGCTTTTGGTACTCTGTGCCTCTTCCGCCATTCAGCTGTTTACCGCTCGCTCTTGCGACTACAACGTCTCGCTCACCATGTAGTTGAGTTGCTCCCGCTCTTAAGATTTGACCGAACTTTTTGGACTGCTGAAAGCGGTGGAATTCCGACCGCTGGTTGGTGGAGACATTTTGACTATATTCTGCACCTGCATTGTCGCGTAATGCGTCATATAACGCGACGCGTTAGCGCACCCGGAAGTGCTCCGGTGCGCAAGGCGCAGCTTCCCGGAAACGATCCAGAGCGCGCCGCGCAGCGCGTAACGTAAGCATAACAGGTCATGTGACTTGTTAATAAAACTTTTCATTGGTTCATTTTACTTTTCTTTTCCTAATTATGTAAGACTAGGTCATGTGACCTAAAAATAACACTTTTCATTGGATTAAAACATTTTTTTTCCCCAAACGATGAAAGCCCCACCTTGTTTCTGGATGTTTCAGACTGAAGCTGGCGTCACCATGAGAGCACCACCATCTCGTAGCTCCGTCGTGGCCATTCCGCAAGCAATCATGGCAGCCGCTCCCCACCGGAAGCCTGCGGGAGTCGAGGGCCCCCAAGACTTTTGTACAATCTTCAAGGCTGAGGGGACGCTTTCGAGAATGGAACCCAAGCCCTGGCAGACAAGCGTCCGAGTTCCAAGGTGTCCCAGGGCCATTTTACTGGACCAGGCCCAAATCCGAAGAGCCGGCCGCCATTTTAAGAGTCCTGTGGCAGCCGCCTATCGCTGCACCGCAAGAGTGGGAGCAACTCAACTACATGGTGAGCGAGACGCTGTAGCCGTAAGAGCGGGCGCTAAACAGCTGAATGGCGGAAAAGGCACAGTGTAGCAAAAGCGGGCGGAATGGCGAATGAAACGATAAAGGGGCGCCCCACTACAGCAGACAAGCCACCGCCATGTGCTTCAAAACTGCATATGTATCTCGTGATATCAAGGTTGGGCAACCAGTACAGAACAAGCAGTTACGAGTCCCATTTACACCGGCGCCATTTTGGGCGCGGCCGGGCAGGTCCAGGATCTACTGAAACATAAAAAATGAGGCTGACGTCTCTGAAGCAGTTGACGAACAGCAGGACATAGCAAATAAACATGAACTCTCTAAAGCTGTTAACTCACTGCAGAACAAAACAAGTGAACCTGAAACCTCTGGAATAATTGTCGCTCAAAAGAACAACACACAAAACTCTGTAGAGCCTGAAGAAAAAAAAACAGAAGGGCACTGTAGTTTCAGACACACTTAACACTAATGACTAAACAAAGATATTGTCTGTTTATAAAGCAGTTATCATCTTGACAGAATTGACAAAGAAGTGTACAGACACCAATGCATCAGCATTCTCGGAGATAACATCTTAAGGAACAAAGAAAGACCTGTTCACTCTTGACACCCCAGGTGCTGTGTATATTGCACTATAGTGCTGCATCGAGAAAACGGGCAACCCTATTGATGTGAATTTTTCATTATTGATTATTGTAAAGAAATGGCGACTCCCCCCTTTAGCAGATTAGCTAAATGTTTGCGTAATTTAGGCATAAAAGTTATATTATTGTTGTTGTTGTTGTTATCGTTATAGTTCTGGTTAATTTCAAAAAATGGTTAAATATATTTACAGTTTTTGTTGCGTTCGTTATATTTAAATATTAATAAAGTTTTAAAATGTAACTGTCTTGGAGTACTATATTTTTTTAAAAAATCGGGTGAATGGGGCCTTGAATCGGGTTATTGTCATGTGTGGGCTTTGCAAGTGTACTGCTACAAGATCGGACATTTCAAACTCAAATGCACGTTCTTTTTCTTACCTTTCCGAAGCATGGAGCGCAATAGCAGGCAGAGAAAGGGTGATGCACGTGTTGAACACTGCCTGGCCTGCAAATTGCTGGCAGTGCCCCCCCGCCCGCTCCTGAAAGAGGGCACACACACACCGCCGCCCCGAGTACTTCACAAATCTTTAAAAGACCATGCGCTTGTTCAATGGGAAGTGGATAACATGGCTAAGAGCATTTGCTGACTAATGCATGAATATCGCTGACTTTTCAGCGATATTCATGCATTGCGGCCGTTTTTTATCGCATTTGCGATAAACCTTGCTAATAGCAAGGTTTATGTGCGATAAAATTCGCCGAAGTGCGGCGATAATTATTGTCTCTAAACAAGTTAGAGACAAAAATTACCGCTAGTTGTTGGTAATATGCCCCCGGGTTTTTCCTTGCAGGAATCGGGAAGCAAAAGACTAGCACTGAAATCAGTAGTCTCACACCTGAATCGGGAGGGTTGGCATGCCTGGATACTCTACAGCTGGGGCCATAAACTACATCCGCAGGGCTAGGTGATAGCCTAGGTCCGGCCTGGACAATCGGACACAGAGGAAGAGGAGTGTCAAAGGGTGCGGTAGTGAATAGGGTGAAAGGGAGGTGTCGAGCGGGCACAGGGTGTGATTCTCAGAGAAGAGCAGCGCAGATGGGGGAAGTATATGGCCCATGCATGAGAGAGAGAGCGGGGGTGACCATTGCGTGGGGGAGATGCGTGCGAGGGTGGGGAGCCATGCTGAGAATCGGCGGCGTGCAGAGAGTGGCCCTGGTCAAGGCATCTAAAATGGCTGCCGTGCACGACAAAATTGTGGCATTGGACAAAAACGCAAGATGGCGCAGACAATGTTTATCAATAAGGATTCATTTATAACAAAATATTTACTCGCAGTGACAAAATGGTGTTCAACACTTCCTGATTTCCATCGAATCGAACGTTAACAAACGTCACGCAGCAAAAAAAAAAAAAAAAAAAGCTCACGCACAGAGCAGTTTTTAGCCATGTAATCCAATGGAAGGTGGATAACATGGCTAAGAGCATTTGCTGGATAATGCATGAATATCGCGGACTTTTCAACGATATTCATGCATTGTGGCCGATGTGCGGCGATCATTTTTGTCTCTAAACAATTAAAACGAAGCACAAAATGGCGAATTCCCGTTTCGCTACCAGTTTGCGGCCCAGTTCGCGGCCCGGGAAACGCTTCTACCGTGAAAAATAATTTTTTTTTTATTTTCCCCACGGGACCCTTTAATAACCCCAACAACATTCCTAGGGGGTCAAGAGGGGTATACCTTGCCCCCTTTCAATAAATTCCCCCTTCGTTTTTCACCTCTTCTTCTCTCTTGATCCTACCGAGAGATAAGATGGCGGCCGCTCCGGACTGTTTAGAATGTTGACAGACACCGGAGAGCCAATCAGCTTTCTGTTATCCAATGGAAGGTGGATAACATGGCTAAGAGCATTTGCTGGATAATGCATGAATATCGCTGACTTTTCAACGATATTCATGCATTGTGGCCGATGTGCGGCGATAATTTTTGTCTCTAAACAATTAAAACGAAGCACAAAATGGCGAATTCCCGTTTCGCTACCAGTTTGCGGCCCAGTTCGCGGCCCGGGAAACGCTTCTACCGTGAAAAATAATTTTTTTTTTATTTTCCCCACGGGACCCTTTAATAACCCCAACAACAATCCTAGGGGGTCAAGAGGGGTATACCTTGCACCCTTTCAATAAATTCCCCCTTCGTTTTTCACCTCTTCTCTCTCGATCCAACCGAGAGATAAGATGGCGGCCGCTCCGGACTGTTTAGAATGTTGACAGACCCCGGAGAGCCAATCAGCTTTCTGCGCGCAAAGTTCCGTTTCGCGAAAAGTAAGCGGACCGGATCGCTGCCCGGAGCGCTGTTACAGATATATATCTTGTTTTGAACGTTAATTTCTCAAAAACTACTGGAGCACATATATTGAGACCTAGCAAAGGCACATCGGGCTAACAGTCCCTACAATTTTGCCAAGTTTCGTGCAAATCCATTCAGCCGTTCGAGCTAAAAGTGAGTCCAACCGCCCTATGGAAAAATGAATGGGAAAAACGCGTTTTGGGACCCCCCTTTTTTCTCAGCCCCCCCTTGACGAAACTCCACCAAATTTTCAGGGGCTGCTCAGAAACAAAATGTGCCATTTTCCTGAAAATTTCAGCCGATTCCGTCCTCAAACGCCAAAGTTATTAGACATAGAATTTTCAAAAATCCCATAGGGAATTAATCCTAACTATATATACCTACTGGCGATAGCCAGTAGGTAATATATATATATATATATATATATATATATATATTACTCAGGAAGTCAGCCTTGCAGCATGAAGAAGGACGACAGCGGACCCAGGAAATTTCTGGTGCAAATTTTATTTAGTGCAAGAGCGCCCCCGCACCATAGCCATGACGCGTTTCGGGTCTTCCACGACCCTTGATCACATGAAAAAAACATAGGTTATAGACCATATATAGTTAGGAATTAGCATTTACAAAACCTTGAAAATTCAATTAAAAAACCATAGGTTATAGACCATATATAGTTAGGGATTAGCATTTACAAAACCTTATTTTACTCACACATAACCATTGAAATTCGCATATATAGTTAGTTGCACTAACTATATATTGCGCACCCGCAATCCACTGCTGATGATTTCACATATTTATCATTCATGACATGGTCAGTGACATCATTGATGACATCACTGATGACATCATCCAGTGACTGTATGTTTCTGTAAAGTTAAAATATGTCTTACATATTGAAGAATGAGTGGATGTATAAATGTCTGGATGAAGGATTTAGTAGGTGCATGACTGATTGTATGAGAGAGTGATTAAATGTGTCTCACTGAGTGCATGGGTTAGTGATTAAACTGTCTTAATTTGTGCATCATTATGTCTGTTGTTCTGTAAACTGCTGCATGTGTTGATCAGTAGCTATATGAGTAACTATATGGGTTATTGATTGGTTGCCCAAGTATTTGTATGGGAGAGTGAGTGTGTGTGTGGGGGTGGCTGGGAGGTGTGTGACTCTGTGCATAGATGTGTGAACAGTTGATTCACTAGATGTATGGGTTCAAAACTGCATGTGGAAACAGCTGTATGGGTGGTTGACTGTGTGCATGGGTGTATTGGTGAGTGAATGGATATCTCAATGCTACTGAAGGACTGGGCTATTCTAAGGCCCAGCGGCGCCAGGGGACAGCACCTGAAACCTTTGTGGGTTACCTGTTCCGGCGTACAAATTACAGAGACACGGGACACTTCCTTCGGCGTCAAAGATCGAGGTTTATTTACTGCAAGAAACACAGAAGTCACAAGAAGTACAACGCATGTAGGTTCTAGGAGACTGCTTCGAATTGCAACTGTGGATCGCTCCTTTTATACATATTTCTGTCATAGCACAACATGGCGAACAAAAGGTTACAACTCAGTTCCCACAGTAAACTTCAAAAGGGTTGCTTTCATGTATTCAGGGTCCCGGAACATAATTACAGTACCATCGCCGGTTCCCAACTGTAAAAGTACGTTATCCCACCATTAAGTACATTCCATTCCGGCTGTAAACGAGTTTAAGGAAAGAGTCAGAAACAGGTGCAAGGGAAGACAAAGATAGTCAACAGATTGAAAAGAGTGTAGGGGGGCGACATCGGAAACACGATTGCAGGATCAAAGGAGACATGCCTAATGAATGCATGGCTAAAAAACAATAGACCGGCACGGCAAGATGAGCCTCGAGCGGAACCATCTGCCTTTGCAGTGTCATCCCCCTCGTCATAAAGACACCCTCAAAGGAACACGTGTCTTCCGCAAGAGCTTGGGAATCCCAGGGTCACGAAGCGGACAGTGTCCGTTCGCTGGCTACTTGAGGGCAAGAGACAAAATGGATGCTGTATCTAAAATGGAACCTGTGGGTTCAGATGAAGAAACCCACGAATAAGACGAACGGTTCAAGTCAGCATAGCGAAAACGCGTACACCCACTAAACTCGTCATTTGCGGTTCATAGATACCAAACTCGTCCATATTCGAACGAGTCGAAAGCACCACTTTAATTGTCACGGAACCTCAGACGCTCCTTTTGCCCTCATGTAGGCAAGCACTAGTTGATATCAGAATCGATCTCGATATTCATTAGATCATTCAGATGTTGCTGCAACATCATTCTATCCATCAATGCTTCCTTGGTAACAGATGGCCGTCTTATACACGTCGTGGCACAGAGGCCACATAAGGCAGGACCACACTGCACACAAAGACAACACGTGAACAGGAATGCTACAACAACCCCGATGATCATCAGAATCTTCCAACCCCACGTCGACATCAGGCCCCAAAACCATCCTAGTAGCGTCCAATAACCTACGTCCAAGTGTATGGACTCGGAGATCTTATGCAACTTCGAGATGGCTTGATAGACAGTTGGAGCGTTATCAGGGATGAAAATGCAGCAACTCGAATGGATCACCTTACATACACCCCCTCTATCTACAAGAACAACGTCTAAAACCATACGGTTTTGCAACGTCATAAGCCTGTCCGCCTGAAGCTCTGCTGTCAGATTACCAAGAGCACTTGCAGTTATATTAGCAGTCGATTCCACCACTCGAGTCAACTGTCTCAGGTTCCTACTATTGATCATAGGTCCCCAAAACGGCAAGAAACCCTTAAAGAAGTCTCCTGCTTCTTGACCGGCAGTGTCCTCTTCGCTAATAACACCTCTCACAACTCTAGTCTTGTGATAGTCCGAGGCAACTGTGAAAGTCGGTGGCAACAGATTCGCAATATAACAGGTGCCCGAGAAATCACGAGGCAACCATGTATATGCGCGGTCGTAACATACAAAGTATGTACCCTTGGCAGTCAAAATAACAGGGGAAGAGAGCGTTGGTAAAACATACGTTTCAGTACAAGCACTCCTCCCAAGCTGAGCTCGCGGGCTTCGGCCAAGACCTTTCAAGCAGAAATTACCGAGATGGGGTACGATCCAGATCGGAGACGAGCTTTTAAGCTGTCTATCACCCACTGACATGCTATACTCAGCCTCACTCAGATCCCTGTATGCTCGCACCTCTTCCTCTGGGATAAGCGATGCATCGAAAATATCTCTATCTAAGTCAGCAATCGCTCTTGCCAAAGGCTTGTGGTACGGGCCGGGACCATGATCTGCAGTGCGTGGCTCTCGATGGGGGTAGGAATCTAGTGCGCTACGAAACATAGTTTGGAATGCTCGAGCTGACCCCTGGGAACTATAAGGAAGAACCAAATACGGAATTCCCCTATCCATGGTATGTGGCATTAACCCACACACCCAACAGTTGGTAGTATTCATCACCAACTGATGTTGATGAAGAAGCTGAACAAAGGAGTTATTCATGAATTCCGGACGTCTAACCTGTTCGTGTTGGGGTAGAGGATGAAAGGAATGTGGAGAAATAGTGAGAGTAGATTTTTGTTCAGAAGAAAAAGTAGGTAAAGCAGAAGGCAATAACGACTGTAATCCGAAATACACTCCACCCACCAATAACATGGAAACAGTCAAAAACAGCAGGAACACCTGAAACAGAAAGCATTTTGTTCGTACTACCCTGTGTAGTGTCAATCTTTGAGCTAGAGTTTTCTCCACTTCCGACAACTTTGAGAATTCCATCCTCTAAAAACCGTCCGCAACGTTCTTGACGCACTTCGTTCTGAGTAGCGATTATCAATTCCCAGGAGTTCCCAGGAATCGACAAAAGTACCGACCTAGTGTCAGGAACCTGCTAAACAGAAGGAAGTACCCGCACGGCCCTACGGTCAACCCGGATGTAAGGTTCTTTAATCAAGCATTCAAGTTTAATACAAAATCTCCTAGCTGTGGAAAAACGTACGTGGAAAAGAACTCAAACATTAAGAGAGGATGCAATTGTTCATAATGTTCAAAATGACAGTAGGGGTAATATGAATTCAAAAAAAGGGGAAAAAAGGCAAAAAGTGTTTTATTAGTCTTTGTTGTGAGAACGAAGAAAATATCTGCTTCTTCCAGGACGAGTCTGCTCTTCGAATAATTGTTCAGGTTGCGGAACAGAGTCCTGTCGATCAGATGAAAGTTCAAGTCTCGAGTTCTCCAATGATAAAGGTTCAACAAATGTATCTGACTGCAATGAAGTATCTCCTACAAGTTGAGCATCACTGAATGGCACAAATTTTACTGGAGTTTCTGTTTCCGTTGCGGAGATTCCTGTCCTCACCCACGAATCTGCTGGTAAAGGAATAGGCACCTTCTTGGTGTGGGTGGCGTGCACCCAGTTTTTCCGGCCTTCCAGACGAACTGCAGTTCTTGTGGCAAGGAGGACTTGGAACGGGCCCACGAATCTCGGCTCCAAATTGCGCTTCCTGCCGAAATTTCGGGTGACCACCCAGTCACCCGGTTGGAGCCGATGTCCAGGACCCTCTGTCTGTGCCGGCAGTGCTTCAAAGACCTGTTGATGAATTAACCTCAGTTTAGCAGTCAGATCATGAATATAATCAATTAACATTGGGTACTCAAGACTATCGAAGGCCTTAGGCCTAGGGACTCCCCAAATATTCGCAGGACGGCCAAACACAATCTCATATGGGCTAAGCCCTACTCAAGAGTGTACAGTCGCCCTGATCGACAAGAGAGCCAGAGGCAAGGCATCAGGCCATGACAAACCAGTCGTAGCTTGAATCTTAGCAAGTTTCAGTTTCAGAGTACCATTGTACCCTTCAACTAAACCTGCTGACTGGGGATGATTGGCACTGTGGAATTTTTGTCGAATTCCAAGGCCCTTACACACACTCTTCATCACACTCCCCACAAACTCACTTCCGTTATCTGACCATACAATCCGTGGCATTCCAAACCGAGGAAAGTATTCCTTCAGTAGGACTTTCGCTGTGGACAGGGCAGTATTATCTTTGAGAGGGTAGGCTTCGATCCATCTGGAGAACGCGCAAACCACAACTAAAACGTACTTCAGGTTATTACATCTCTCCATATGGATGAAGTCCAGTGGGATAACCTCAAAGGGACATGTAGATGGGGCAAAATGGCCAGGTGGAGTGGGGGTGCCCTTGCCAGGATTGTACATCATGCATACCATACAATTCTTAACCACTCTCTCAGCACACTTAGCGATACCATCATTCTTCCATATAGGGGACAGTAACTTGCATATACCTTTCGCACTAATATGTGACAAGCCGTGAGCCATAGTCACAACGGCTAGCACATATGCATCCGGCAACATCCACTTCTGACTTTCCGACAAATCGATCCAACATCTGTGCGCATCTAACTTTCCTGTGCTCTCCTTCCACTTAGTCTTTTCAGTTTCGGTGGCCGCATTCTGAATCGCTTTCACGCTCTCAATAGTGTCCTCGCACATACCAGTCTCAGCCGGCCACCTTACTGAACTCGTAACATACATTCGTGTTGCAATGTTCCTAGCTGTCTCTTTAGCAAGCTCATCCGCAAACGCATTACCACGACCAACATCATCCGTAACTTTTCGGTGCGCGCTGCATTTAATAATCGCCACCTGCTTAGGCAAAGTAAGTGCATCCAAAAGATCGTTCACGAGCTGTCCGTGTTGGATCTTCGTGCCATGCGATGTCATAAATCCTCTTTCTCTCCACAATCGACCAAAGCTATGTGCAACGCCAAATGCATATTGACTATCAGTAAACACATTCACTCGCTTTCCCTTCGACAAAACACACGCTCTCGTCAACGCATCAACTCTGCCGCCTGCGCAGAATTCTGACTCAATCTCGCAGTTTCCACAACCGTACTCAACGTCACCACAGCATACGCAGTCGTCACATCACCATTCGGCAACTTAAAACACGAACCATCAACATACAGGGTACCATCGGGACCTGCCAATGGAGTGTTATTTAGGTCAACACGACCCTTCGTTTCTTCCTCAGTTCGCAAATAGCAATCATTTGGTGGTACATCATCTGATTCCATATTAGTCGGCAACAGCGTCGCCGGGTTTAGTACATTACAGCGCTTTATTTGTATATGACTTGCCAAAAGCGTCAACTCGTAACCGGACAACCTTGCGCTCGTCAAGTGTTGAGTCTTTGTACGATTTAAGAGAGTGTCAACTGCATGCGGAACCATTACCGTAAGCATATTATCCATGACCAATCCTGCAGATTGTCGGATGGACACCGCAGCTGCCGCTGTCGCTCTTAGGCAACTTGGCAACGCTCTAGCTACTGGGTCCAAGGTCGAAGAAAAATATGCACATGGACTCTGCTTACCACCAAATAGTTGCGTCAAGACACTCAACGCACAACCCTCTCTCTCGTGAACGTATAGTGTAAACGGCTTACTGTAGTCAGGAGTACCTAACACAGGAGCCGAACACAACGCATCACGCAATTCAGAAAAACTTTTCTGACACTCTTCAGTCCATGGCAAAGGAGTTGGAACATCCTTGCACGTGAGGGCTACCAATGGCTTCGCTAGCAATGAAAAATTTGGAATCCATTGCCTGCAGTATGAGGTGATACCTAGAAAGGCACGCACATCTCTCTGAGTTGTTGTCACAGTCATTCGAGCGATCGCTGCAATTCTCTCTGGGGTCAACCTTCTTCCCTCCTTTGACAATAAGTGACCTAGATAGGTTACTTCTTGACAACAATATTGCAGTTTAGAAGGTGACACCTTGTGATGTAAGTCACAGAGATGCTGTAACAGCGATACCGTAGCAGTTTTGCAGATCTCTTTAGTGTCAGCAGCCACAAGCAAGTCATCAACGTATTGGATCAAGGCCGCACCAGCCGGTAACACAAACGCATCGAGTTGACTCTTCAGGGCTTGGCTGTATATCGATGGACTCTTACAGTAGCCCTGAGGAGCGCGTTTAAACCTAAAGCTGCGACCACCTAATGAGAAACCGAATAGATCTCTGCTTTCCTCAGCAATCGGAATGCTAAAGAAAGCATTCTTCAGATCGATCACTGAGAACCAAGAAGCAGAAGCTGGAATCAGAGTCAGTAAAGCCGTAATGTCAGGCACCACAGGAAATTGTGGAATCACAATTTTGTTCACCTCCCGTAAATCAATAACAAAACGGTAAACAGGAGGCTTGGATGCATCAGTGCGTTTCAAGATAGGTAACACAGGACTATTACACACGTTTCCCCGAGTTTCCTCAATAACATCTTTCTTGATCAAATCATAGATGATCGCTAACAAAGCTCATTCATCATCAAGAGAGATACGATACTGGGGAATACGTGGTAACCGCACATTTGATTTCAATTGGACAACATAAGGTGAGATGTCAAGCAGGCCCACGTCATTGGGACCTGTTGCCCACAAAGATTTAGGAAGAGAACTCAATTCCGGTGGGAGTTTTTCAGTTGACAAGTACATAGGAGAGATCACTCTCTGACCCAAAGTAAGCTCCACTCCCACAGGAGAACAGTACAAGGTCGCATATAACCGTTTCAGCAAATCCAGGCCCAAAAGATTTTCACCACAACCAGTAGTCAAAATCAAAGGAGCTTTCAGCTCATGAGGCCCAATTGTGAGGGGCAAAGGGCTAGAAACCGGATTGCTAACGGGGGTGCCAGAGAATCCAACGGAAACATTCGTTAAGCCAGACAAAGGTGCGCCAGGGAGTTTCGAATTCATGATGGAACTTTTCGCTGCACCAGTGTCCAACAGAAAAGGCTCAACTACGCCCGATGTGGCAACTGCGACGTAAGGCCCTCTCTGATCAACCGGAACTGATACTACTCCCTCTCTTTGTCTGTGGCTGTCCTAGTAGTTACCGTCATCAATATCATGCTCGATGTAACAGTCATCCACATGATACTGTGCAGATCTACCTGACGATGAACCACGCTGATCAAAGCAATTATTTGAATCTGATGAATTATTAGAACGCTCATACTGATTCTGAGGAACACCACGACCTCTACCTCGCGAAGCCTGTTGAGGACCACTACGACCTCCTCTAGCCGAACCACCACTATTTCGGTCGCGCAAAACCGGACAATCAAACTTTAAATGGCCCTCACCTCTACAGTATGCACATTGGTTTTATCCGAGCATAGATCTCTGCGTGGAGGAGTCATTACGCGACTGTGACCTAGCAGATTGTGATTGCGATCTATTCTGTTGTTGAGAGGCATTTTGATTTGAGCGCGGAGGATACGCTTGCTGTAACAGAACTTTAGTTTTGAGATCCTTTGTTTTCTTATCCGCACGATCATTTTCCTCCTTCTCCCTATTTTCGTAATACTGAGCCGTAGCTAATATCTGAGCAGAGGTAGAAACAGCCCACGAACTTTCGGAATTTTTCAATTTGTTGCTAAGGTCAGGCAACAAATTCGATACAAATTTATCTACGAACAACCGCTGACCTCCCTCAGTGCTCATATCCTGACCACTGTGATCGATGAATGCCTCCTCAAATCTCGTAAAGAAATCGGAGACACTCTCGTCCTTCTTTTGCTTGCACGCAGACAGTTTATCCCAATTAACTCTCATTGCTGGCATAAGTGTCTTCATTAGCGCAATAATCCTCTGGGGCAGATTCTCAATAAGCTGTTCAGGCTTAGCCCCACTAACTTGTCGACCGTCGGCCGCCGCAAGAGCAGCCCAATCACCGCCCAACTCGGTTTTGTGATTCTCTTGACGGATTTTTGCCCAAATTGGTTGAGGTACTACGTTGCCGAACAACATGTCGATATCGGCAAGATTCATGATAGTAGCATCCACTAATTGGGACAACTCTTTGTAATAACCTGCAGGATTTTTGCGGGGGTCAGGCAAAGTTTGTTTCACCTGCAAAACTTCCGACCGCTTCCATGGGAGGTGTATCCAAACTCTCTGGAAGTGTGGCGGAATAATAGGAACAGCATTAGCATCACCTGGCATCCACACTGGAGGAACTTCTCGCATGGGATACTGACCAGGTGTTGCCATCCACTCCTCAGTTTCATCTTTAAACAATGCTCGAGGTATTACAGTAGGCTGAAAAGATAGAAGATGTTCTACAGCATGTCGAACATTACTACCCACAATCATACCACTCGAAAACTGATGCTGAAGTTCAGTCACTTCGGGCGGCACATTATCTACCTCATCAATATCCATCACTTCTCATAAACATTTACACATTTCCTCAAACACAAATCTCTGTGTGGGCTCATTAAATTGAGAGAACGTCTCAAAAATTATGCGCGGGGTGTTTTTAACGGGATACCTAATCCAATTTCGCGCCATTTTAATTAGCGTATCACTCTCCCTACCACCAGGAATCTGACTTCGTCGTTGAGGGACATCGGAAACATCGGACCCAAGGATCGGTCCAAAAGGAGAGTAAAGGTTAGCAACAGCATTAGGTATGCGACTACGGACAGACGGAGAAGAGGAGAGAAGTACAGGGGCAACAACATGGGGACTAAACACAGGAGCAGTAGGAGTAGCCAAAAGAGCAGAAGTAGCGGGAACAACAGGCTGAGAAGGTATAGGCAGTGAAGCAGTAGGAACAGGAGCAGGTAAGGCAATAGGGACGACTTGAGGAACAAGGGGATTTGGAAGGACAGGACCAACGACAGGCTGACCAGCAGCTGCCGGAACAACAGGTTGAGGAACAGGAGGAACCACAGGAGCTGTAGTATCCTGTGCATATGGAGGTGGTGACTTCAGTAGGTAGGACAGTAAAGGGTCCTCTACTGCTTCCTCTCCCTTCTTATCAGTACTCGACGGTAAAACGGGATAACACTTATCCACCGCCATACGTTGTAATCTATCAAAAACTTCCTTTTCCTTCTCTTCTTTGTCTCGCTGAAACTGCTCTGCATTTCTCATCGTTGTAACGATACCTTCCCTCTTATTTCTCTTAAGCTGTTTGATTTCTTTCTGCTAGGCCTCTTTACGCCATAACCGGAAGGAATCAAACATGGCCGGCCTAGATTTCTTTTTGAACAATTTTGCTTCAAGATTATCCAAAATTGCCGTTTCGAAGCTACCATGAGGTGGCCAACTAAGGACACCATCATTTTTAGTATAGCTGATCCAATAATCATTATATGCGATAGGACCCACTCCATGGCGACTATATAGCTCATAGACCAGAGTTCCAACTGGAGGTATCGGACATGAGTCCTCCAATCGGGAATCCGCACCGCAACATTTAAAGCAACTAAACAAAGTACTACGGCCAGGCATCGTGCACACTAACCGAGTTTCACAAACTTCAAGGGTTATCGATTTACGATATCCTCGCAAAAATGCAAGACCCTCGGGTTTTGGCAATTGCAATCGTCAAATAAAACCCAACAACTAAGAACCAAATACTAAGAACCACAAATGCAATGGAACCATGCAAACAACCAAGTTTCAACAACAACCAAGGACTCTGGGAGCGACCCACAAATACTTAACTGAAAGAGCAATGGCGTCACCAGGAAGGCCCGTCAATCGTCTCGCTGTACAAAGGAATACGCCAGGCGCCAAAACAGGTCGACAGTCAGGGCATCAGTCCATCGCAGCCGTCAGGAGGCGGGGATCTTCGCGGGAAAAGTCTTCGGACCACTTATTTCGACAACAGGATCGATGAAGCGGGGTGCACCTTCCCTCGGAGATTTCACACGAAGTTCCTCACGATCGTCGGTCTTTGGACCGGTACCGCTGATGTCGCCCCACGTTGGGCGCCAACTGAAGGACTGGACTATTCTAAGGCCCAGCGGTGCCAGGGGACAACACCTGAAACCTTCGTGGGTTACCTGTTCCGGCGTACAAATTACAGAGACACGGGACACTTCCTCGGCGTCAAAGATCGAGGTTTATTTACTGCAGGGAACACAGAAGTCACAAGAAGTACAATGCATGCAGGTTCTAGGAGACTGCTTCGAATTGCAACTGTGGATCGCTCCTTTTATACATATTTCTGTCATAGCACAACATGGCGAACAAAAGGTTACAACTCAGTTCCCACAGTAAACTTCAAAAGGGTTGCTTTCATGTATTCAGGGTCCCGGAACATAATTACAGTACCATCGCCGGTTCCCAACTGTAAAAGTACGTTATCCCACCATTAAGTACATTCCATTCCGGCTGTAAACGAGTTTAAGGAAAGAGTCAGAAACAGGTGCAAGGGAAGACAAAGATAGTCAACAGATTGAAAAGAGTGTAGTGGGGCGATATCGGAAACACGATTGGAGGATCAAAGGAGACATGCCTAATGAATGCATGGCTAAAAAACAATAGACCGGCACGGCAAGATGAGCCTCGAGCGGGACCATCTGCCTTTGCAGTGTCATTCCCCTCGTCATAAAGACACCCTCAAAGGAACATGTGTCTTCCGCAAGAGCTTGGGAATCCCAGGGTCACGAAGCGGACAGTGTCCGTTCGCTGGCTACTTGAGGGCAAGAGACAAAATGGATGCCATATCTAAAATGGAACTCGTGGGTTCAGATGAAGAAACCCACGAATAAGACGAACGGTTCAAGTCAGCGTAGCGAAAACGCGTACACCCACTAAACTCGTCATTTGCGGTTCATATATACCAAACTCGTCCATATTCGAACGAGTCGAAAGCACCACTTTAATTGTCAGGGAACCTCACTACATGTCAAAGTAAGTACATATGTAAAACACAGTACATGTGAGAGTTGACATAAATAAATTACTGTGTTTAAGAGCCAGTGAATGTGTGAGTGGCTGCATGGATCATTGAAAACTTGTATCAGTGATTGTATAAGAGAGTAAATATGTGTTAGAATATGTTTCAATAAGTAAGGTGTGTATAACTGTATAGTTGAGGAAATGGAGGTGTGATTGATTCTTTGCATGACTGTCTAGGTGTATGAGTAACTCCATGGATGAGTGACAATCTGTGAGTGTCTGTTTTCACTGAGTGTATCTAAGGTTATATCAGAGTCTGTAGAGGTTCATCGTATTAACACATGAATGATGTCATCTGTAATGTTGTCAGTGATGTCATTTGAGTTGTCATCAGTGATGTCATCAGTGATGTCACTGACCATGTCATGAATGATGTTATATGTGACATCATCAGCAGTGGATTGCGGGTGCGCAATATATAGTTAGTGCAACTAACTATATATGCAAATTTCAATGGTTTTGTGTGAGTAAAATAAGGTTTTGTAAATGCTAATCCCTAACTATATATGGTCTATAACCTATGGTTTTTTAATTGAATGTTCTTTTTTTTTTTTTTTTATAATTTTTTATTGAGCATGTTCAAAATATACATAATTGATCATATGTTACAGTATAGGTGTTTTAAAAACAAAGAAAAAATGTTCATAATATAAGAACGCATGTAGGTTGAAGATAAAAATTAAATACAAATGCTAGTACAAAATTCCAATTTAAATTGTGGCAAATATGATGATAACTAAAAAGAAAACGGTTACAAAAAGGACAAGCAATATATAGTGTAAACTCATTTTTCAATTCACAATTCTATATGTTAGTAACATCTATATCAAGCTGGTCTAAATAGTTTTCTAAACTCAGACCCTTTGTTGTTCGTACCAATTAGCCACTGAGGACCAGACCAGTTCCCCAATAGCTCTAGATTTTGTCCCAATAGTTTTATATATAGCTATTTCTTGTTTATATGTTGCTAACAGTCTATTGATCCATCC
Organism: Lissotriton vulgaris; assembly: GCF_964263255.1. Classification (NCBI taxonomy): domain Eukaryota; kingdom Metazoa; phylum Chordata; class Amphibia; order Caudata; family Salamandridae; genus Lissotriton; species Lissotriton vulgaris. The sequence continues at coordinate 841,723,014 of NC_141691.1, read as the reverse complement.
CTGAAATGTGGGAGCCTCAGTATCCTTCCAGTGGGCTGCTAAAATGATTCTGTATATGGCGGTACATATGTAGGTTGTGTAGATTTCTGAGTTAAAAGTTCTAGGGAGCTATCAAAGCCTAATAAAAACAATGTTAATGAGGTTTGGATCTCATGGCCAAAGATCTCGGTCCAGTATTTGACTATACTTTCCTTTAGTTGTTCCAGTTTAGGGCAGTCGTGAAACATGTGTATTAAGTTTGCGGGCCAAGTGCACATCTGGGGCATTTATCATGGTTAATCTTACCCCATGAGAATAGTTTGAAAGGTGTGTAGTATAAATTACAGACCGTTTTATAGATTTGGGCTTTTAAATTACTTGCTAATATAGCTTTGGAAGAGAGTTGTAGAACCATGTCTATGTCGACATTAGAATTGTTTAATTTATTAGCCCAGCTATTTTCTAGTTTTTCTAGATCATCAGGGTGGTTGTTTAAGAGGATCCCATAAATATCGCTTATTCTGACTGATAATTTTTGCATTAGGTCTAAGAGTGGTATCGTATGTAGCTCCATATTTGTAAAGTATTGTCTTAGTGTTGTGTAAATTTGGATACATTTTAGGTAATCTGCGGGATGGATCTGGTATTTGAGACGTAACTCATCGAAGGTTGGTCTACCATCTGGATTTAAGAAATCACCGATAGTGATAATACCTAAGTTTTCCCATCGTTTAGTAATATTGTCATTAAGGTATTGGGGGATTACCGAACTGTACCATAAGGGTGTGTATTTTGTGTATTTGGGAATTAATAGTATTTTAGTGATACTAGTCCAGATTTTAAAAGCATCTGTAACTATTTTAAATTTAATCTTTTTATAGTATGAGGGCTCAATTTGTCTTAACAATAGTCCTCTAGCTGTACTTCCTAATGTCAATTCGTAGATGGAAGGAATACTGTGTAGAGATCTATTTTGATCTGGACCTTTGGGTGCGATTAAAAAAGTCATTTGTTGTAGAATAGCAGCCCACATATAATAGGTTAGATTTGGTATTGCTAGTCCACCTCGAGCTGTCGGTAATGCTAGCTTGGATATAGCTCTTCTTGTCTTCCCATAACTCCAGATAAACGATGATATTGCTTGATCTATCTTCTTCATATAAGCATTGTTAATTAAAATAGGAATTGCTCGAAATAGGTAGAGTAGTTTTGGGAATATTGTAATTTTTACGTAATTGCTTCTGCCAATTATGGATAGATGGAGGTTATTGACTCTGAGTAGATCCCTTTTTATTTTTATAATTAAGGGGTCGTAGTTTAGCATGATAATATCGTTAATATTAGGTGAAATGTTTACTCCTAAATATTTCGCGTTTTCGACTCTATATTGACTTGTATATGATGTGTTATCAGTGCATACTACCATCGTTTTGTCTTGATTTAAAGAATAGCCTGAATAACGACCAAATATTTTAGTGATTGCTTCTATTTCAACTAAGGCCTCAGTAGGATTAGTTGTTAAGATCGCTACGTCATCGGCATAGGCAAGGATTTTAGTATTGTATATGCCGGTTTTTATTGGTATTATCGCTGGTGATATTAATAATTTGATGATTAGGGGGTTAATATATAGTGCAAATAGAAGTGGTGAGCACGGACACCCTTGTCACGTGCCTCTCTGAATGTTTATACTTTCGGATTCGCTACCACCTGTCAAGATTTTGGCTTTTGGGTCTACATATAGGGCTTTTACTGATTTTATGAACCCCAGGCCGATGTTATTAAGGGCTAGTAGCTCCCAAAGAAACTGCCAAGAGACACGGTCAAAAGCCTTTTCAGCATCTAATAAAATCTAAGACATTTGACCTTTCTCTATTTTCATTATATCAAAGAGCGTTATTACTCGGCGTATATGATCAGTGGTGCTTTTGCCTGGTATAAACCCGTGTTGCCAGGGAGACACTAGCTGTTCTATGTACTTGCCAAGACGGTTAGCAAAAATTTTTGCATAGGTTTTAGAGTCTGAATTAATCAGCGAAATCGGCCTGTATGATGTTGTTAATTCAGGGGGTTTGTCCTTTTTCTTAAAAACAGCTATATTTGTTTGTTTCCATGACTCTGGGGGTTTTCCATGCCATTGGATACCTAAGAATAGATCATGAAGAAATGGAGTTATTATTTTACCTAGTATTTTATATAGGTCTAGAGGTATCCTGTCGGGTCCTGCTGCTTTCCCTGCAGCTAGTTCAGCTATTGCCAGCTCTACCTCTGTTCTAGTAATTTCTTTCTCTAGTTCTTTCCTTGTATTATCGTCAATATTTTGTAGCATGTTAATCTCGCTAAGCCAGCTAACTAAGAACTCTTTAGTTTAATCAGCCGTTTGTTCATCCTCGTTCTGATATAGTTTTTGGTAATATTCCTTAAAACAGTTAGCAATTTCTTCCTGGGTGGTGTATTTGTGTCCGCCATAGTCAATACTTTGTATAGTGTTATAAGATTGAGTCTGTCGTGTTTTTAAGGCAAGATGTTTCCCAACGTTTTCCCCTATCTCGTATGACTTGTTTCGGTAAGCTTGAAGAGTTTCGGCGGCTTTAACAGTTAACTCATTATTTATCTCTGCCTTAAGTACTAGGATCTTTCTTAGGGTGTCCTCAGCATGTTCACCATGATGTATTTGGTTGGCATGTTTATATTCTAGGTGTATTAATTTGTTTATCAGTTGATTATGAGTTTTCATTTGTTCTTTTTTACGAGTAGCAACAAATGCAGCAGTTTCCCCCCTTAACGCAGCCTTAAAGCTATCCCATACGTTGAAACGTGACGCACTATGTTGATTTACATCAAAAAATTCTTTGGTCCATTGGGCTATGCGTGTTATATATTCCTGACTGACCAATAGTTTTCTGTCGAATGTCCATTGTGTATGGACTTGTTTGTACCCAGGAACTTCCAGTGTAACATGTATAGGATTGTGATCGGAAATTGTCTTTGTGTCTTTGAAAATCAGGGTATTCAGAGCAATATCTGGAGTTGCAAAGATGTAATCTATGCGAACGTATTTCCTATGTGGATAGGAAAAATAAGTATATCCTGGATCTTTACTATTTTTTAACAGCCATATATCTTGAAGATTATGGGTCTGGATTAGATTTAGTACAGCTCTGAACACTCTGGGCTTCCGACCAGAATAAGTATATTGGTTCTGGAGGGACTGGGTTTGATTAAATGTTAGATTAAAATCGCCACAGAGAATCAGAGTACTTGGCCATGACACTAATTCCGATTCCAGATCAATGTATAATGCGGGGTCATCAAGATTAGGGCCATAAATGGAGCAAATTGTAATACCCAGATCTAATTGAACAATGGCCCATCTTCCATGGTCATCAGCTTTTTTGCGTAACGGACTACCTAATCTTGTTTTTGCTAAAATTGTAACTCCTCTGATTCTCGTGGTTTGAGTTGTTGTAGTTAGTATGTGATAACCTGGTATTTTTAAATGGTTAATCTTGTCAGGCTTGCCAAGCTGCGCCACCTAAACACTGAACTACATCTCCCAGAACTCTAGTGTGGGGGCGGGGCACCATAAAAGCAGGGCGGCCCATCTGCACGTTGTTCGTGATTTTGTCTTTCAACCTTGTTTGGGAGAGACTGGAGAGGAGTGCGGTCTTGGTATCCTTCAGAGGAGGAATTGGTTCTGGAATTGACTTTTGGCGCGTTTTGCTAAGATTAGCTAAGCGCTCGTGAAACAGAAGTCTTTTGTTGTCCCCGTAGCGCAAGGTCGGCGCTTCCTGTTGATTCCCCGCAGCGCGAGGTCAGCGCTTCTTGGATATTCGATTCCTCGCAGGAGTGACGAGGTTACTAGGACTCGAAGGCGGGCGATAGAGAAGCCCGGACAACGAAGAAACCGGGAATAAGCGGCGACAGTACCGTGAGTTTATCTGAAAGACGCGTGTGGTTTAACGCGTTGGTTGCCAAACGCTGATGTGTAAATAGCAAAGGCTGCTTGGATCTAGGGCCAAAGGAAGCAAGGCGCCTGAACGGTTGTTGTTGATTGGGAAGGATTTTGTTTTTCATTTATTGTGAGAACGGAGTACAGCGGAATATTCTTTCTGCGTACTTCCGTTACGAAGAAAGTCACTAGTGCTTATCTCGGCAAGTGCCAAAGCGGAAGGTAGTGGGGGGAGATCCTACACCTTTCCGTATTTGGAGTGGGAATACTAAAGGAACGCTGAGTGTGAACTAGAGAGCGGAAGACAGTAGTAGGAGGCTACGTCTTACCGTGTCCTTCCTGAATCGTTTTGGGAGCATTGTATATATGTGAACATAATTATCTGAAGAAGAGAATTGTTGCTGAAATCACATAGGTTTTTGGGGTTATTCACTGGATTATAATTTGAACACTCTTCAACACAAGGCAGGGTAGGTCTAACACTAAATATAGTATTGTATATGAGTTCTGGTAAAAGGCTAGTCAATAACTGTGTTTGTGTTCCATAGGGACTAGTGTGACGTACATCAACATTCAGGAAAAAACAGGGAGGAGGAGGAGCAATCTTCTTTTTGTAAAGGTGAACCATTACTCTTACTTAGTGAGACTACAATGAGTGTAGGGTTTCAAGGTGAATACGAATAACCTGTATGAGTGTTTTCTTGTCTTCCAGCTGTCCCTTCCCTGCAGTCCCCTTCCGTCCCTTCCTTGTTTTGTTTCCTGTTTTTCCCTCGCCCTATCACTCGAACACGCTGTGTTGCTATTACTAGCGTGTTGGTGAGGTCGGGAGGTGGAGTCATATGTGCATCAAACGGATTCGGCAGCGTGGAGTCTGACAAATCTCTCCTATTGGGATATGGGTTTCTTGTATACAAATGATATCCCAAGAGCTGTGAGCTATTAGCTGGCAAAATTGGGCCCTCTTACCTCTGTCATTTAGACCTGCCACATTCCAACATAATATATTCAACCTACCCATTTGATTGTACTAATTTTTTGGGGCAGTATTCATCAATCAGCGTTCCTTCAATAGTATCAAGCTTGCTCATTTTACATTTCTTCCCCCCCCCCCCCTTCACCAAGTGCACCCAGTGCACCCTGGTTCCCGCCCCCCGCCCTCCTCTCTCCTTTCCACCCCCCCTCCCCTTGACCACCCAAAAAAGGCATTGAGACTCCATAAGAGTCTTTAGTGATGGATTAGCATGTTCCAATCAGAACTAGTGAAGCATGCATTCTTAAGTATATAAAACAAGAAAATACCAGAGAAAAGGAGAAGATTGTGATATAGATTGCAGTAGTGAAGATAAAGAATAGAGAAAAGTATGGAAAAGTATAGAAATCAATAATTAAGAATTACGGATCAAATCTATTTTCAAATAAACCAGTTTATGTTCGTGATTTTAGGTTGCGGGAAAACCAGTAGCCTAAGTCTGCATCAAGTCTGCGTCAAAACCTCTCCCCATCTTGTTTTTCGTATGGCGCATATATATGTTCTCATATGTTCTCATATGTTCTTTCATAAGCTCTCTAAGTATTCCTTAGCTTTGACCTCGGATGTGAAAAATTTGGTTTGACCCATGTATATTACTTTTAGTTTTGCTGGATTGTTCAAGTATACTACTGCTTTCTTCTCTTGAAATGGTTTGATGAGTTGTCTAAGTCGCCACCTCCTTTCGACAGTCCAGTGACAAAAGTCAGGGCGCACAAAGTATGATATTGAATCCTTATTGCGGTGTTTATCTGGCGTGACCTTTTCCGCAATAGCTTGTCGAAGCAAAAAATTTCCGAAGTACACTAAGATTGCGCGCGGGTATTTACCTGTGGGTGCCGTAGGTTTTAAGGATAATGGAACCCGATGGGCTCTCTGTACCTCGTATCCCCAGTCCCAAGTGCTAAGTTCAGGAAGTGGGTCACGGAATAGTTGTATTATAAAGGTGCGGCAATCCTCGCCCTCCATTTTTTCCGGAATTCCCAGCACTCGTAGATTGTTTCTGCGAAGTCTATTTTCGTAGTCTTCAAGCTTCCATCTGATGTCCTGAACCTGTGCTTCGGTGGCTTTGATTCGTTCGTTTGTAGCTGCGGCTTCTGTTTCATTAACCACAATGTGATCCTCTATGTCGTTCAATCTCTCTGTGAAAGCACCCATGGTTTTAGAGAGTTTACGAACTACTCCTTGAACCTTTTGTAACCCTGCTCGGGCTTTGCGACTATCTTTTGAAGTTTCCTCTCGATGCGATGCTATGGCTTGCAAGACTGTCTCCATTACTTGTGTTAGAGTGGTTCCAGATGCCTCAGGAGGTTCTTTATTTAGATTTTGATCTGAAGGTGGAATCTGAGTTCTTAAGTCAGGAGTATGACTCTGATTCAGTGCCAAGACTGTTGGAGTGTAGTCCCATGATAAATCATTGGCACCGTGATGTCCAGCTTTTTTCTTTTTTAATATGGTTCTCTTTTTTTCACGTTGTTCTTTTGGAGGGTTGATTTCAGATTCTGAACTTAAATTGGAGTCTGTGTCATTCCCCAGATCTTCTGCATCATCTAGTTCGTCAGTATCACCAGACCAGCTAATATCCTCAGAAAAAGAGTAGAAATCGGTTATGTCTTTATCGGTCTCAAACACCTCAAGAGCGTCAATAGGATGTTCATCTATTGCAGAGCTGGACTGTGGTATTTCTATATTAGGTTTTGATATTTCTAAGGCCTCTGCATTCTCTGTCTCCTTCTCTTTCTCTTGTGCTTTGTTGGCCCTAACTTGTGGGACATGATTTAAGCCTGTGAGTAAGTCTGTTTGTATACCGGTTAATAAGCTCTCAGGAGAGGAATTTACTAGCATCCCCGTGGCTCTTTGTGGGTTTGCAGTAGAGCTCTGGTTAGCGTTCTTATTGCCAGTACTGCTTTCCGGCAATGCAGTAAAAAAGATTGGAAGGCAAGATGGCGGCGTCAGGCTAGACGCTGGTAGCAGCTCGGATCGGAACAGCGGAGCATGCCGAGATTAAACCAGAGACCACTACTAGAAATGAAATGAAAAATGAGCTAAATACTCAGACAAAAGTTACTAATGCCTAGAGAGATACCGAGATGCGACTAATGCAGCCCTGTGATCTAAAGCTTGTACCTGCCGAGGACCTGCCTCCAACAAGGACGCCGCTTTCACTTCTCGCTTCAGCAATCGGGTTTGCTGTTCTCCGTCTGCTGATCGGCAATCACCGATCCGTGAGCGAGCTGCGCTCCTTATGGTGGCTTTGCTTCACGAACTCCGCGGAAATCGTAAACTCCGTGATTGATACGGATTCTAAGAGACCAGCAGCCTGTAGCAGTGTGCGGAACTCGCTGCTACCAATGGCCCCGAAAAACGCTGCGGCGGCAGCCTCGACGGCAGCCAAGACAAGGGCTGCACACCAGGCTCAGCAAGACCAGGAGACAAGCAGGCAGCGTGGTGCGATATGCACAAGAAACTCTTACAGGGACCGCATTATCAGCGGTGGAGAAAACGCCAGCCCGGAGGGGGGCTACCTCCAGTAAAACTCCACTAGCTTCCCAATCTGCCAAAAATGCACCATCAAATGTTACAACAGTGGTAACAATGTTTCGCGCTGCTAACCAGAGACTGGTGGCGAAAGAGACACAGCAGAACACCGAAAAGCAGCATTCAGCTGCCCCCACGGAGGGGGGCGCGATATCAGTAATAGCGGGAGACAAAAGGAATAACACTGCTGCAACGAGAATAACGGGGCAGATGGGGCCCACGGCGCCAGTATTGGTGGGAGACAATGGCACAACTGGACAGACGGGGGCTCAGAAAGCACCAGTGATGCAGCAGGAGCAAAGACAAGAGACTGATATTGAGACCGATAGCACACCTGAAAGATCTGTCTCCACTGCTGGGCAGGTAAGCCAAATTACCCCTTCTGGTTCTGCACTCTCCAGATCTGATATAATTAATCAGGGGGGCTCTGTTAACTCTAATGAAGAGATGGCGAATAAAAACTGCCTAGTAAGTCAAGAGGAGAGCTCTAACAATATTAATACTAATATCAATGAAACCAACGAGCCTGCTACCGAGAATGCTGCTCAACAGAACAAGGTTCCAATCTTTTTTAATTGAATTTTCAAGGTTTTGTAAATGCTAATTCCTAACTATATATGGTCTATAACCAATGGTTTTTTCAGTGAATTTCAATGTTTTTTTAATAGCAAATATCAAAAGCTGTAAAATGTATTATTCTTTTAAATGAAAAATATATTTTATTTGTTTTTAATAAAAAAAAATGTATGCATCTGCCAAACCCTGACCTCTTAATAGTGCACTGTGGTGGAAATGATTTGGGAACTATGACTGGGGTTGGTCTGGAAATGCTTTTAAAGAACACCTTTCATCAATTGATGACACTTTTTCCCCAAACTGCCTTGGTATATTCCAATATATGCCAAAGACAGAAATGGAAGTGGTCCAACCAATTTTTTCCACAATTTGAGAAAGCACGGAAACATGTGAATAAATCTGTTTCTGCTTACATGAGAGACTATGGAATGGGTTTAATATACAACAATAACTTGCGTTACAACATTCAAGACATCTACAGAAGAGATGGTGTGCACTTCTCCGATGAGGGGAATAGAATATTCGTCCTTTATTTAAAACTGTGCATTGGAACCTACTTGTAGGTACCTAAATTAGCCACAGAACCCAATAGCTCTTTTCAGAGCTACCCTACCTCTGATCATTCAAAACGTTTATCTTTTTCAAACTTTTTTTTTTCCACCAAAGTACGTTCCCCGGTTCGCTTACCGGTGCGCGTACTGGGCGCTCCCCCCGCGAAATTTTCCAATTTTTCTTTTTTTTTTTTTGCATATATCATTGTCCTAAGCCCCCCTCAGAAAACCTAGAGGGTCACAAAGTGTCTACCGTGCCCCCTTCTACCCATTCCGAACATTGTTTGTCCTCCATCTTGTGTCTCAATTCTACCGATACACAAAATGGAGGACTCCCGTAACGCTGCCGGTTCGCGTACCGGGGAGCGCACCGGTAAGCGCTCGATAAAAAAAGGTGGGAAAGAAATGTACAGAAAAAGCACTACAGACACTTTCATCAAATATAGAATAGGCCCTACTACATAGCAGTCCCTACCATTTACCCAAATTTGATGGAATTCCATTGAGAAAATTATGCTGTAAGCCTGACTAAATATCCTGCGGTAAATTACCTAACAAAAACACTTATGAAGTGTTAGAATTGACAACCAATTAAAATGCTACTTTCAATATCTTCTATTATTTCATGACATTTGATTGGTTATGTACCTGAATATATATAAAGAAAGAGAGAGAAACACAGCCATTTTGACTACTACTTCCTGAAGTACATATCAAGTGCATTTCAACTGAGAACTTAAACTTCTTTTTGAAAGGTAAGATGTTATTTTAAAAACTGAAGTATGTTCTGCACTTTAAGTTAATTAGGAAAACATTTTCTGATAGTTATATACTATCCCTCTGTAATAGTTATAGAATAAGATAGGCTTCTCTGTTTTAGTTAAGGATGGAGTTAGGCTTGTCTTGTATAATTAAGAATTTAGTTAGGCTTTATCACATACATTTTTTTTATATTTCTACTTCCAGTCTGATACCATACACTGCCCAGAGATAAAATCACTGTTTAAAAAACCAAACTACCTGTCTGTACTTAAACCCAACAGTGCCCTATCTGTACTGATATATTTTTTTAAAATTCAATTTACAGCACAAAAATGGAAGGAGAGCAAAAAAATACCATCGAAATTGTTCTGGAAAGCAACAAAGATACAGAAATTGAACCCAATGACTCTGAATTCTTTGATGAATCACGGGACTTTGAACTTCTGCAATGTGTAGGATCAGTAGATTACCTGATTGAAAATGAGAACATTTCTGACAATCAATTATTAGAAGTTCTTTTTAATTTTGAAAACGAATCATAGAAATAAATGTATATTTAATAATTCAAAAATTGTTTGAGACATTATTCATTTTTATATGTATTTTTTAAACTAGTACCAAATTGATTATAATGTAAAATCAGACTTTAAATACACTGTGCAACTTTTTTGTGTTACATAGTAAGTTTGCTCATAGTTACTTCCTTTCTCCCACTATATTATCTCCAATGTGTATTTAACATCTCTTTATCATCTCCTGCCTCCATGGTGTTTCTGCTTTCGTGACAGACTACGCTATGAATTCCATATACCACAATAACTTCTGAAACAACATGCAAGATATCTACAAAGGAAACGGTGTATTTTTATTTTTAGACTCTGCATTGGTACCTACATGTTGGTACTTAAATAAAAAATAAAAAAAATACAACAAAAAGAACAATCAATATACATACATTATTTGAACATTCTTTCATCCTATTTTCCCTATATTACGCTTCCCGGACCGCTTCCCGGTGCGCGTACCGATCGCTCCCCCCGCAAAAAAAACGATAATAAAAATTATTTTTTTTTTTCCCCCGTGGGGCCCTTTTAAAGCCCCCTCATCAAACCTAGGGGGTCAGGGAGGATATACTCTGCCCCTTATGCTCATTTCCCCCTCTGTTTTTGCCACATCTTGTGTCTCGATCCTACTGAGACACAAGATGGCGGCCGCTCCGGACTGTTTAGAATGTTCACAGTCACCGGGGATCCAATCCGCTTCTCCTAGCGAAGTTCCGTTACGCGTCAGGTACGCGAATCGGGGTGCTAACCGGGACGCTGTCACAGATATATCTGTTTTTTAAAACGTTAATTTCTCAAAATCCACTGGAGCACATATTTTAAGACATAGCAAAGGCACGTCGGGCAAACCATATCTACAATTTTTCCAAGTTTCGTGTAAATCCATTCAGCCGTTCGAGCTAAAAGTGATTCCAACCGCCCTATGGAAAAATGAATGGGAAAAATGCGTTTTGGGACCCCCCTTTTTTCTCGGCCCCCCTTGACGAAACCCCCCCAAATTTTCAAGGGCTGCTCAGAAACAAAATGTGCCATTTTCCTGAAAATTTCAGCTAATTCCGTCCACAAACGCCAAAGTAATTCGACATAGAATTTTCAAAAATCCCATAGGAAAAAATCCTAACTATATATACCTACTGGTTATAGTTAGGATTGTTTTCTATAGGAAATCCGCAACATTCTATTGGGAATAACTTTGGCGCCGGTTGAGGAGTCTGCCTGTAATTTTCCTAAAATTTGCCTCGCTGCGCTCCGCTCCTTAGCTGAAAGTTTGGAGGGGATTCGTCAAGCGGGGGCCGAGATAAAAGGGGGGTCCCAAAACATGTTTTCCCCATGTTAATTTCCATAGGGCGGTTGGACTCACTTTTAGCCCGAACGGCTGAATGGATTTCCACAAAACTTGGCAAAATTGTAGGGACTGGTAGCCCGATGTGCCTTTGCTATGTCTCAAGATATGTGCTCCAGTGGATTTTGAGTAATTTAGGTTCAAAAAAAGATATATATATATATGGGCGGAGCCTAACCACACATCTGATCTGATTGGCTGTCAGCACTTCATCCAAGAAGTGTTGGCAGCCATCTTGGGACCAATATACATGATAGCACCTCATTAAAAAGCATTGTAGTTAATAGAGGGTTTTAGGACTTTAGTTACATTATAAAACATTTGTTGATGGTACCATACTCATTTTAGGAATTGTGGTGTGTTCTAAGGTGATTTTACCATGTGAAAAAGCCTTCTGCTGTGATATCATGAATCATGTTTGAAAGAAAACTAATATCTCATGATTTTCCAACAGTGGTTTGGAAGGGGGTCTATAAGCTAAACTGAAAGCATATTTTCTGTAAATTCACATTATCTTTCTCAGTCATGTGAGAATGAAGTCTGACATTCTCAGTAAAACATGTACATCCAACAAGGACAGAGACTGTCAGTTGATTCCTTTGTGTTCTACTGCAGCCTCCTAGAGTGTTCTAAAGAACAACTAGAGCGCTAACAGTCCTACTTACTACAAAGGTATAGCACACCTGAAGCCATCGTGATGGGAATAAAGTGGTAACTCTTAAAACATTTCATTTAAAAAGGAACAAAGTGAGGGGGTATATTATGCCATAGAAAGTATTATTAGTGCTGCAGAAAGAAAAATTAGGGCACATTTTGAGTGACTTTTCAAATCCTCTTCTATTTCATTAATAAATACTGACATGCAGTCTCCCAAGAGGGCCACCAGAGACAAACGAGCCCAAATGTAGCCCAAATATCACCCAGATGTAGCCCAAGTATAGCCCAATGACAGAATGTCCCAGAGTGTTCTAAAGAACAACTAGAGCGCTAACAGTCCTACTTATTACAAAGGTATGGCACACCTGAAGCCATCTTGATTGGAATAAAGTGGTAACTCTTAAAACATTTAATGTAAAAGGATCAAAATGAGGGGGTATATTTTGCCATAGAAAGTATGATTAGTGCTGCAGAAAGAAAAATTAGGGCACATTTTGAGTGACTTCTCAAATCCCCTTCAATTTCATTAAAAAATTCTGACATGCAGTCTCCCAAGATGGCCACCAGAGACAAAAGAGCCTAAATGTAGCCCAAATATCACCCAGATGTAGCCCAAGTATAGCCCAATGACAGAATGTCCCAGAGTGTTCTAAAGAACAACTAGAGCGCTAACAGTCTTACTTATGACAAAAGTATGGCACACCAGAAGCCATCTTGATTGGAATGAAGTGGTAAGTCTGAAAACATTTAATTTAAAAAGGAACAAAATGAGGTGGTTCATTTTGCCATAGAAAGTATGATTAGTGCTTCAGGAAAAAAAATTAGGGATCATTTTGAGTGACTTCTCAAATCCTCTTCTATTTCATTAAAAAAAATTCTGACATGCAGACTGAAACATGCACTTTGAATACCAGCAGCAGACTTCCCTGGTGAGCAGTAGCTTTACTACAGTGATCTAATGAGCAACTAGAGTGCTAACATTCAGAATTTATGGCAAATGTGTGACACATCTGAATGCCTTCTTGATGGAACCAAAGTAAACAAGCATTGAAAATGCAATAGATCTCGCCCTCGTTTAAGTTAAAGCCATTCTGTTTGTAATGAGGTGGCTTTGTAGCTTTGCTTTTATTAGTGTTTTTTAAACTTTCATGTAAATAACATGCATCTGTATGCATATGTATGCATGCATTTATATTTGTATTTATATAGATATACAGATTATATATGTTTATATACGTATGTATATATTTATATATATATATATACATACACATACATATATATAAATGCGTATGCATAAATATGCATATATATATATGTGTATATGTGTGCGTGTAGAGAGAGGTAGAGGTAGAGAGGTAGAGGTAGCGGTAGAGAGGTAGAGGCTAGTAGAGAGAGAAGTAGAGAGAGGTAGAGAGGAAGAGAGTAGAGAGTGAGTAATAGAGAGTAGAGAGTGAGTAGTAGAGAGTAGGAGAGAGCAGTAGAGAGAGTAGCAGAGAGTGAGTAGTAGAGAGAAGTGGAGTGAATAGTAGAGAGTAGTAGAGAGTAAGTAGTAGAGAGTGAGTAGTAGAGAGTAGTAGAGAGTAAGTAGTAGCGTGAGTAGTAGAGAGCAGTAGAGAGTGAGTAGTAGAGAGTAGTAAAGAGTGAGTAGTAGAGAGTAGTAGAGAGTGAGTAGTAGAAAGTGAGTAGTAGAGAGTAGTAGAGAGTGAGTAGCAGAGAGTGAGTAGTAGAGAGTAGTAGAGAGTGAGTAGCAGAGAGAGAAAATAGTAAAGAGTAGTAGAGAGTGCGTAGTAGAGACTAGTAGAGAGAGAGAGTAGTAGAGAGAGAGTAGTAGAGAGTGAGTAGTAGAGTGAGTAGTAGAGAGTGAGTAGTAGAGAGAGAGTAGTAGAGAGTGAGTAGTAGAGAGTAGTAGAGAGTAAGAAGTAGAGAGTGAGTAGTAGAGAGTAGTAGAGAGTGAGTAGTAAAGAGTGAGTAGTAGAGAGAGAGTAGTAGAGAGTGAGTAGTAGAGAGTAGTAGATAGTGAGTAGTAGGGAGTGAGTAGTAGAGAGAGAGTAGTAGAGTAGTAGAGAATGAGTAGTAGAGAGTGAGTATTTAAGAGTAGTGGAGTAGGAGAGAGTAAGTAGTAGAGAGTAGTGGAGAATATTCCAAAGATTGGCACAGCACCACTTGCAAAATAAGTCCAATCAAATCATATCACTTAGAGTCCTTATTGAAGCGCTGAATCTTGGTGTATATTCAAATGCTTTAATTTTCCTTAAGTTTATGTACCACAGCCAGCCGAAACGTTTCATTCTGTACAACAGAACTTCTTGAGGGCGTTCTTATTTCCTTCAAGTTATGTCGGTATCCTGTTGTCATATACCTAGATATTTCTTCCAAATGTTAGACGAGACGTAAGTACATTCTTGTTCAAAGTGACTAGGTATCAATTTTACGCACACAATTCGGGCAGACTTGGTAATTTATAGCATCCTCAAAGTCAGTCTTTCAAAAATTCCAAAGTATCGGACATGATAATCCAAATCCAAATGTTTCTCAAGAAAAGTCATTTTCAATCGTTCGGGATATCGGTGTTTGGGCAGATATGACCCAGGGACCCCCAGTATGCAAGGGGAATTAGTCCCCCCCTCTGCAAACGCGCCAGTGGCCTGCATTGCAGAGAGGTGTAAAAAGGGGCATAGCCTCATTACACCTCTGTGCAATGCAGCCCCCTGGCGCATACTGGAGGTTCCAGGTGGGCTAGTTGGCCCCCAGAGACCCCTAGTATGTAAGGGGAATTAGTTCCCCCTCTTCAAAGATGCACGGGGCTGCGTTGCAGAGAGGTGTAAAAAAGGGTGTGGCCTCATTACACCTCTCTGCAATGCAGCCCCCTGGCGCATATTGGAGGCTCCTGGTGGGCTAGTTGGCCCCCAGGGACCCCCAATATTCCAGGTGGAATTAGTTCCCCCTCTGCAAACGCGGCAGGGGGCTACGTTGCAGAGAGGTGTAACAAGGGGCATAGCCTCATTACACCTCTGCAATGCAGCCCCCTGGCGTATACTGGAGGTTCCAGGTGGGTTAGTTGGCCCCCAGGGGCCCCCTGAATGCAAGGGGAATTAGTTCCCCCTCTTCAAACATGAACGGGGGCTGCGTTGCAGAGAGGTGTAAAAAGGGGCGTGGCTTCATTACACCTCTCTTCAATGCAGTCCCTTGGCGCATACTGGAGATTCCTGGTGGGCTTTCAGGTCTTATATAGTTAGGAATTCGCATAAAAAACCTTTGAAATTCACTGAAAAAAACATAGGTTTCAGGCCTTATACAGTTAGGAATTAGCATTTAAAAAACATTGCAAATTCACTGAAAAAACCATAGGTTTCAGGCCCTATATAGTTAGGAATTAGCATTTAAAAAACCTTTGAAATTCACTGAAAAAACTATAGGTTTCAGGCCTTATATAGTTAGGAATTAGCATTTTAAAAACCTTTAAAATTCACTCAAAAACTATACGTTTTAGGGGTGTTATAGTTAGCTGGACATTTCACTCATACAAAACCATTGGAATTGCTCCTATATAGTTCGCGCTTATATCGTATGCGCTCGGGTGCTTCCGGGTGCGCTTACGCCGTGCGTATCACGCGGACGCGACTACGCGATACGTCACGATGATGTTTTCGTTCGCGACAATAGCGCAAACGGGACACTCACCGGTATGCGCACCGGGGCGCTCCGCAAAACTGCGCTTTCCGGTGTGCACACCGGTACGCGCACCGGGAGCGCTCCAGGGCAAAAAAAAAAAAAAACATTTTTAAATGAAGAATATACAGAAAAAAATAGTATTACATAAATATACAATATAGGATTCATTATAAAAAATATTATATTTGATAGCAATAGAAATTTGCTATTAAAAAACCTTTGAAATTCACTGAAAAAAACAGGTTTGAGGCACTATATATAGTTAGGAATTAGCATTTACAAAATCTATGAAATTCGCAGAAAAAAACATAGGTTTCACACCAGTTATAGTTAGAAATTAGCATTTAAAAAAACCTATTAAATTCACTGAAAAAACCATAGGTTTGACATCAGTTATAGTTAGCTGGAAATTTTACTGACAGAAATCCATTGAAATTCCCACGTTATAGTTAGTTGGACTCACTATAACTTGCGTGCCTGCAATGCACTGCTGATGACGTCACATATTACATCACTCATGACATGGTCAGTGACATCACTCATTTTTCAGTGAATATATATATATATATATATATATATATATATATATATATATATATATATATATATATATATATATATATATATATATATATATATATATATATATATATATATATATATATATATATATATATATATATATATATATATATATATATATATATATATATGTGTATCAGCAGGTCAGAGGGGTAGCTATGGGGGCCTGTTTTTCTCCCAGCCTAGCGTGTTTGCACATGGGCTGGTGGGAGGAACAGGTCCTCATGGTACAGCATCAGGCCATTATGAGGGGGCATGTACCGGTCTATCTAAGATACATAGACGATCTCTTCTTTATCTGGCAGGGTACTATGCTTGAAGCCCAGGAATTTGTAAAGGCATTGAACTGTAATGATCTCAATCTGGAATTTACGTCCACCATGAGTAAAACGCAGCTCTGTTTTCTCGACATAGAGGTTTATATACATGAAGGTAATCTAGCGACACGGCTATATAGAAAGCCAACTGCGGGTAACACCATCCTGCACGCGGCAAGCCAACACCCGCATCACTTAATACAAAGCATCCCCTTCGGGGAGATGCTACGTATAAAAAGAATCTGTAGTGATGACGGGGAATGCCTAAGAGCCATGGATGGAAGCAGATTACGTTTTTTGGCTAGAGGGTATTCACCAAGAGTCATCGCCAGGGCCATAGAGCGTGCAAACAATATGACTAGGGCACAGATTCTGGCACCTAAATTAAAATGTGATACTGCTCAAAAAGTGACTTCCAAAGATAGCTCAAGGGTAGTGGTTACATATAACCAACAACACAATGAGATTAGGCAAATCTTTAGCCGAAACTGGAACCTGGTGACGGGGGACCCCGTCATTGGTGGGACAGTGGGCAAAAGACCAGAGTTTTCCTTCAGAAAATCCCCCTCTATGTCAGACAGGCTAGTAAAGAATCACTTGGAACTTCCAGTATCTAAAACCTTTATGGATTTGAAGAAAGGTTTTATAAAATGTTCCAGCTGTAAGGCCTGCAAAAATGGATGCAACACAGCACGCTACAGCATCCCATTTAAAGAAGAACCTGTACTAATAACCAAACAGTTGTCTTGCAAAACGGAGTTTGCCGTTTATGTGCTGCAGTGCCCCTGTGAACTCAGGTATGTAGGGAGTACCCGGCTTCCGGTTCATAGGAGAATACTGCAGCACCTGAGGGCAATCTCCAATAATGAGCAATCCTACCCGGTGGCACGTCATTTTCAGGCGGTGCATGGGAGTGATCCCAAGCACCTCACCTATTTTGCTATAGATTGTGTGCCACCCCTTAGGAGAGGGGGGAATAGGGATGGGCTACTGAGGGTCCTTGAGACTCGGTACATTTTGGAACTGAACAGCCGTGCCCCTGGAGGTCTTAACGCCAGTGAGGACTTATACACCTGTCTGTAGTTCATATTTGTAGCTGCACCCAACCCCGAAATGATCATACTGTTTGGTAATGGCACAACACTGTCCTGTGTAAACTTGAAAGATGAATAATATGCCATTGGAACTGTTTTGCATTCCCGGAACTGTGTGTTAACATCTGTCAGTTCAATGAATTCCAAAGGGAGGGGCTCTTCCCTTTTTTTAATAATTTTGAACAATTTTTGTTTGCACTATACACTTGAAATATTCTTTTTTTTTGCACTTTAGCAATGATGGCTGCTCCTTGTTACATTATGGGAATCTAATGATATAAATTGCCAATGTTTACATGAGATTGTGTTTACATATAGCACTTGACACTTTATTGAAAAATCCCACTTGGGATATATTTTCTAAATTGTGGTTTTTAGAAGGGTCAGAAAATAGAAAATCAAATTAATTTGTGGATTTAACATCTGAATTTTATGATCTACGTATTTATATATTTATATGTATATAGTCATGAAGTTTTTTGTACATACTTATTTATTTGCGAATTTGCACATATATGTATATACTTCTGTTTATTCACCCACTATGGGTTATATCTTCTATACAGGGAGGGCTAAAAATTGATGGTTTAGTCCTTTATCTGTTTTAATGTACCCTTTTGAAAGCACTTTTTTGAACATGGTGGCCGTTATGTAGTACACCTTTTGTGTCAATGAAAATGAAAATAAATTCCCATGTAACTTTGCGATCACATCATGTGATCAAGACAGTGGATACTGTCGAAACGCATAATGGCGGGCATGCTGGGCGAGATTGAGCAAAAATAAACGCACTTGTTTGGCACCATTTCTGGGTTCCTCTCTTCGTTTGTCCATGGCTGTGTGAAACTTGGCAGCGTTGGAGTTTGGTGACGAGTTTTTCCTTGATATATATATATATATGTATATATATATTCACTTAAAAAATCAAAGGTTACAGGGATGGTGCCAAGACTACCTCCCTGCTATCCAAGTAACTTGCTGTTCCCATCAGCTCTATTCTCAACAGCTCCATGAAGGAAGGTAGTCTCCCTCTACAGAGGAAAGCAGTGCAGATCATCCCCATCAGGAAAAATCCTAAAGCAGACCCGGAAGATGTACTCAACTATTGTCCTATCTCTTTGCTTCCTCTACAGAGCAAACTCCTGGAAAAGCATATTAACAAGCACTTGTCTGAATTTGTCGAATTTGTCGAATCCTCGAACTGTCTCGATCTCTCTCAATCAAGATTTCGACCCAGACATAGTACAGCGTCTGTGTTGGTGGCAGTTACTGATGGCATCAAAATGTTGGCGTATAATGGTCAAGCAGTACTTTTGGTGCCGGTCGACCATTCTGCAACATTCAATACCATCCCCCATCAGACTCTACTTAGGAGACTTAGAGATTTAGGTCTCCAAGGAAATGCTTTGAAATGGATGTCTAATTTCCTGTCTAATAGAACCCAGACTATTAACTTGGGATCTTTTCGCTCGCAGACCACAAGAGTAACCAAGGTAGTACCTCAGGGCTTCTGTTTGAGCCCTACTTCATTTAACATCTATGTTACTCCCTTGGCAGGATTACTGAGGAATTTAGGATTCATTCCTATCTACGCTGACACTCAACTTTGACAAAGCCAACTCCAACATTCAGACCACCTTTTTGGAGGGTATGAAAGTCATTGCGCACTGGATGAGAAAGAACTTTCTTCAGCTTAATGCAGAAAAATAAGAAATAATGTTGTTTGGAGAAGCAGTGTTGAGGTGGTCCCCTAGATGGTGGCCAGAGGAACTAGACCCTGTCCCAACTCCTAAACAGGTGTTAAAAACCTGTGATTCTATATGGATAAAAAATGAACACTGAGGGAGCCTGCCACCACTACTGCTGGGGCATGCTTTCACACACTCAGTCTCCTTCGAAGAGCCTTTCATCTCCTGCCACTCTACCCTGATCCAGGCATTAGTCTTAAGCCGCCTGAACTACTGCAATGTTTTGCTGACTTCAGCTAAGGAAACCTCTTTAAAATACTACAAGTAGTCCAGAACACGGCGGCCTGCTTGGTGACCAATGCCCCTCCCAGAACAGCCTCTCTTCCTCTACTCCAGAAACTGCACTGGCTTTCGGTGCAGAAGAGGATTACATTTAAGATCTGTTCTATTGTTTACAAGTCTTTAAAGAATCTGGGACCTAGTTACCTGACAGATAAGTTGGCCAGAATTATGCCATCTAGGCCCCTCCGGTCAGGGTCCAAAGCTCTTCTCCATATACCATGTTTTAAAAAAGCTCGCATGGGCAGCAAAGCCTTCTCCCACCTAGCTCCACTCTACTGGAAGCAACTCCCCATTCATTTACGCAATGCACTAATTTCCTGGTTTTTAGAAAGCTGCTGAAAACCACACTGTTCTGATTCCTCTCTCCTTGGTTAGTAATGGCAGTCATAGCACAGAGATACCCCTGATGGGGTGATTCGGGAGCTTTATAAAATAAATAAATAAAATAAAAATAAATTTTATAATTAGACTCACCTTTTAAATTCACAAAACTATAGAAATTCAACTGTTACAGTAAGAGTTATATCAAGAAACTATAACTCGTGCCCCACCATGAACAGTTTTCTTATCAATAAAGTTACTGTAAATGTTATAGTGATATTATCAATAATGTTATCAAATTTATCATGAGTGTTGTAATATCTGGGGTAATTTGCTGTGCATGGCCAGGACGTGCGTTATAGTTACCTTAGAACACGACTTATGGTTACTTGAGATAACTTTAACTATAACAGATGAATTTCTATGGTTTTGCACGTTTAAAATGTGAGCCTAACTATAAGGTACCTGTACCCTTTGGTTTTGTAAGTGAATTTCTATTGTTTTTTAAATTATATTTCTTACTATAACGTCCCTATAACCTTTGTTTTTTTTTGCGAGTTTCATTTTTTTTAATATAAGTATTTTTAATTACTTTATGTTAATATAACCTCCGCCATGCACGGCCTCTGGCCGTGCACATCGAGGGTAAAATGCAGGGCCTGACCTACCATCAGGCCCTTCCGTCAACCCCTATAGCCATACATCCCTGAACCACATATGGCGTGCAACTTTAATTGACGGGGTTGGCTGTCCCAGGACTCTGCCTTAAACAAATGGGAAAGGGGACTGCGCAGTCCCCCTCCCCGGACCGATTTCGGCCCCTGATACTCCAAGGTCCAGCCATTATCCAATGGGGATGAGGGTCATACAGCCCCCCATTCCTGGACCGATTTCAGCGCCAGGGAACTCATCTCTCAGGGTCTGGCCATTATCCAATGGGGGAGAACCTCTATGGGACGATTTTCATGCTGGCGACCCAATCCCTGGATGCCGGATTTGTCTCCTGTTGGCTTTTGCGTGGTGGGATCTGTCAGCTCCCATCAAGCAAAAGCAAACAGCTACCTCCTGAGGGTGGGAATCTCAGGAGGTAGCAGGAGCCGGCCCTGGGGGGTGGCTATCCCCAGGGCCATAAATGGCACCACGAGGGGGGGATGAAACGCCTCCTTCCTGTGTAAAACCTTGCCCCAGGGAGATGGGGAGTCTGTAGAAACAGGGATCGTCAACTGACCCCCTACATTAATTTGTTTCAGCCCCGGGGAGGTGGCAGTCCCTGGGGTGGAGGAGGGCTGTGCTCCCCCCCCCCATAAATTCAATGAATTGCCCCAGAGAGGTGATGGTCCGCAGGGCTGCAGGAGGGGCCATGTGGACCCCTGCATTAATTTTATACGTTTTGCCCTGGGAAAGTGGCGTCCCATGGGGAGGGCAGGCCCAATGGGCACTGCCTCATATATATTTTTAAGTGCCGGGGAGGTGGTAGTCCCCGGGCTGTGGGAGGGCCTCATGAGTCCCCCTACATTAATTTAACTTGATTTGCCTTAGGGAGGTGGCAGTCCCCTGGGCATGGGTGGGTCTGCCCGCATACATATTTTAAAGTGCCACAGAGAGGTGGTGGTCCCCAGGGCTTTCATAGGCCAATTTACAGCCTGCCTAAATTCAATAAATTGCCCTAAGGAGGTGATGGCCTTCAGGGCTGTAGGTGGGGTCATGTGAACCCTGCAATAATTTGATATGTTTTGCCCTGGGATGGTAACGGGCCCAGTGGGCCCACCCCCATATATATTTTTAAGTTCTCCAGGTGTGTGGGGGTCCCCGAGGCTGTAGGGAGGCATCCTGCATTAATTTAAATTCATTTTCCCCAGGGAAGTGGCAGTCCCCGAGGCGCTGGCGGGTCCAGTAGTCCTGCATACATATTTGAAAGAGCCCCGGAGAGGTTGTGGTCCATAGAGGGGGGACCCTGTTCCCCCTCCTTTATATAATAGCTCATCACTACGGCACCTGTTCCACCGAGGGGGAAAGATTACAAAAGCGAGGGAGCCAGCGCTTCTCTTTATTTTTTTCAGCAGGAGCCACGGATCCTGCGGGTCTCCTGCTGAAAATGTTTTGAGATATGCTTTTTTCAGTTGGAGCGTTAATGAAAGTCACATTCAAACTAATGACCAAGCAGGCTTAAAGACCGCTTCAAAAGACAGAGATTACACCGCGTATCAGCCCTGACGATAATCCCTAAAGCAGTCTGGGGATTGGAATCGCGTCAGCATTTCCGGTAAATCCATGAGGGTGTATTAAAAAATTGTGGTCTGTGGAGAGGGTCCAGTGTACATATATATCCCCACAGAAACCTAGCACCTACCCAGTGGAGGGTCTCTCTCTTTTGAAACAAAGATAACTAGAGGGAGTTTTAGAGAGTGCCCAATGTATTGTGGTAAATATTTTACCGTATACTATTTTTGCCATATAATTTCAGACAGGTTACAAAAGAATAGCTCAATCAAATGAGAGGCAGAGTCCGTGGTGTCTGAGTCATAAGGGCTTTAATCATAAATGACTAAATGACTCGAGTCAATGGAGATCTAGTCCATCAATACAAGGGTTCGGGTATGCAATGATGGCAGGAAAAGATGTCAACGATTTATTCACAGTACATGACATATATAGTAAAATGACACAATAGCATTGAATACAGTAGGCGTGACAAGTGAAATGTATATGATAAGAACACATGTGCGTAGCAAAAAGGCGTGAATATGGGTGTGCACAGAGGCGTGAACTAGAAACGTCACAGAAAAGTGTCATAAGTGGGTGGATGCTTAGAGAATTCTTGCAGAGTCCGCTGAAACCTATGGCCTGGATGCGCGCGCAGCTAATATGACGTGTGATTGACGTGCATCGGGGGAAAGCTAAGAGTCTGACTTTTAACACTAGTAGAGGAGACAGAAGTCTGGCATGTCAGATCGACCTGTCCCTAAAACATATCTGATATCTGGTGTTTGGAGGATGTTTAATCTGAAGTAAAAGGTCTTTCGGGCAGAGGCTATTCTATACTGGATGTATGCGTGTCTAAGTGTAATGCACGAAGGCAGGGGCCTACCATGGTAACGGGAGCAATGAATTTCATGAAAGAGACAGGAAGGCTTGGCCCTTGCTCTGCAGTCGGGGATATGTTTTCGTATTTCACTAGACAGGAATGTGTTTTCGAGGAGCTGAGCTGGCTATGCTGATAACTTGAAGGCAAAATACTGTTTTTGGCAGGCAGACCAGGCCGAGCCGGGCACCGCTCGTTTGGCAGGAAGTAAGGCAGAGGTCAGGGATGCGTCTCCATGCTGCAGCTTTCAGAGGCAGAGACAGAAATGGCTTGAAGACAGAAATCAGGGCCTAGCTCGGCAGAGCCAGGAAAAACGTGAAAGTGCACCACATAAAGACGGTGGCACGGCATACTTAGGAACGGAATTATCGATCCATTCATGGTGGATCTGATAGAGGACATGTTAACGTTGGACGCAAATGTATTTGCGTCTTCAAATTCGGTTGTGGAGGGAAATTACATGTACTTGAAGCACGTACATGGAGCTGTTGGGGTCTACGTTAGGGGACACATTTGACCATAAAAATTCCAATTACCTCATTCCCTCCTTGTCCCCTACGGACCCTTCATGATATATCAATTTTCATGAGACCATCTATTTGTTCATATAACATCATCTGTTCTTCTTTCTTTTTTCGGGAATGGGAACGTGCACTTGAATGGGGAATACAAGCTGTGGCGCACAAGCCGCAAATCGCTGGCCCACATTGTAAACATAGGCAACAACTGAATACTATGGCCAATATGATTCCTAGGAATGACAGTAGCTTCCATCCCCAGGCCGATACGACATTCCAGAGCCAACCGGACCAAGTCCAGGAGCCTGGATTCTGGTGTATCAGATGAGCAATCTCGTGAAGTCTGGTAATAGCTTTATAGACTGATGGCGCATTATTTGGAATAAATACGCAGCAACTGGATCCGATGACTCTACAAGCTCCGCCCCTATCGGCCAGGATGACGTCAAGGACAAGGCAGTTCTGAAGAACAACAAGTCTCATAGCAGACTGCTCCTCTGTTAAGTTGCCCAAAGCAGAAGTAGTCTCGTTCACTACCGCTTCGAGTATTCTGGTTAATCTACGTATCAGTTTACTATTGGAGACAGTTCCTAGATAGGGAAACAATCCTTTATTGAAATCTGTATATTGTTCCCATGTAGTTTCAGTCTGATCAACTAGTGGGAGGTCTCTTTTGTGTCTAACAATATTAAGGCGGGAATTCCTATGATAGTCAGATGGGGCTAGGAATACTGGTGGCAATAAGAATGCAATGAAACAGGTACCATCCCAATCTGGGGGTAAACGGACATAAGCTGTCTGACCACATATAAAATAGGAATGTCGGGAAGCTTTGAATGTAGACTTGCCTTGATCACTGAATTCGACCACAGTAGTACAGTCACTGTGACCTAGATGTACTGAACCATTTTTCCTGACACATAATACACCTTTCGCTGGGAGGACTGATATGGATGGCAAATCTGGACTAGTTTCTGACTGAACATTTAAAATCATGAGGTTAAGTGTAAAATTGCCTAATCCATACACTTCATTTTCTAGATCGGTCCCTGTCATTTGTGGAAGACCCTCCTCATTCGGGAAACATGCTTTGTTCATGACGGTGTTCAGATTTCCCCATACCCAATTGCCTTGGGAAACCTTAGAGTCGGTGTCTATAGAAGATATTAAACTAAACCAGGCACCACAGGAACCATTATGTGTAAACGGGTAAGGAAAGAGAGGCAGGGCTCCCTTGTAGTTCTGATAGGGAGGGAGTCGGCCACATATCCAACAATTAGTAGCATTGTTGATCTGATGAGAATGGTGTAACATACGAATGAATGTATTGTTGCGCAGCGCAAGTCGATAGGACAATTCGTGTGGAGGTAGAGCACTAAACGTGTGCTCTGCAGTGTTATTAGAAAAAGAATGTGCAAGAGGAAAATACATGTAAAGCATCCAACTCAAAACAATAATTGTAAGACTCAGAAAAAGCATAATAAGTAATGTGCAGATACATCTGCTCCGGAGACTTTTACAATATTTCCGTTTCTTGGTCTCCTGTCTATCTCTCTCTCTATTTGGGTTGAACTTAAACATTGTCAGAACTGCCTAACCGCTTCACCCGAGGGGGACTTAAACAATTAAGCTGTCTGACTTACTAGACCTCAACTTTTGGCGATACTCCTCTTGGGGAGTTTTCTCTAGAAGGGGGAGTTTGGTATCAGTCACTGGTACGTGGGAGTTCTGGGATTCTGATTTTGGCGGAAGTCCATAATGTCTTTTCACGTGACTCGAGTGGAGCCAGCCCTTACGCCCCTCGAATTTTTACTGCAGTCCTTGTTGTTAACAAAACAATCTTCAGCTCCTTCCAGCGGGGCTCCAACGGACTCTTCCGATCAAAGTTGCGGATGTATACGAGGTCACCAGGGACGATCTTGTGTGGCTTTACCTCGGTGTTGTCTGGGAAGGCTGCTGCGACCTGTGAACGACATGATTGTAGTGCAGACATCAAGGAAGCAAGGTAATCTGTCAACATAGTACTATCAACATCAGTGATCTTTCGCGGCAGAGGCGTCCCCCACATATTAGGAGGTCTACCGAAGACCACCTCATACGGGGATAGCCCTGTCCTAGAATGGGCTACCATTCGCATATAGAAAAGTGCAACTGGCAATGCTACTATCCAATCTACTCCCTTCTCTTTACACACTTTGGCAAGGCGAGTTTTCAGAGTCTGATTGTGTCGCTCCACGAGACCTGCTGCCTCTGGATGCCGGGTACAGTGAAACTTCCACTGGTACCCCAATAGAAGAGAGACCTGCTTCATAAGCTCAGATGAGAATGGCTGACCGTTATCTGAATATACGACACGGGGCAAACCGTATCGAGGGAAAAACTCACGAACCAACTGCCTGGCAGTGGTCGGGGCAGTGTAATCTGGGACGGGATATGCTTCTGTCCATCGGGATAGGGCACATACTACGAGGACATATTTGAATCCTCGGCATCTGTCCATCTGGATATAATCCATCTGGAGGACTTCAAAAGGATAGTCGGGAGGATGGAATCCACCTTGCTCTACGGGAATCCCTTTTCCTGAATTGAACTGACAACAGATCATGCAGGTACGCACTTTCTGTTTTGCTGCTGCTCGTAAATGCTTGTTGAACCAAAGGTTCTGTAAACTGTCTAACATGGCTTTTTCTCCTAAATGTGCTGGACTATGTGCTGTGTTGATGATAACTTGAACCATAGAGTCGGGAAGAAACCATGTGGTCTTTCCTCTCGTCATCCATCCTTGGTCCGTCTGGACCCCTCCTTGTTCAGCCCATTTCTTTATTTCATCTGGAGTAGCATGTGTCTGTATGTCGATGACATCTTGTGTGGGGTCCCTGACTGTCATACAATGTGAGGTTGCATCAGTTTTTGTCATGTCCGTCGTTTCAGTATGAGTCAGTGCTGTATGTTTCGCTGTTCGATCTGCAAAGTCGTTGCCTTGAGAAATCTTGTCTGTGACTTTTGTGTGTGCCTTGCACTTCATGATGGCTATGGCTGTAGGCAAATGTATTGCTTCCAATAGGGCTTGAATGAGGGGGCCATGTTGAATCTTGGCTCCGTGAGAGGTCAAGAAACCTCTTTCTTGCCAGAGGACACCGAAGTTGTGTACGACTCCGAATGCATAACGCGAATCTGTGTATATGTTTACTTTCAGGTTCTTGGCACGTATACAGGCTTGAGTCAGAGCAATGAGCTCTGCTGCTTGAGCTGACAGGGTGTCAATGCGATGTGTTTCTATGACTTCAGTTTCAGTAGTCACTGCATACGCGGCCACTAATTCTCCTGTGCTTGTTCTTAAACATGAACCATCCACATAAAGTGTCAGGTCTGGATCGGGTAATGCGACATCTGTCAAGTCTTGTCTGGGCTTCGTAACTGTGTCAACTACATCTACGCAGTCATGTGGAGTGGGATCTGTCGTGTTCGATGGTAAAAGTGTAGCAGGATTCAGTGTGTTACAGCGTCTGATTTCTATGTGTGGTTGGAATAACGTCAATTCATAACCTGTCAGTCGTGCTATAGTCAAGTGTTGAGTCTGGGTTCTGTTTAGAAGAACCTCTACAGAATGTGGAACTTGTACAGTCAATTGATGTCCTAATACAATGGAATCGCTTTGTCTAATTGCTAGAGCTGTAGCTGCAACTGACTTTAAACACGCAGGCAAGGCCTGGGCTACTGGATCCAATGTACTCGAAAAATAAGCACACGGTCTGTGTTTGTCTGCTTGTAACTGAGTAAGAACCGACAACGCTGTGCCATCGCGTTCTGTGACAAAAAGAGTAAAAGGTTTGCTGTAACATGGTGTTGCTAAAACTGGTGCTTGACATAGGGCTTTCTTTAATTCGTCAAAAGCTTGTGTATGTTCCTGAGTCCATGGGAGAACAGTCGAAGACGCTGCCTCCTGTGTCGTCAACTGTATAAGTGGTTTAGCTAGAAATGCATATTGTGGAATCTATTGTCTGCAATAAGAAGTGAGTCCAATAAAAGCTCGTACTTCTTTCTGTGTCTTGGGTTGCGGAAGATGTGCAATTAACTGAATGCGTTCAGGTGTCAGCTGCCTACCCCACTTGGTCAGCAAGTGCCCAAGGTACACCACTTGCTGGGCACAGAATTGTAGCTTCGAAGGAGACACCTTGTGTCCCTTGTCTGCCAAGAAATGCAAGACTGTCAGTGATGCTTGTTCACATTCTGGTTCACTACGGGCGGTGATCAATAGATCATCGACGTATTGGAGTAGGGCAGTGTTAGTCGGCATGTGAATACTGTCAAGTTGTTGTTTTAATGCTTGGCTGTAGATGCTAGGGCTTTCTGTGAATCCTTGAGGTGCGCGTGCAAATTTGAAGCTTCGGCCATTTAAACAGAATCCGAAAAGGTATTGGCTTTCCGGGTCAATAGGGACACTAAAGAAGGCGTTCTTGAGATCGATTACAGTAAAGAACGTCGCTTCGGAATCAATAGCAGTCAATAAGGACGAAATGTCTGGGACCACGGGATATTGTGGTACAATGCATTTATTCAATTCTCGTAAATCGATAACTAATCGATAAACTGGAGGTGCATTTGGATCTGTACGTTTAAGAATTGGAATGATAGGAGAATTACAAACATTGGAGTCGGTTTCTACAACCACTCCTTGTGCAATGAGCTCGTCAATGATTTTCAGTAAAGCCACTACAGCATCTGGTGGTAACTTGTATTGTCGGATTCGTGGCAGTATAACTCCTGGCTTGAGTGTGACACGATATGGAGTAATGTGCATACAACCTACATCAGTGGGGCCTTTCGCCCATAAATGTGCAGGAACATTCTGTAACCTGGGGTCAAAATCTCTTAATACATAATGTCCCTTAAAATCACGAAGGAACAACCTTACTCCTTCCGGAGAACAACAAATTACAGCTCCTAGAGCTTTCAGAGTCTTAATACCAAGCAAGTTTTCTGGACATGATTTTGTGAGCAATAAATCTGTAGTGCGGGACAATGGACCAACTGCAAGGGGAACTGGTTTCGATACTTCGTTAACAATAGGCTTTCCTGAAAATCCAAGGGAAATATTCTGTGAGCCTGAGAGGGGTGCCCCTGGAACCTCGTCGTGACTGATGGTTGTCCTGCTTGCCCCTGTGTCAATCAAAAACTTTCTATCTTTCCCTAATACCTGACTATGTACATAAGGACCCTCTTGATCTACAGGAACCTCAATAAGAGGCAAGCCAACCTCCCTCTCTAGGCTGTTTCATGTGTATTGCTGGTAATCGGGGTAGTCGGATTGTGCTTACTGGCACATCTGCTGTGTGACATGTTGTGTTGCGGCAATGGGCTGTGGCTGTGGTACCGCTACTGTCTGTTGTGGAATCTGCATAGATGTATATTCTGTGGAACGTGTTGTTGGACCTGGTCATGTCTAGGAGGACGCGGTCTCTCTTTAGTTTTACCTGTGGCTATGTTGTGTTTCAAGACTGCACAATCGTTTACATAGTGACCTGGCTGTTTACAATAGTTGCATGTCCCTTTAACAGGAGCTGTTGAAATATTGGACTGTGTCGTACCCCTTTTATGACCGTCACCTGGAACTGACTGAGCAACTAGCAATTTCATTTTCGTGTCTTTCATACGTCTCTGTTCGTGATCATGTTCTTCCCTGATTCTGTTCTGGTGGTACTGTAACATTTGTAACATTTGGGAAGGTGTA
The DNA here is from genome assembly GCF_964263255.1 of Lissotriton vulgaris. Taxonomy (NCBI): domain Eukaryota; kingdom Metazoa; phylum Chordata; class Amphibia; order Caudata; family Salamandridae; genus Lissotriton; species Lissotriton vulgaris. The sequence goes on along the minus strand of NC_141691.1, from coordinate 841,693,717 downwards.
TTAGCTTGCCATGTGCTCTCGACTTTCAGTACACGGTTCTTAACCTGGGGCAATGAATTCTCGACTAATTTGGATACAAAAAGGTGTGGATATGACTCGCTACTTGTTTTCAGGCCACTATTAATAATAAAACATTTCTCAAATCTGGAATAAAAATCACTAGTGTCTTCATCGGGTTTCTGTTTGCAGGCTGAGATCGCGTCCCAGTCCTCCTTTTTAGTTGCTATCAATCTTGGCAAAACCTGTACTAACAATCCTGGTAATGCTTTAGTTTTATCCCCAAGACCTAAACCTGGGGTTCGAGTCGTTTCTTCGGCTTCTAATGCAGCCCAATCAATCTTTTTGTCTCCCACCTCCCATTCCTTTTCTTTGAGTTTCTCGTAAATACCGGTAGGCAATAACACTTTCAATATTTTCATAATGTCGGGATAGGTGTAATCTCCCATGAGTAACATATCTTTGATTTCACGGTGGAAACCTGCAGGGTCTTTATCATGACTGGGCACTATTTTCTTCATTTCTAATAATTCCATTTTAGTTATGGGCGTGTATACATACACACGTGCGAAGGTATCATCAGGATTCCGGATTGGATGTACTTCTCGTAAAGGATTCTGTTTGTCTAGGTGATATGGTAGCCTGACTGGGGGTGGGACGGAAACAAGATGTGGAGTCAAGAAGGTTCTATATTTGTGACGTTGTTCTAAAATCGTTTCAATCAGATCGGTACCTAGACCTCTCCATCTTCTCAGGAGTAAGTCTTGCAATAAATTATATAACGGACCTGGATCAGATGCTTGGTTTTCATACTGTATAATGAGGTGTTGGGTCATGTATATACCAGCTAGTCGCTGTTCTTCTGGAGTAAGACTTAAAAACGTTTGCACTACTGAATCGTCTTTATATATGCTGTCATCTCCGGCCCACTGTACTGCAGACCGGGCTAGTTCCTGATCACGTAAGGTATTGAGCTTGTGATAACCTACCCTTTCTTTCAATACTTTATCAGTAATTTGGAATACATGTTCAAGGGTACATCGCTCTGGTATTGGACAAAGGTAACGTTTCTTGTTCTCTAACCGAATGGGTCTATCGAAGGGCCTATCAAGAGGGTACGGTCTAGGGAGTTTCTCTCTACCTACATATGCTATCATGTCTCTTTCTACCTGTTGCGAGGTTTCTGCTGTATTCTCTGGTTCATCCTCCTGCGAGGAGTCCTGATCGTCTGATTCGAGTGGCTTTTCAGATTCTCGACGGGCATGTATTGCTATTATTTCTTTACGGATCTTTCTAACCATAGCATGTACACATTTCTCTTTATCATGTTTACCCTCTGCAATATTCTGGCTCCATCTGTTCAATCTATCCATCTCACTTTGTGGGAAGCCTGTCTGATCTTGTTCCCTTATCAAACAATTAACCAAAAATCGCATGATTAAACCTTTGTTCTCAACTTTCTGATGTGACATGGCTTCACCAACACTCTCCGGTCTTTCTCCTGTTCTAATAAAATGATACAAATTGTCTAGATGGTCTGGCATTTCTGGTAGTAATTGCAAATACTCTGTAACACGTCTTAAACGTAGGGACGCTAACAACATGGGTCCTGTTTTACCAGGCACTGTGTCATATCTGCAATCTGTAAGCTGTTCTTTAAGCTGTTCGGCCGGGGCACCTTTAGGTGTTCGCGACATTGCGAATTCTCTCATTGTAACTCGATGTAACGGTGGCGGGGTGCGGTAACTTCCTGTAGCACCTCCTGAAGCGGAGGCTTGAGCATAACCTTGCAGTAGGGTCGGTATCTGCTGTAACGGGGTTGGAATCTGAACAGCGCCAGACCCGAAAGGATTAAGCGGATGAATACCAGGGGGAACAACGAGTAAGGGTGCAGGAAGCGGACCTGGAGGGGTCTGCTGTTGCGGACCTGGGGGCTGATGATCAGCAGGTGGTACGGGTACATGGGCAGGTACATTAGTATATGCGGGAGCTACATCGTCTAAATAGGAAGAAAGGAAAATGTCTGCTGCGGTCTTATGACGTAATTTAGTCGGAACCAATGGAGGGGGCAGATCTTTCGGTATTTCCGGGGTCGCCTTGGGCAGGCCCTCGGCCAGGACTGGATACAGTCGTGTCATAATGGCATTACTCTGTCTGTCGTGTTGTTCCATTCTAACTCGTTCTCCTTCTTCTAGTAGTTCCTTTTCTTTGGCTTTTTCAGAATCCTCTCTACTTTTCTCTGCTTTTCTGAGTGCTTTTTCTGTCCGTCTCTGTGATTCTTTACGCCATAATTCAATGGCATCTTTCTGTGACTGTCTGGCTTTCTTTTTCCACAACGCTTCCTCTACTCTCATGATGCACTCGGCATCCCATGTCCCTGTAACGGGCCATCTCTGATTCTCTGGCAAGTCTTTCGTGTATTCCACCCATAAGTCGAGAAATAATATGGCATCTAAGCCGTGCTTGTGGTACATAAAATATCCAGGAGTGTCCCTGGGTGGGATGGGAACAGCTTCCTCAAGTATCCCTTTCCTAGTTCCTATCTGTCATAATTTCGAGAATAAAGGCATTGCTACTTTGATCTAGACACTATACACAATAAACACAGTAAGAAAAATGCGAACAATCACTCATACCACGACATTAAAACACATTGAAACATTTCGAAACGAACAACAATAACTGTATAATCGTATACTAGATGCACTGCTAAACAGTACAGATACACTGCTAAAACAGTGCAGACCGGATCTGTGTACCCAAACCCGTCTTGACCGGACACAAATTAATGCACCCGTCTAGATGCGTCCCCAGCAACGGTACTCACCGGGAAGCACGGAACGGAAGGCCTCGGAAACTCGACTGGACTGGACTGGACTGACGTCACCGCTTCTGCCGCGCACTACGCATGCGCCTCGACACTACTGGTGGGCCTCTCGATACCTCGGACACTGCTCTCTCGGCTGGGCTCTGGTCGGAATCCTCCGCACTCCTCACCGCCTCATCTGGATGTCGGCCGCAGTCTCCGTCACCTCCGTAGGCCTGAGGGAGATACAGGAAATCCTGCAGATGCGCATGGGGTCCGTCACGGCCGTAGCAGGGGGCAAGGCCTGCGACGCATCACCGGCGCGTGGGGTGGGGGAGGGGTCCCTGTTCGGGCGCCAAATTATGTGGTAAATATTTTACCGTATACTATTTTTGCCATATAATTTCAGACAGGTTACAAAAGAATAGCTCAATCAAATGAGAGGCAGAGTCCGTGGTGTCTGAGTCATAAGGGCTTTAATCATAAATGACTAAATGACTCGAGTCAATGGAGATCTAGTCCATCAATACAAGGGTTCGGGTATGCAATGATGGCAGGAAAAGATGTCAACGATTTATTCACAGTACATGACATATATAGTAAAATGACACAATAGCATTGAATACAGTAGGCGTGACAAGTGAAATGTATATGATAAGAACACATGTGCGTAGCAAAAAGGCGTGAATATGGGTGTGCACAGAGGCGTGAACTAGAAATGTCACAGAAAAGTGTCATAAGTGGGTGGATGCTTAGAGAATTCTTGCAGAGTCAGCTGAAACCTATGGCCTGGATGCGCGCGCAGCTAATATGACGTGTGATTGACGTGCATCGGGGGAAAGCTAAGAGTCTGACTTTTAACACTAGTAGAGGAGACAGAAGTCTGGCATGTCAGATCGACCTGTCCCTAAAACATATCTGATATCTGGTGTTTGGAGGATGTTTAATCTGAAGTAAAAGGTCTTTCGGGCAGAGGCTATTCTATACTGGATGTATGCGTGTCTAAGTGTAATGCACGAAGGCAGGGGCCTACCATGGTAACGGGAGCAATGAATTTCATGAAAGAGACAGGAAGGCTTGGCCCTTGCTCTGCAGTCGGGGATATGTTTTCGTATTTCACTAGACAGGAATGTGTTTTCGAGGAGCTGAGCTGGCTATGCTGATAACTTGAAGGCAAAATACTGTTTTTGGCAGGCAGACCAGGCCGAGCCGGGCACCGCTCGTTTGGCAGGAAGTAAGGCAGAGGTCAGGGATGCGTCTCCATGCTGCAGCTTTCAGAGGCAGAGACAGAAATGGCTTGAAGACAGAAATCAGGGCCTAGCTCGGCAGAGCCAGGAAAAACGTGAAAGTGCACCACATAAAGACGGTGGCACGGCATACTTAGGAACGGAATTATCGATCCATTCATGGTGGATCTGATAGAGGACATGTTAACGTTGGACGCAAATGTATTTGCGTCTTCAAATTCGGTTGTGGAGGGAAATTACATGTACTTGAAGCACGTACATGGAGCCGTTGGGGTCTACGTTAGGGGACACATTTGACCATAAAAATTCCAATTACCTCAGTATGATTAATGCACACAATGACTACTGGTGTAATTGTTTGTATTTATGATCTTCAATTGTAATGTATTTCTCACTATAAGTGTTGAGTTGTTTATGTCATAGTAATTTGATTTATCAAATTGTGTATCTTTGAATGCCTTATTGAGAATATAAATGAGCTCACAAAATATGTGTTAATCTTGGTAAAATGTCAAGCATGGTACCATGACTAACAGCATTGTTACATAGCCTGCTGAAATAAATAGCAGCCTCAAAAACTGGTAGCCAGGTTTTTCTCTTTTTCTAAACTATTCAACGTCCTAGCTGACCCCCTTATTGGATGTAACACCCCTTTTAGATACGAAGGCCCAATAGCAGCATTACATTTTCAAGCCCTGGGTATATGTAGTACCATTTACTAGGGACTTACAAGTAGATTAAATGTGCCAAATAGGTCCAATTATGCCATCAGCTAAGGAGCGAGCGCAATCACTTTAGCGCTGGTTAGCAGTGGTAAAGTGCATAGAGACCTAAAGCCAACCAAAAATAATTTAGCAAAACAGGAGGTGTGAAGGCAAAAACTTTGGGGGAACACCATGTCAAAGGTGTCAGGTCTAACAGTAATGGCCATTAAACAGGCAAGCAATAGATTAATTAAGTTATCAAGGTGTTATGGGTGGAACATTGTTAATGAAACCAGCAAGTTTACTACCAGAATTGTCACCCTCCCCAGAGCAGTGTCTTGATGGACTTTCTTTTCATCCTCATGTTTCAAGGTTGCAAAGGCCTCTCGCAACATGGCACAATACTTTGTAATTTCTATGAGTCATATTCTAATATCTCTGAGTAATACAAGGTGTTGGGACGGAAAAGTTCTCTGCAAGGGAAAGACGTGTACCCCTGCCCTGAGCGTGTAACTGTATCATTGTCTGGACCCCTAAACCAAATTTTTCTGTCATAGATGAGCATGGATCAATGGTGTGAGCCATGGCATAGGTTTGTCTCATGGATTGCCATCTTGTTGGACCGGGAGGGGCGCCCAAAATGCTATCCTCATAGTGGTGGAAGGCTACTGCCTTTACCAGGAGTTAAACAGCACAAGCGCAGTAGCAGTGAACACTGGTCAGATGTACGACCATTTTTAGCAGTCGCAAATGAGGAATCGTCCCATTTGCGACTGCTAAAAAGAGCTGGAGCATGTACCAAACATATTTTGGAAGTTGGTAGCCTGTTACCAACTCACAAAATAGGTTTGGCGAGTCGTTATTAGGAAGGGGTGTGCAAAGGGTGTCTCTTCCTAATGGCGAATCGCAGGGGGATGGAAGATTGTTTTGCACAGGCAAATGCGGCTGCAAAACAATCACGTTTACCAACAATTTCAAATTGGTGGTATTCCAGTCACAAATGAGAAGGGGTCTCCAGGGAAACCCTTCCCCTTTGTGACTGGTAGCAAAAATGATTTTAAGAGCAGGCAGTGGTCTCACAGATCACTGCCTGCTCTTAAAAAATGAAACTGAAACATTACATTTTTATTGTTTAAATGCATCTGTTTTCATTTAAGAAAAACGACCTGCATTTAAAAAAAACTGATTTATTGAAAAAGCAGTCATAGATATGGTGGTCTGCTGACCTCAGCAGGCCACCATCCTGGTGAGTGCTGGCCATTCCCAATGGGTCGCAAAATGCGACTTGCGTCATGAATATTAATGAGGCAGGTCCTTTGTGACCCATTTGGGAATTGCTAACAGTGTCTCAGACACTGTTGTACATCAGTATTTGCGAGTAGGCAAAAAATGCCAATTGCAACTAACAAACACTGAGGATCATACATCTGGCCGAAGTCCTTTTTTAGGTCTCGCGACCTATCAATGCGCGCAAGCGCATTGAGCGGAGCGAGAATTCATGTCCTGAAAATTCTCGTCAAACCAAGGGCTTCGTTCCTGCGGTTTTCTTTACGTTCACGTGGCCACAGGCACGCGCTTTGCAAACACAGCCTTACTTTCATTTCTCCTCCCCCTCCCCAGCCAGCTTCCCCCAGGCCGTAGCAGCACTCCTCCCACACCAGCACCTCCCCTCTCTCTCCCCGCAAACACAGCCTTTACTTTCATTTCTCCTCCCACTCCCCAGCCAGCTTTCCCCAGCCCGTAGCAGCACTCCTCCCACACCAGCACCTCCCCTCTCTCTCCCCGCAAACACAGCCTTTACTTTCATTTCTCCTCCCCCTCCCCAGCCAGCTTCCCCCAGGCCGTAGCAGCACTCCTCCCACACCAGCACCTCCCCTCTCTCTCCCCGCAAACACAGCCTTTACTTCTCCTCCGCTAATTAATCATGGCTGGCCGGCCGGCCGTACTTTGACGGTTTTTGAAAGCATTATTCAAATAGGTGTCCACATTACTCCGTTTACCTACCTTGAAAGGATGAAAGACTGAATTGGCCATGATGCGATTCCAATAAGTGGCATGCAGCAGACGTCAGCTGCTAGTGTTTATTTCACTGAGTGTTCATGTCGGAGTTTGCTGTGGGCCTGCCAATTTAGATCTGCTATTCATTCGTAGAAGTCTTTTTAATCGAGAATGCAGGCGCCCATGCACACCAGGACGCAGGCGCCGCCAGCTCATGATGCACGAAGCACTATTTGTTTTCTGGGGCTGTTTGTGGCATATTGCTTTTGTGTTCTGCTTGCGTATCTACGTATGTTTAAAGTGCTGTAAAGAACACGCATGTCTGATGGTTGGAGAACTGAAAGCCGGACAAAATATTTCTGCTCAGTTGCCATCGATAGGACAATTCCCTCACGATTGATTTCTCACTCTTACTACCTGCATCCACGCTTTTCCTCACCACGCCAATTCTCGCCATTTGTTAAGTAGCTTTCTTTGTGACTTTGAACGGTACTATATTGTACATCCATTTTTTGTAATCGTCTGGTGCGAATAAAAGTGTCACAACATTTGCACAAACTGATGGCAAACTTTTTTTGTTTTCATCCATTGATTCAGTCCGTCAGGCCGAACTGTTGACAATTAACTTAAAAGATAGTCGCGTTTTGTGTCACGTGCCCCGTTTTCTTTTGCCCTCTGTGCCCCAAAGTCATTGCGAAATATTCTGATCTGGTAAAAAATCTGACCGTGTGGGTCAGATGCCGCTTCCAATACGGCTGCGCCATAAATCGTCATCACAGATGAACAACGCAACCAGGCCAACAGAGGAAGGACGCTATGTGCTTAGGTAATTTGTGTATTTATTTATTGGCGAGGCGCGGATATGAAGAAAGAGCCTTTGTACGCAGGTGCACAGTGTCAGAAGGCAAGATAACTTTTCTTCCGAGTTCACAGCCTCCTATACTAACGTCAAATAGTGGCTAGTGGTTATTTGAGTTATAAACTCTACCGATAATACACATTTGCTTTATGGCAGGATGGCACTCTTCCTGCTTCTCCCTTCTTACACTCACCGTGTTTTTCTGTCTTTGTCTCTCTAGCTGTGCTGTTTCTGTCTCTTTCACCGCTTTTGTCTATATCTATCAATGTGTTTCACTGCCTTTGTCTTTCTACGTTTTTCTTCTGTCCGAATTTCTTCCATTCTTTTTATTCCGATTTTACCCTCACAGACAGTTTTATGTGTTTGTCTGCTATTCTTTCACACTGACTTCCAAGAAGTCGTCTCTAGGCGCTCTGCAACAGGCGTGAGAGATCTCCAACGGGTAGTAATGTCTTTAAGGCTTTTGCTGAGGATTGACATATGTCAAGCTCTCTGATGCACGGATAAAACAACAACAGGCTACGATAATTTACATAGCGCTTGGTGCCTCAAATGTGGCTTCGTAGCGCTATAAAATGACAGAACTGCAACTCTAGGGCCCATTGTACAGTTGTCGGATGAACGATCCAGCAGTCCAAGTATCCAGGGGCTCGCGGGGGTGTCACTGAAGTGAAAGCAGCGCAATCTATCATAGTGTGTGCTCGCTTTCCCTGGTCACTAAATTAGACACACAAGTACATACATACATGCTCTTCGGATCACTTCGCATTAGCAATTAGTTCGGATTATACTTCATATGGAACAGTAATAAAGTATATAGTTTACATATATATTTAAAAAAGTTTTATCTAGGAAGTACTGAGGTACTTAAAAAAAGAAAAGAAAAAAATAAAATGTTAAAAAAAATACTTTACACACTATATTTCAGAAATTTAGTGTACTAAACTGTATTTTTTTAACATATTTAATTCTTTAAACAAAATGTAAGGAGTACCACGGAAATACATAGAAAATACAGCGCTACTTAAAAACACTTTAAAACAAAGCTTCATTTGTTTAAAGCATGGTACTTTCTAGGTACTAGCGCAGTACTCTGTAAGCTTAAACAAGCACTGGCGTTGCCAATAGGTCTCGCAGTAGGAAAGTTGGAGCTATTACAATTGCAAATAACAATGCCTTTTTTTGTTTTCATTTTAAAAACATAAAGGGCTTTGTCATTTACAAAACCAATATCTCCAACTTCCTACTGCGAGACCTATTGGCAACGCCAGTCCTTGTTTATCCTGAGTCATTTGAGTGAGGCCTACAGGCACACTCACCTTTTTAAAAGTTTCGCTGCTGTGCGTTTAACTCTCCCTTGGCCTAAATCAGGTTGATGTAGCAGTGTGTGTGTAGTGAAAACATGTGCTGAGTGCATGTGAGCGTGCAAGACATACACTACACAGAGGCTGCAGTGTGGAACAGTCTGCACATGGTAAATGTGCAGAGGGTATTTAAAGTGTCACACTGGTGCAGTACAGAGAGATTGTAGTGTTGAACAGTGTGCGCAGACTGAGTGCGTCTGCTGCATGTGAAAATGCCGGTGGTTGCATGGTACATGGGCACAACAATGCTAGACAGTGGAGGCTGCTGGGTAAGATGTACGACCATTTTTAGCAGTCACAAATGAGGAATCGCCCCATTTGCGACTGCTAAAAAGAGTTGGAGCATGTACCAAACATATTTTGAAAGTTGGTAGCCTGTTACCCACTCACCAAATAGGTTTGGCGAGTCGCTATTAGGAAGGGGTGTGCAAAGGGTGTCCCTTCCTAATGGTGAATTGCAGGGAGATGTTAAATTGTTTTGCACACGCAAATGCGGCTGCAAAACAATCGCATTTACCAACAATTTCAAATTTTAGAGGGTGTTTAAAGTGTCACACCGGTGCTGTACAGAGAGATTGTAGTTTTGAACAGTGTGCGCAGACTGAGTGTGTCTACTGCATGTGGAAATGCTGGTGGTTGCATGGTACATGGACACAACAATGCTAGACAGTGGAGGCTGCTGGGAATGTCTGCTGAGTGCACAAATTCCTGCACTGGTACATTATGAGGAGGAATTTGGCTTCTATTTTGGAAAGCCCAGGCCTGCCTATTGAAAAAATGAGGAGCAGAGGAATCTCCCTCAGACAGAGTTGTATATTGCTACATTCCTGGGTGGGACAAACACTGGGCGAGGTGGAGCCAGGCTCTCCCTGTGCATTTCAAAGGGCTCTTTGATTCAGTGACAGATCACAAGGAAAGGGGCTGTACACATCTCAGGAAGAGGGAGATGGGGCTGATAAGTAAATCATAAAAGGTAGGACTGAGGGGTGAGATTAACGTTTGATGCAGAGATCACTGTGGCTGACGTCCAGATGTGAACTCTAGTATCTCCTATGAATCTTGTGGGTTAATCAGCTTTGGAGTCCTGGAGTCTTGACAGACATCTTTTAGAAGAAGGATGAAGAGGAGAGATGTCCATAGCAAAGAAGCAGAACTCTAACATAAAACTTCAAAAGTCAAGACCCTAAATCGCTTTTTGTGTCTGGAAAAGAACTATAAGAAGAAGGGGAGTCTGAGACCCCATACTTGGTCATCTGCTGAGCAGCCAGCCACGCAGCATGAGGAGGGAAAGCTCTGAAATACTTCTACCTTTGACTAGAACTTGGGTCTTAGTCTGCTAAACTCCCTTCTCGGTGAGGGGACATCCAGGGCAGATTTCACCTACCCTGGAGTCTGGAGCACCAGTACCTGCCTGATTGCCAAGACTGTTGTGCCCTCTGAGGGAGAGGAGGGTGTTGAAGGGAGCAAGATGCAGAGGGGAGCCCAGATGTGTGGAGCTCCTGAGCGAGGTGCGATAATCTTTGCCACACCAATCGGGCCGTTGTCTGTGTGCCACATTGTGAAATTGGCAAACTCTCATGCCAGGAGGGGCCCGCGCACTAAGGACAGTGCTACATTGATTTGGGCCGTTGCCTGTACACAGCATTGTGGAAGTTGGCAACCCTGTATGCCAAGAGGGGGCCCTATGTTCCAAGAAACTGTGTCACCCGTGGGCAGGAAGTTGCCATGACCTGTGTGCCAGGAGAGGCCGCAGAGGAGGCAACCTGAGTCCAGCATGACCGGACAGCGAGGTTCATGGGAGGGACCCTGTATGCCAGGAGGGGCCACTCGAAGTGCTGAGGCCGAAGGTCCGGGCTGTTTCTGTGACCCAAATTGCTTCTAGAGCAAAGACAAGGGAGGTTTTGTATCTGAGAAGGTCCGAGGACAAAAGAGACTTCGTCGTAGCCCTGCCGGAGGAAAACGACTTCCCCCATCCCCGAGTGAGGAAGAACAAGACTTACTGTGTGTGGCTGGAGCTGGAGCAACTCCAATCGTCTGGACACTGTAAAGCATGGTTTAGGAAAGAGAGCTGCCGCCTACCCGGAGCTGCATGTGTGAACTTGTGTGGCCCAACTTTGCCGATCTGGGCTAGAACCGCACTGCACCAGTGCTAGGGTTCGTACCGCCGAACCGGGTAAGTTGAGAACTAGTTCTACCAGGCCCTGGGGGATATACTGCCTTTGGTTTTTGCAACCCTACTTTCTTTTTATTCAGGGAGTTTTATATAGCACAAACTCAACCTGAAGGTAGCAGAGTGCCTTACATGAGCACGAGTTACATTTTAGAAGGATACATTTATTTTGTTAGGCACAGGGAGATCAAGGGATTTGCTCAGGATCATAGGATGTTGAGTGTCCCTGCAGAGACTAGTAACTGGTTCCCCAGCTTCGAAGTCAACCTATCTAGCCATTAGGCCACATCCTCTCCCCTTGAACTCTAACTGACCACACCTTATTGACTGAGTCCAAGAGGGCAAAACCCTGTGAAAAGGGCTTAGTAGTTTACATCCCCTGGATGCTGCCACATGTGAGTGGGGAATAACAACCCACTTGATACATAGAAACTTGGTAATCCGGGAAGTGGCATGACAACAACTAGTGTGCCTACTTCAAGGTAGACTGCCTTATTGATTATTGAATGTTGTTTACCTGTGCATGTGTAGAGTTAGAATTAAAATACTTTTTTTATACCAAATAAGTATTTGATTGGACATTGATATGTGTGCGCTGCCTGCACATTGAGTTATGAGTTATGTTCACTGATCTGTAGCTACACTTCCCCTCCGAGGGAGCCTTAAATGCTCGTGCTATGCTACTAATTGAGAGTCAGATGCAGAAGGAGGTGCTTGACCCCATTGAGCGGGATCCATTGAAGGGTGTGCACTGGGAAATGAGGAGTAAAGGCCTCAACCACCTCCGTTGGGCTAAGTAACCTCTGCTTGCCCCATGACCCTCTGAACGGGGTTCTGACATAAAGTCCATGCCTAAACTGCTTACACTTATTCTACTATGATCCTCTTTTGTGTGCTCCACTCTGATATTCCATCTGTCACTAACCTTTTATGATTTTATTACAAGATCTATGTGTAGACGCCTAGGCCAAGGCCCAGGTATGAGTATTGCGTGATACCAGATACCAGGAATTCAAAGCTCTAGGTGTGTTTGAGGGTTCAATAAAGACTGTTCTGTTAGGGATTTTCCAATGTTGCTGCTTGGTTGCCAGGCTTCATTTTGGAACAGAGTTCACTCAATGGCCCACAGTTTTGTAGCAGCATAAATTCCCCGGGTTGTACAAGCGATGTTGTAAGTCTTGCGTGATCTCAGCAAGCCTGAATGCAGAGATGTCGTCCCAGTTATGGTCCTCTGTCTTGCCCTATCGTGGACATGCTCTGCCATAGGCACCAGATACAAGCCCAACCAACATGTATCGGTATTTGCAATGCAAACACTTGTTGGAGTCACTGAGAAGACACTCACCTCAATGACTATGAAAATAAGCATATGTCTTGCCCCAAGTGAGGGCGAGCGAGGACGTCTGGTAGGTTGGTGGTTGTAAAGCCAGTGATTGAAGTATGCGGGTCCCGTGTTGTGTGGTGACTTCAGTGCGTGTATGCGAAGTGTGAACTGGCAGCACTTATGGATGGTGAGCCAGTGGAGCTCTCTGATGAGTGGTGTGGTGTGGGTTTGACGCAGGAGGTCGAGGACGAGACTGGTGGTGGCATTTTGGATAGTTTGAAGTCCTTATGGGATACCGGTGTAGAGTGTGTTGCCATAGTCCAATCTGCCTGTGATTAGGGCTTGTATAATGGTATGTCTGGTGTCCAGTGGGATTCTCTTGGAGATATTATGTAAATGGTGGGGGATGTGAAGCATGAGGGGGTGACTGCATTCACCTGGGACTTCATAATGAGGTTAGTGTCCAGGATGAGGCCTAGGTTCCTAGCATGGTCGGTTGGGGTGGGTGTGGGTCCAAATTCGGCCGGCCACCAGGTGGAGTCCTAAGTGGAACTCTTATTCCCAAAGCTCAGCACTTCAGTTTTGTCAGTGTTGAACTTGATGTAGTTTTCTTTCAAAACAGACTATATAGCCCGTAGTCTCAGAAAAGAGCAACTTATGAAAAAACCTATCCAAGACTTCTCAAGAAAATACAACAAATTTGTATGGATTCCCATTACTCACCATTCCAGGTGACATGCTTCATCATCTTGGTCTCCTTTAACAGGGCTAACACTCCACCCTAATGATGGAGGAGCCCAAGGATGTTTTCAAAGTTTATTAATACAGATGTGAGCCGGTGTTGTTTGTAGAGTGTATGGGAGGAGTAGTGCAGTGCAAAAAAATATGTAAAGTGAATTCTAAAATTGAAGCGTTATCAAACACCTAGTTTATTATTGTCTGAGAACGTGCAATCCTTAAAAACAGTGCAGGGGGATAGTTTTAATAATAGCCATCCCTAAATGTATACTGGTCAACATGTTTCAGCACTACGCAATGAGAAGGACACCAGTGCTTTCATCAGGACCTAAGCGATAATTAAGCTACTACTGCAAATAGTGAAAAATAAATAAATACTGTAAAGGATACCCCGTAGAATAGTCTTTGCACAGTAACAATGCCTTCAACCTGTCGAATCATCTAAAAAGAAACAAGAGGAATGTGGAACAGAAAGTCTTGGAAGGAAAAAACATTAGTGCCTTTTTAATCAAGTAGTTAAATTTAACCATCTCATGTCCCCAACCAATGGGTTTTTAAAAAAAAGAAATTGTGCCCCCTTACCTCAAGATTATGGAGGACAGGATTATTGATTTTAATATTCTACCAGGACAACTTTGATTTGTGAAAACAGATAGAGTTTATACTATCATATGAGAAATATTTGCTCCTTGGAATTGTCTATCTTATCTCTGAAGATAATATCTTTGCCCTGAAGAAGTCATTGGGCGACTGTTGCCCATGACAAAACACGTGTTGGCATTGGTTTCTGTTCTGTTGGCTACATCTTGTGTGAACTTTATGGATCATGAAGATTGAGAATATGATGACGAACATTTGATGTATAAAGGACAAAGAAAAGATAAAGAAAATAAAAAGAACTAATCTAATGAACTTTACAAAAGAAAGAATTTGATTTGATTAATCTTTTCTTCTAATTACTGGAAATTGTTTGTTTGTGCTCGGGGACAATTTACCTTTTCATTACATTCTCTGCTGGCAGAGAAGCTTTGGGGACGTAAGTGGCCGTTTTCCCTTGTTCCCTTGAGCCACTTACTTAGAAAATACCGAACTGTTTGGTGTTGCGCAAGAGTCTCCCAGCCACTACTGTGTAAATTCTTTTACAACTAAAGGGGTTCACAAAGAATTGTGAGCACTATTGAGTGGTAGGGGCTCCTATCGACCACATGAACATACAACGCTGTGATGCCACATGTATAGGAAGAATTACTCACCAACTGTACTGATGTTTGGTGCTATGTTTTCTTCCTAGAGCGGTGCCTCCTTTGCCCTGAGCTTGTTGCCAGGTGGGGTGAGGCCTGTCCTCCATACTCTTGAGGTAAGGGGGCACACATTTTTTTTAAAAACCCATTGGTTGGGCACATGAGATGGTTAAATTTAACTACTTGATTAAAAAGGCACTAATGTTTTTTCCTTCCAAGACTTTCTGTTCCACATACCTCTTGTTTCTTTTTAGATTATTCGACAGGTTGAAGGCATTGTTACTGTGCAAAGACTATTCTACGGAGTATCCTTTACAGTATTTATTTATTTTTCTCTATTTGCAGTAGCAGCTTAATTATCGCTTAGGTCCTGGTGAAAGCACTGGTGTCCTTCTCACCGCGTAGTGCTGAAACATGTTGACCAGTATACATTTAGGGATGGCTATTTATTAAAACTATCCCCTTGCACTGTTTTTAATGATTGTACGTTCTCAGACAATAATAAACTAGGTGTTTGATAATGCTTCAAGTTTAGAATTCACTTTATATATTTTTTGCACTGCACTACTCTTCCCATACACTCTACAAACAACACTGGCTCACATCTGTATTAATAAACTTTGAAAACATCATTGGGCTCCTCCATCAGTAGGGTGGAGTGTTAGCCCTGTTAAAGGAGACCCAGATGATGAAGCATGTCACCTGGAATGGTGAGTGATGGGAATCCATACAGATTTGTTGTATTTTCTTGAGAAGTCTTGGATAGGTTTTTTCATAAATTGCTCTTTTCTGAGACTACGGGCTATATAGTGTGTTTTGGCTTTCAATCCGTGGGCCTACATATCCCGTTTAGTCTTTAAACTCCAGGCCTCCGACCCTAATCAAATATTTTGTGTTTTCTGTAGTTTTCTTTCATCCAATTCTCCATGCCTGCCATGCATTGTCTGAAGTTTGTCTTTGTGGTGATGGGGTTGTCTGAGAAGGCAAAAATGAGCTGTGTGGCATCAGCATAAGAGATTATGTTGATTTTGTGGGATCTGATCATGTTTGCCAGAAGAAAAATGATCCTGCTGAAAAGTGTGAGGCTAAGTGATGATCCCTGTGGGACTCTGCAGATGAGTTCCTTTGATTCTGATGTGAACGGCGACAACCTAATTTGTTGTGTACTTATGGAGATGAAGGAAGCTCTTCATGTGAGTGTTGGTCCTTGTTTTCCCGCTGTGTGTAGTCTGGTGATAAGTGTGTGGTGTGAGACAGTGCTTAAAGTGGCAGAAATGTTAGAGGAGGACGAAGGTGGTGGTCTCTCCATGGTTGAGGATGGTGCATATGTCATTTGTGACAGCAATGAGGGCTGTTTTGGTGGTGTGGATGTTTCTGAATCCTGATTTTGAGTCATCCAGGAGTTTGTGGTGTTTTAAGTGGTCGGTGAGTTGCCCTTTGATGGTCTTCTTGATGACTAAGCCACTTGTTTATCGTGTAGGTTAAGCCCATGTTTCTCTGCCTGAGATTTTAAAACAGGGGGTAATCTCCTCATTTGTTTTCTCCCTCTCTATGTGGCTGCATAACCTACAGAGCATGCAGTACCCCTTGTTGAGCAGGATTGGTTAGCTTTGCCCTGGACCACACACCAACTCAGGAATTTCCCCCCTCTCAAGCGTCGCTTTTCACTGAAGAAGCAACTGCCTTGGAAGGGTTGCCCAGGAGGAGTACAGGGGTGCCAGAGGACCAAGGGATGCATCATAAAAATAAGGTGTTTTTTTTTGCAGAAAATAGCCTACATAAGAGAATCACTCTTGTTTCCCTTTGGCATTTCTTATATTGCCTTTTAAAACTGCTTTCTGGTTCTGTCTCTCCCCTCCCCCCACTGTCACTTAGGTTAGATATTGGCATAATTTGGGGGCACTACCACGTGAAACGCAGAAACACATCTGACCTCCCTATCTAAAAGTCTGCTCGGTTAGCTACAAAGATTACTCTTCTCTCCCTAGCAAACAACTCTGAGCACTGCTTTCTAAGAGGTGCTTATAGCTTTACATTATCAGCTGCTCCCTCTGCGTTGCAGAGCTCTCCTCAGTTCACCATGGGGCATCAGAATTTTTGGAAACTTTTTCCAGGACAACCTCCTCTGGTCAAGAGGGCACCTGTTTGCTCTCTCCAGAGAGTGAGACCACCAATGTCATCAGTTGATAGTAATTGTCTAAACAACTTGTAGCCAGCACAAGAATGCATGATTAGCTTAGGTGGGAGACTCCTTGGAGAAATGTAAACCCCAGCTCAAGGCCAAGAACCAATACCAGCTTAGGCAGGAGCAGGCTTCCCCAAACATAACTGGGTAGAGCTTCTCTATGGTACATACTGCCCAAAGGGGAGCCTGCTGCATTGTATCATTCCCTCTCATGGTGTGTGCTTAAGAGTAGCATATATGTGGAGGACTTAGAAGCCTGTGCATTTCCAAAGTGATATTAATTTATGAAATGTCTATCTTTATTGAAAACATTCATGATTAATGGGTTGTATTACCGGTCATATCACAGTGTAGAGACACTGTAATCTGTAATTATCCTTCAGAAAACTTGCCCTTACCTGAATAGTATTTTGAAATTTCAGTGCACCTGGGTTGAGTACAGAGGACCTCATTTACGAGGCCCTTTGCGGCACTTTTACGCCACGGAACGTCACTGTTTTGATGCTCTGGTGGCACAATGTGCCACAGCATACTTACAAGGCCACGCAGAACCACTTTACATGGCTTTTCATGGCCTTGTAAATAGGTGCCCGTTTCATGCAGAACTCTGCCTGAAAGGGCATTCCCTCTGTGTTGCTGTGAGGGTTCCCACACAACACGCACAGAATCTGAAGTGTTTCCAGATTTACAAGGAATCGTAAACATGGGAATGTGTCAGATTCCAACACCACCCTAGGGGTGGTATTAGTGAGGCGCAACGAGGAGAAATGTTTTCATTTCTCCTCGTTTTTTTCTCTTTCGATGTGTGCTACATTCTGCAGCACACATAGAATAAGGAAATTGCCTAAATGTATTGATTTTGTGCAGAAAGGTGTCCCTTCCTGCACAAAATCAGTCAGCCACGCAATGCAGGCTTTCTTGCACCATGGTGCAAGGGTGACTGCATTGGTGTATGGCAACCCATTGTGACCCAGCGCAGGGGAAACGGACAGAAATGCGCCGCATTCCTGCCCTTTAAGTTTGAAGCAGGGAAATGCAACAAGATTACTTGTGGTGCTGCCTTGCGCCAAAACCTTGTAAATGAGGCCCAAAGTATGTTCTTTGGCTTCTTTGACCCTTTAGGGCTGCAATTTTGTTTTTGATAAGGCCTTCAAATGAACATTATTTCAGCTTTAACAGATAAGAATGGTTGCTGGTTATGGTGTTCCCGCATCAATATTATCAAGTCGATGTTTCGTTTTTACAGCCCCTTAGTGGGTGACACCCACTAAGTTTTTGATTGAATCTTAACATTCTCTTCTCTCAATGGAGGATTGTTATAGAGGGGACAACTTTGTTCAATTAATTGCCAAGGGTGTTTCCAAATGGAGTAGAACCCAAAACAATCTAAAACAAGTGGAGGCTTCCAAAGCTATTGTGTTTCCGGGCTCTAATAGCATGTCAATGTACACGCTTTTCATGTAGACACACAACTGCCTTGAGGTTCAGTTATTTTTCTAGTGCCCCAGTCTCTGGGGATCCCAAAGCTGAAACCTTTCCTGCTTCGTTTTCCGATCATGCAAGTGTCCAGGTGAAATTTGTTCTACAGGATAAGGTTTTAAGAGATAGACGTAGATGGTGAGTCAATCAGCCTCTTGTGGTGGATGAGGCTTTTAAGTCAGATTTAAGGAATTTATTCCACATATTCTAGGGCAAGCGAAGTTTCAGTACACCCCACATAATAGTGAGATTTGAAGCTGATTTTCAATGGGAAATTACTTTACTTAAGATTGGCTTAATGGCAGTGGCGGTTCCTCTATATGGGCGTTTGGGTGACGCCCCCCTACTTTCTCGCAGTGCGAGAAGGCAGAAACATAAATGGTGATAACTACCATTTGTTTCTGCCTTCTCACACGGCGAGAAAGCAGAAGTTCCTGGTTGGGGGTGGACGGTCCTGCTCGAGGGCAGGGGGGAGTGGCTTGCCCACTGTTGTTCATACTGACTGTTTGGGCAGCCTGAGGCCGCACAAACAGTCAGTATGAACAACAGTGGATAAGCCACTCCCCCCTGCCCTCGAGCAACAATGCTCACTCTCCCAGTTCTATATACATGCAGAAAAAGACCCGGGTGGGGCGCGGCCTCACCAATCACAACGCTGCGGTGGAGGAGTGGGAGGCTGCCTGCAACCTTCCTGATGACGAGCAGTGCAAGAATTCAAAACTCAGGACGGCGGGAGTCGGGAGTCTTGAGACTTCAAAAGCGGGATGGTAAGTTTGACTTTTATTTTATATATTTTTTTCCCTTAAACCCCTCCTGCCTCCCCCCATCCCCTCCGTGGCGCGATGACCCCATTTCCAACCCCCCCACCCGCCCGTAATGCCGGCCGCGACTGGTGCTGGGTGTGCTCCTGTGAGATGGCACTGCACCCAGACTGTGGACACACTCCATGAATGCTCTATCCATAGCAAGCTTGCATATGGTCTGCATACATGTCATTTAAGATCATTTCTACGCAGCGCTTATATATAGCCTCTTAGTGCCATGTCCTCTTAGTCTTTTTACGAAGTGAGGACTTCGCTTTAGGGATGGAGAGAATGAAATCCCCCAGTTTTCAAACATTTATCAGATATTTAATATTGAATACCTTTGCCAGCTAGTAAATTGGGTTAAGCATGGCAGCTGAATGTTGGCTCTATGTAAAGTATTACTGGGGAGAAGTCTGTCTCTTCATTTACCGCCTGCCATACTTCGTGTCTGCCCTGCAAGTCTCCGGCCATATTCCATGTGTTAGGTGGTTTCAGTAAAGCACATTATTTAAAATAATCTACAATCCCACTGTGCATCAGTGCATTTTAGCAAAGTATACGGGGGGAAAGGAGATGGGTCCTTTCAGGTCGCAAACGAGCTGAGGCACAAAGCTGGGCGGAAAGCTAGGCTGAGGGCAGCTCGTGTTAGTAATTCCTGGGTCACACAAAACAGATTTCACAAATTCCGTACTCTGGCTTCTGTGCATGGTGATGACCTGCAGCCCAAGATCAGACAGTGTGTTTTATCACTCGCATTTATTAGGGGGAACTGTCAGAAGCGCCAATATTCAACAACATAGAGGCGAATGGGAGCAGTGATGTGGGGACCCGGGCCTAGATATATTACTAGTGCACTTTCAATGCATGCACTTATAAGAGAGAGTGCTTGCCTTTTTACGTTTTAACGCTTTAAAATAATGCTACTGTTTTGTCTTGATTGATTATGCGAAACAAGCACTTAGCCGCCACCTGGTGTAAAGATATTATTGAGCCCAAAAACTGTTTATGTGCAGTCATGCAAGTGTGAATGTTTTGGGGCACAAGTTGAGCAACTGTAAGTCTGATTACCTTACTGCATCCTGATCTTAGTTTTATTTGATTGTGCAGGCCTGTGGGGAAGTTGATAGCCTCACTATCAACTTCCCAACACTTCTGAGGGGCAAGTGACCTTGAAAGTCCAGAAGAACTAGGGTAGTCCATTATATGTTTAGCTTCCTTCTGGGGGGCTTTGGAGAATGGGGGATTATTCACTTACCCGGCAAATATGAAGGGCCAGTAGGGTTGAGTACATGACTAGTTACGTTATTGTTATCCAATTCAATAATACTGATTGTATCAACCTCAGAAGGATGAACGGTTGATTGTTACAGCCAGGATTTGAACCTGTCACCCCATTGAGCATGTCATAGGTTGAGAAGGTGGAAATGATTGCAACGTAGAAAATATTGTGAATAATGGAGTATACAGAGGTATACTGAAGGTGCATTGCATCTTAGTAGTCAGTAAAACCAGTCCAGAGCCTTCCCACACCAGCTCCTCTGGGATTGGCAGTCTGAGGCGAGACTGGATCACATGTGGACCATAGCCTCATGCCTCTCGAGGCCCTCCCTGCTGGAGTAGAGCCTTCCAGTGTAGTGGAGGGCAAGTAGGAGTGTGGGACAGTCAGTTACATATCAATTCAGTCATAAGTGGTGCCGCAGAACAGTCAGATGTGGCTCGTGCAGGTAAGGAAGGGGGGGCGAGGTGGGGGGAATCAACAGACGATGGCGAGGGATACTAAAATAAAGAAAAAGAAAACCACCTACCTTGTGTTTGCAGCATCGCCGACTCAGCGATGTGGTGAATGCAAGGTAAGTGGCTTTCTTTTTTTAAATTTAAGTTTCGCTCTTCGAGGTCTGCCGATTTCCTCTCCAATGCTCCATGTTGCTTGCTTTGCATGTTTACTTTGAGAAATTTAGAGTAGCTGTTCTGCCTCACCACTTTCAAAGGTCAGTAGCCGCCACTGCTTAATGGTATTAAATCATTGTCAGCTGTCCCAAATTAAGGTGAAGTTGAAGGTGAGGGAGCAAGTCTGTATCAGGCAGACTGAGGCTTGTAAAAACTGGGGGGATTCTAAAGCTAAAATGAAATATTATTACACTGAGAGGGTCATAGACTGTATGCCTGCAGGTCTACAACATGGGTGAGTATATAAACAAAAATTCAGTCAGAAAGAAGACAAAATAAATAAGATGTGCACTAATCATGATTCGAATTCTAGATTAGAAATCACTAAACGCTAAAGACATAATATGGAATTTCTAGGCATTCTTTATGTTGCTATGATATAAAGCAGAACAACAATGAGCCAATTGCCATTGTTCAATGTATCAATTGACGCTATGCCTTGCAAGCCCATACATTTTGATTACTCATGAGGCAGCATTAATTGGAGCAAAAATTGAAATGAAAAACCGGGGCCAAGCTAAGGTTTTCTCTTGCAGTTTGGAAAGAGATCTGCAGCCTAAATAGCTTGTTCGTGTATGGTGCACATTTAAGTTAAATGGTGTAGTCTGGCATGTGGATTTTTTCATAGGCTGGCTCTCCTCTGTAAAATGAATACAAGTGATAACTATGCACAAGTGGGATGTGGTAGCGCAGCAGAATTAACAGGATCATTCTCCAGTGAACAGTGGGGTAAGGCAAGAATCCGTCCTTGTTCCTATACTGTTATCATTGTACAACAATGGCCTTGTAGATCATCTTGAGGTGTGTGATAATGATGCACCTAGGCTTGCTAATTTAGGTATCCCTGCACTTATGCTTGCGGATGATATATTGCTCCTCTCTAAAACATCTATGGGATTACAGAGGCTGTTGGATCGTTTCACCAGCTTCTGTAACGAGAGGGGCTTGAAGGTCAATGTAGGCAAGACAAAGTTCATGATTTTGAACCCAGGGAACTTCAATAGGGTAAACCCTATGCAAGGAGGTATTTCTCTCGAGCATGTGAGTACATTTGATTCTCGGCGTGAAACCTTGACATAGCATATGGGGTGGCACCTCATGTGCTGTAGGCTTAAGGCAGGGGGGGGGAATAATTAAGATGATATTAAGGTCCCAGTTTCGGCCCATCAGTCCTGCCTTAGAAATATACAATCCTCAAGCATTGGGGACGGCTTGTTATGGAGCTGAATTTTGGGGTCATCCTATAGTGGACTTTCTTTCAGCTGTTGTAAAAGCACACCTTTGTTGCCGCTCAGGTTGGACCTAGGGTTGAGATCAATCTCTGACAAAAAAGGGTTACGTCCCCTGCTCTCTTGCAGGAGAATCTACTCACACCAAAGCTCTCCTCTTATTTAAAAGGCCTGGAAGACATTCCGTCTATTCCTGGATATCTCATGGTTAAGGTATATTAAGGCTACTTTAATGGAAATAGGGTCAGAGAGCCTGTCGATTTCCAGCTGGTGCAGTTAGGGACATACCTAAGGTACTGCTTAAATCAGTGTATTGGCAACGCCAAAGACTCTGCACAACTCTCTAGGCGGTGCTTAGGATCCTTGACGGAAACTTTCCTTTCAGCTAAAAAATCCTTCAGGAAGGAGAACTTTCTGGAGGATATGCATCTGTCACTAGATAGGCACCTGTATTTGTAGCTTCAGCACGGAACCGTGCTTATTCACTCGCTCAGGGCTAGTTGGGCCCAAAACAAGGAAACGAATGTCGCCCAGTGTTTAATGTGTGGCGCTTCCAAAGAAACTGTTGAACATGTTCCGTTTTTTTGTCCCTTCTATAGCAATTGCAGGAAAAGGTGGATTATTCGGCTGTGTTGAAGACTGGGAGTTAGAAAATACACAGAGGCTATTAGGAGGCTTAAATATGGGGACACTCGTTGAATTTGTTTTGGTGTTAGTAGGTTCCTGTTGGGAATGTGGAGACAAAAGGCCCGCTCTGATCCGGTAGTACTGGGGATCTAAGTCATTATGTTCAGTCCTATGCCTCTACTGTGGCACACAAAATGTAACAGTGGCGTGTGATACAGGATGAGTTTTGTTAACATTTATATTCACTAATGTATCTTTCCTGAAAGCATATCCACAAGGAACAGGTAGTAATAGTTGAAACTGGACAAGTCACTTTACGTTGTGATGCGTACTTATATTTGTATATTATTTAAGGCATCCATATGAAATTCTATTTGAATATGCACTTAGTACTAATAGCTTTAAGGAGTGTATACTTGTTTTATTATCTTATTAAGCAAAGTGTTATTATGTGAGTGGGAGGCTGCATTTATACCCCAGGATTTAGTGGAATTAGTACTTAGATTAATTGATTGTCTCCATTTTAATGTAAATCATGTCAAATATGTTTTATTGTTCTTTTTCTATCAATTGTTTTATTCTTCTTGTATGGCTTTGTGCCGAAATAAAGCTATTTGAATTTAATTGAATTGATTATAAATATCTTGGATAATTCTCTTACATGCTGAATCAATAATAAGGGTAAATGGTATCTCATGGATTATGCCTGGCCCCACCTCGAGGAACAAGGGCATGCTATTTTTCTCATCCCAATAACTAGCAAGATTTTTTTTGTGCCCACCTGTTAGCTTTTGAGTAGTACCTTTCACGGGCACGTGTTGGGAAAAATAAGTATTAAGTTTTTATTTATAGCCATGCTAGCGGCCAGATCAGTTATGACTCATCATTGCAAATCAGCTGCGCCTCCTTCGTGATGTGGTTGGATGAAATGAGGAGAATTCTCAGATTTGAACATTTGTGTGTCTTTCCAATTGAGACTATGAACAAAGTGCGCAACATTTGGTCAAAATTCGATGGCTTCTTGTCGCAATTAAATCCACAATAAGGAATTCTAGCTTCAATCGTGTGCTTTCTGGCTACTGGTAGTTGTGGTGTAATGACGATCAAGGCATTTCTGTGTGATTTTTTGCCGAGCCACATTGTTATGATGTAATTCTCTCTCCCTGTCCCCCTCTATTTCGCGTGCACACACAATCTATTTTCTCGCCCCCTTCTCGGACCTCATTTAGTCCCGCGGCCTTTTTTCCTACCCATCAGCCACAATGATTTCTGCTGCGCAACGCGGTTCGATGCGAATTACATTCAAACCAACATAATGCACCACAAAGTCACAGCTCAGCAGGGGGAATTTAAACGCGCGTTTTTTTTTTTGCTGAATGCATCGCAGCTCAGTAATTGCCAGGTTGAGCTTTAACATTCCCAGAGAACAGATACGCAGCATGTAGACACAAACTTCTCAAATTGTAACCAAAACCGTTTGCCAAAATGGACACAGCAATGGCGAATCGAAAACATGAATCCACGGGGACCGTAAATTCTATTGCCTCCACGCCAGGTCCGTTTTTCTCGCGGCAATTCAAAAAGAAAGTATTTATTTGGCATCACGGCGCGATTTCGATAGCACACTTTAGCCCCAGGCGTCTGCACGCGCTGCTTAATACATTCAGCCCTTGCTTTGTCAGGCAGCCGCTGCTGTTTGTTTTATGTATATATTTTTCAGTTTTTCCGCTCCGCTGCCCAGTTCAGTTCCTTTGCCACTCTGCCAGCTAAGCCCTCCTCGCAGATCACAAGAGTGCTAATCCCCGTTGCATCAGCCTACCTAATTGGACCGGACACATCTGACTCCCGAACAGCTTTGCCTCTCCTTCTGAGTCATGTCAAAGAAGACGGACAAGAGCCCCAGCACACGTCACACGTGTGAATGGGGCAGCTAGCCGCCAACTCTCAGGGCTTAGAGGCTAATTGGCAAGGGCCTGGTTAGGAATAAAGACCAGGCCTAATCAGCGTCAGAGAAGAATGTGGGGGAGAAATAAGGGGTTGGCTTGGTTCCCTTTTCAGGGACCTACCCTCAATAATTCCTCCTCAGCTTCTCCCTCACAGATGGACTTTTTAATTGAATTTCCTTAAACCCCTTGGGGAAAGAGTTCATTTAAGGTCAGGTGAGCCAATGCAAGGGCTCACCGTCTTCCAACGTAGGACTGTTATTCAATTCAACCATAAGTGTCTGTCAGAAAGAGAAACACACATGGCGAATTGAAAAGCCATGTTGTCATTTTCAACCCAGTAGAAGAAGGTCACGCTACCGCCTCTCAATATGTCTTCCTGTGTGTTTTTTTAAGTTCGTTTGTTGAGCGGCCACATACCTCTCATTAGGAATTAACGTTCTTTTATTTGGCATAAAGGTGTCCATACTTCCTACTTACCTCTTTTAAAACATGATCCTGCTCTTTTGTACTGTAGTTCATGAATATGCTGAAAGGAAGCAGGGCCAGGCTTGAACAGAGGGAAGGCTGCAGATTCCCGGTGGCCTACTGCAATGTGGGTCAGTTTTGGTGCAGGATAGAAAACTGCCACTGAGTACTGCAGCCGATCTTAAAGTAAAAATAAAATCGAGGCATAATCAATTTCTAAAAAAAAAATCTCTGGAAGGAACACTGTTCCACACACATACCAAAGAGAAACCTCCTCTCTGCCGACCTATCCCTAGTCTCGGTCCCCTGCAATCATAGTGCCAGAGCGGGTGGCAGATCCTTCTCCTACATCGCAGCCAAGACCTGGAACAAACTCCCCCTCCGCTTTAGACAAAGCCCGACACTGCAGTAATTCAGAAAGAATTTCAAGACCTGGCTTTTCGGATGACATACGGACCTGCTCATAGACCTAAAACCCACTTCCTATTTATTGTTTGTAGTAAGTCATAAGTCATAAGTCATAAAATTTGTATAGCGCGCTACATACCCAGAGGGTTTCAAGGCGCTAAGGAAAGGGGAGGAGGATTATTTGTCAAATATCCACGTTTTAAGCTGCTTTCTGAAAGCTAGGTGATTCTGGGTGAGGCGAAGGTAAGCGGGGAGTGAGTTCCATGTTTTGGCAGCCAGGTAAGAAAAGGATCTGCCTCCCATGGTGGTCTTGTTGATGCGAGGTACAGTGGCGAAGGCTTGGCTGGAAGAGCGAAGTTGGCGGGAGGGGGTGTAGAAGGACAGTCGAGAGTTGAGGCAATCTGGTCCGATGTCGTAGAGTGATTTGTGTGCGTGGGTAAGCAGTCGGAAAGTGATCCTCTTATTGACGGGTAGCCAGTGGAGGTCTCTAAGGTGACCAGAGATGTGTTCGTTGCGTGGGATGTCTAATATGAGCCTGGCTGAGGCGTTTTGGATTCGTTGGAGTTTCTTCTGGAGTTTAGCGGTGGTGCCTGCGTAGAGGGTGTTTCCGTAGTCTAGTCGGCTCGTGACCAGAGCATGGGTGACTGTTTTCCTTGTTTCGGAGGGGATCCAGCGGAAAGTTTTTCTGAGCATGCGAAGGATGTTAAAGCAGGAAGAGGATACGGCGCTGACTTGTCTGTTCATTGAGAGTGAAGAATCCAGGATGACGCCTAGGTTCCGTGCGTGGTCTGTCGGGATGGGTGCTTTTCCGAGGGCTTCCGGCCACCAGGAGTCGTCCCAAGCAGAGGGGGATGTACCTAAGATGAGGACTTCTGTTTTGTCTGAGTTCAGTTTCAGACGGCTTTGTTTCATCCATTCTGCGACTTCTTTCATTCCTTCGTGTAGGTTAGTTTTGGCGGTGCTGGGGTCCCTGGTGAGAGAAAGGATCAGTTGAGTGTCATCCGCGTAGGAGATGATGTTGAGATTGTGTTGGCGAGCGATGGCCGCAAGGGGGCTCATGTATACGTTGAAGAGGGTGGGGCTGAGTGAGGATCCTTGTGGTACGCCGCAGATGATTTCAGAGGCCTCGGACTTGAATGGTGGGAGGCGGACTCTCTGGGTTCTTCCGGTGAGGAACGAGGTGATCCATTCTAGTGCTTTTCCTTGGATTCCGATGTTTCTGAGGCGTTGTAAAAGGGTGTTGTGGCAGACTGTGTCGAAGGCTGCAGAGAGGTCGAGGAGGATGAGGGCGACTGTGTCTCCGTTGTCCAGTAGAGTTCGAATGTCGTCTGTTGCTGCGATGAGGGCGGTCTCTGTGCTGTGTTTGGCTCGGAAGCCAGATTGTGAGGGGTCGAGTGATTTGTTGGCTTCGAGGAAGGCGGCGAGCTGGTTGTTGACAGCTTTCTCGATGACTTTGGCCGGGAATGGAAGAAGCGAGATGGGGCGGTAGTTTTTGAGTTCGGTGGGGTCTGCTGTTGGTTTTTTCAGAAGGGCGGTGAGTTCAGCGTGTTTCCAGTCTTCCGGGAAGGTGGCGGAGTTGAAGGAGCAGTTGATGACGTCTCGGAGGTGCGGAGCTATGACGGAGTCTGCTTTGTTGAAGATGTGGTGAGGGCATGGGTCTGTGGGGGATCCAGAGTGGATGGAGTTCATCAGGCGGATGGTGTCCTCAGTGGAGATTGGGTTCCAGGCGTTAAGGGTGTTAACGGGGGGAAGATGGTCAGCAGATGGTAGGGTGGGTTGGCATCCGGGTTGGTTGTCGAAGCTGTTGTGGATGTCAGCAATCTTGTTGTGGAAGAAAGAGGCTAGGGAGTCGCAGAGGGTTTGAGAGGGGGTGATGTCGTTGGAGTTGGCCGAGGGGTTGGAAAATTCCTTGACGATGTTGAAAAGTTCCTTGCTGTTGTGGGCGTTGTTGTCAAGTCGGTCCTTGAATGCTGTTTTCTTGGCTTTTCGGATCAGTTGGTGGTGAGTACGAATGGCGCTTTTGAAGGCGTCCTTGTTGCTGGTGGATGGGTCTTTTTTCCAGGCCTTTTCAAGGGAGCGGCACAGTTTCTTGGATTTCTTGAGGTCATCGTTGAACCATGAGGCCTTCTTGTTGCCAAGTTTGTGATGACGTTTTTTCAGTGGTGCTAAGGTGTCGGCGGTGTTGGATAACCAAAGGGTGAGGTTGGAGGCGGCTTCGTTGGCGTTAGAAGCGAGGGCTGGGGGGTTCAGAAGAAGCGATGAGGAGATCTGGTCGAAGGTGATTTTGTTCCAGTTTCTTTGCAGAGTTGGTTGGGGGTGGTTGATGGGTTTCGGCTTATTGTAGGTGAAGTGAACGCAGCTGTGGTCAGTCCAGAGGAGATCCGTAGTGTGGCTGAAGGAGACATGGTTGCTGGAGGTGAAGATAGGGTCGAGTGTGTGACCTGCGATGTGGGTGGGGGAGGTGACCAGTTGTTTAAGTCCGAGGTTGGCGAGGTTGTCTAAGAGGGTGGCGGTGTTGCGGTCGTTGATCTTTTCGAGGTGGAAGTTGAGGTCTCCCAGGAGGATGTAGTCTTTGGAGGGGAGCGCGTGTGGGGTGATGAAGTCCGTGATGTCTTCACTGAATTTTGCGCGGGGTCCTGGTGGTCTGTAGAGGAGGGTGCCTCTAAGAGTTGTCTTGGGGTCGATGTGGATCTGGAAGTGAAGGTGTTCGGAGTTGGCGAGGTTGACGTCAGAGCTGGTTGAGATGCGGATGGATTTCTTATGGACGATAGCTATTCCACCTCCTGTATGGTCGGTGCGGTCCTTGCGTGTGATCTTATAGTCATCAGGGATAGCGATGGCGATGTCAGGGGCGGAGGAAGCGTTCATCCATGTTTCCGTTAGGAAGGCGACGTCAGGAGAGATGGTGTCTAGTAGGTTCCAAAGGTCAATGGCGTGCCTGTGGACCGAGCGGGTGTTGAGAAGGATGCATTCTAGGTGGTTGGGGTTGGGAATCTGTGTTGTGGTCGTAGCAGAGATGTTGTCTGTGCCGCAGAATTTGCAGGAGAAGCAGGAGAACGGGCCATGGGTGCGTCCGGGAGCGGCTTGGACGCAGTTGGGGGCACGACCAGGGTTAAGGGCTAGGAGGGTGGCAGCATCGTAGGAAATGCGGGGGGGCTGGGAGGGACGAGGGACAGGAGGTCTGGCGCTGGGCGCGGTCCAGGCGCGGACGGGCGTAGACGGGCTTACCTTTGGCGCACCTTCGGCGTGTCCGTAGCGCGTGGGGGCATTGGCCATAAATGGATGGTGGAGGGGGCGGAGCGTGGGAGGGTCAGCAGCTGGGAGGCGGTAGCGGGGAGGAGGGGCAGGGAAAACAACAACAGCAAACAAGATGGAGGTGAGGGGAGGCGAGGCAGGGGCAGTAGGTCGCCTGGGACAGCTAAAATTAATATTAAAATATACGATGCTGCCAGGTGGCCAAATATAGCTAAATGCAGTGCAGGCGGGCGGCGCTACAAACACAAGCAATGCAGGGCGGGCGGCGCTATAATCACATGCGCTCTGAGCAATGATAATTTTTAAAACACAGCGCAAATTGGTTACATGCAGTCGATCCCAATGATTAACACAATGCAGGCGATACCGTGACAAAATTAGCGGTGTGAAGATCCCCAGTAAGACAGCAGCAGTGCTGGGAGAGGAGCAAGGGAGCAACCGGTCAGGAGCGAGTCCGGGCGGTCACAGGGGCTGGAAGGACGAGGTAGGCTCTGTGAACGTGGGTGGGAGGGTCAGCAGCTGGGAGGCGGTAGCGGGGAGGAGGGGCAGGGAAAACAACAACAGCAAACAAGATGGAGGTGAGGGGAGGCGAGGCAGGGGCAGTAGGTCGCCTGGGACAGCTAAAATTAATATTAAAATATACGATGCTGCCAGGTGGCCAAATATAGCTAAATGCAGTGCAGGCGGGCGGCGCTACAAACACAAGCAATGCAGGGCGGGCGGCGCTATAATCACATGCGCTCTGAGCAATGATAATTTTTAAAACACAGCGCAAATTGGTTACATGCAGTCGATCCCAATGATTAACACAATGCAGGCGATACCGTGACAAAATTAGCGGTGTGAAGATCCCCAGTAAGACAGCAGCAGTGCTGGGAGAGGAGCAAGGGAGCAACCGGTCAGGAGCGAGTCTGTTTGACAGCTCTGCTGTCAAAACAAAGACTTAAAAAGGGACAGACTGGATCTCTTGGGGTGAATAAGGGCAGCACTAAAGCAAATCTAGAGGGGCCTTTAAATATGTGTACCTAAATTCACCTCAGATGTGTTAAAAAGTCATTAGCAACGGCAGCAGTCCATGCCTCAATCACAAGGATAGGATTGGCGAGTTTGTGCACTTTGGATTTTCTCGGGTGGAAATTATGAAAGTATTTTGAATTTTTTGTGTGCGTTTGTGGGCGCACTTAATCAATCAAATAATCTTTATTCAGCAATTTGCCATAAAAGAGACATAGAAAAATAAAACTT
Organism: Lissotriton vulgaris; assembly: GCF_964263255.1. Lineage (NCBI taxonomy): Eukaryota > Metazoa > Chordata > Amphibia > Caudata > Salamandridae > Lissotriton > Lissotriton vulgaris. The sequence continues at coordinate 841,663,677 of NC_141691.1, read as the reverse complement.
TGCATTGGTTCCAGATTCATTTAATCCATCAGGAAGACATTACATCAGACACGAATACCAACCTTAATCATCATCCCAGTACAAGGCAAGAACTCATAGACATACATTGTACAGCAGGAGAATATTTACCCATGTTCAATGGGCTCTTGGTAGCAATGTCAGTGTAATCAAGTATGAATGTTAGAACAAAACCCCCCTAGGTGATCCCCCCTCCCCCCACCATCTACACTGTACCCTAACTATAAACCCCTCCTCCCCCATCCAAAACATCCCCCCCCCCAGGCGTGTCATGGTGCAGCTCTATTGGAATGGAAATGGGTTTACAACTCTGGTCGTACCTAACAAGTGGACCAATGAATACTATATGGTATGAATCATCTCACTTCACCGGAAGGGGTAGCAGTCTATCAACTGGGCAATGCGAGGTATTTTACGATCATCGTGGCATACTTTGGCAGGTGTGTCCCAGGGCTATTGGCAGGGGTTTCCTCATTCCCGTCTGCGGGGAGTGTGAGTTCCATGACTAATCTTTCCCAGGCTCTCGCCCTCTCTAATGCCTGTTCATTACTTGTTGTATGTGCCATTTGTAGGCGGACCTCCCCCTCACATTGAGCCCACTTACTAAATTCAATTTTCCATTTATCTACACTGGGACCTTTGTTCGCCTTCCACTGAGAGGTTATGGTTCTTTTAGCTAAGAGGAGCCCCAGGTCAATAAATTTGCTAGTGATTTTGTTCTTTGAAGTGTGGGGAAACCAATGAAGGATACAGTGCGCCATGAAGAATTGTAGGTCCCTCTCAGTAACCTCCCTCAACAGTGCTGTCATTCTTTGCCAAAAGGAGTCAAGCTCCGGACAATCCCACAACATATATTTAAAATCGGCGTCATCCATCGTACATCGTGGACAGGCCGCTGACTGGGCTGGGAAGAATTTATGTAAATGGACTGGTGTTAGGTATGCCCTATGCAGAATGTGAAAATGCACTAGCTGGAACCTCGCATTTCGCGTAATCTCCCAGGCCCTCTCCACTATCCCACCCCATGCCGTGTCTGGTATATTCAGCCCTATATCAGGGATTCGCCTTCAGAGTTGTCAATGAAGTTAGGGCTTCTTGGGTCATGCGCTTGCATAAGCATGTGACTGCCTTGATTGTGCCCGCAGCAAACACAACATATTGGCAACCCGTAGATGTAGGTGGCTCTGCCATGCCCGTTTTCCAGTGTTTGCAAACCGTTGTTGTGAGTCCAGCATGCAATAGAAAGTCACCCCCTGGCAGTTCAAATCGGTCCCTAAGGACATCAAATGGCATTAGAGTGCCGTCGTCATATAGGTCGCCCATTGTCGATAGACCTTGCTGGTCCCAGGCCTCCAACCTCTGCCAGGTTCCACTGTGCGGCAGAGCCCTGCATATTTTTAGTGGGATCTCTGGCGCGTAAGGGATCGCTATCCCCCCCCTTCGCAGGTATCTATTCCAACATTTTCGGGCTGTGGCAAACTCCTGAGTAAGCTGCATGTCTCCGATCGGGAGGCGCAGGACTATACGAGACGACACCATCAAGGGACCCGTCGGCACACCTGACTCTCCTTCTCCCCTAGTGGCCCTCGCTACCCACTACGTGAGCCATAGAAGTTGGGCTGCTATGTAATACGTCTCATAGTCTGGGATCGATAGTCCCCCTCTGCTCGGGGTCTAATGAGCGTTCCAAGTGCCACCCTGAGTCTGCCCGTACCCCACAGAAAGGACCTAATCATCGTCTTGAGCCTCCAAAAGTATCCCACCGGGATCCAGATCGGGAGCGTCCTAAAGAAGTAGAGTAACCGCGGAAGGGTCACCATCTTGAGTAGTGCTACTCGTCCCGCTACGGATAAAGGGAGGGTGCTCCAGAACTCAAAATTAGCTTTGGCTCCCCTGATTGCCTTCCCCACGTTCCCTTCCAACATTTCTCCCCGTTCATGGTAAATCACTGTGCCCAAGTAGGGAAGCCGTCTCTCCTCCCAGGACACTCCCTCAGTGGTCTGCGGGCAATCTCTACCTCACCGAGTCGGGAATAGGCACGATTTCGTCCAGTTGACTTTTAACCCCGCTACCACACTTAGGGCTTGCAGCAAAGATTTCGCTCCTCTCAGGGATTGTCCAGTGTCCGCCAAAAACATTAATAGGTCATCCACATAAAGTACGATATGGTGGACCTGCCCACAGACATCTAACCCCTGATATGCCCGCCCTAATCGAGCGTGTGCTGCGACAACAATGGTGAGAGGGGGCAGGCCTGGCGCCTGCCCCTTCCCACCTTACATGCCTCAGAGATCACTCCCCCGTTCGAACTCTGGCCGTGGAATCTGTGTATAGCAAAGCTGCCCAGCGCACAAAATCCGGTCCCAACCCCATCCGACGCATAACACGAAAGAGATATTCCCACTCTAAACTATCGAATGCTTTTTCGATGTCAACAGCAAACACTGCTGCAGCATCCACTTCATAAGTATTGGCCTCCAAAATGTAAAGGAGTCATTGTATATTAAGCGCTGTGTTGCGGGCGGGGATGAACCTGCACTGATCGGCATGTATCAGTGTGGACATGTGTGGAAGCAGCCAAGTCGCCAGGATTTTGCTCAGTATTTTGTAACCCAAATTGAGCATAGATAATGGACGGTACGCCGTTCTATCCCAGGCTGCTTGCCCGGTTTCAACAACGGGATAATGATCGCCTCCCTGGTGGAGTTCGGCAACCTTCCTAACTTCTTGGCTTCATTATAGAGCCACGCCAGACGAGGCGCAAGGAGGTCGATGTAAGTGAGATAGAATTCCACCGGAAAGCCGTCTGACCCCGGCGTTTTATTTTGTGCCATACTTTTGATGGCTACCCGCACTTCTCTCACCTCGATATTCCTACCCAACAATTTCGCATCCTCGTCGCCCAGTTCCGGGAAGTCCAGACCTCCCGTAAAGTTCTGTAAATCTTCTTCCGATGGAAGCACTCTACTACGATAAAGCTCTGTATAGTAATCAAAAAACAACTCATTTATTCCTTGCTGATCGAAATGGGCCACTCCCATCTGGTCCCTCATCTCTAGTATGACTGAGCAGCAACGAGCGGGATTAGCTAGCCAGGCCAAAAGGGCTCCCGATTTATCTCGCTCTGAGTGTGCCCATGTGATATAGGCTTTGTAATCAAAACACCAAAGACGTTCTATATTCGCTGCAACTGCTTCTCTGGCTTCCAATATGTCATCCGGCCGTTCAGGGCGTGTCTTCTCTAAGACACGCAATCGCTCATAATCCCTTTGGATGTCTTGTAATAGTGTCTTCCAGGTTCCAGACACCGCCAAAATGCATCTCCCGCGCACCACACAGTCTTCAATGGCTGTGGCTATAGTAGCTTGGAAAACCTGATCCTTAAGCGCTTCCAGATGCAATCTCCAGGTAGGGATTCTGGGGTGCGGCCGCGACCACTGCAACTGGGCTAACAGCGGGTTATGGTCAGAAATAGTGCGAGTAGGATATTCGCTATTGCTAATCTCTCCATGCACATCAGGGGAGCATAGAAATGCGTCTATGCGGACATGTAATTCAAGGAGGGCGGAGAAAAAGGAGTAATCCCTAACCAACGGGTGCTGATGCCTCCAAGTATCAATTAACCCCCAAGTCTGCTGCCAGGTTGATTGCGCCACTGCTAGTTTGCCCACTGGTGCATTCTGCAAGGGGGTTGTGAGCGATCTAGGTCAATATCTGTAACACGATTAAAGTCGCCCCCAAGTAATAGTGGCCCTACCAAGATTGTTGCCAGTTTGTGGGATTGTAAAGAGAAGAAAGCTGGTTGGTCTACATTCGGTGCATATGGGCATCCCAGTGTTAAATCTCTACCGTCCAGTTTCCACCGGTTCACCACGTACCTGCCCTCTGGGCCAATCAATTGTGATGTGCACTGAAAAGGAACCCCAGCTCTTATCCAAATTAAGACCCCTCTCGCATATGCCGAGAATGTAGTGTAATGGACTTGACCCCTCCAGCGGCGTTGGAGTGCCTTTCCTTCTTTTGCAATGAGGTGGGTCTCCTGTAAGAAGTCGATATGTATACCTCTAAGTGTCAAGAAGGAGTGTATTTTGTGGCGCCTAATCATAGTGGGCATAACTCTTACATTCCATGTGAGACATGTGTATCCTAGTGCGGGTCCCATTGTTGACATCGATATAAGTATTGTTCCATCTCGTCCACTTCCCCTACAGGCCCAGGTCCCCTGAATCAAACCCCACAATTAAAACATCCCCAACTCCCCCTCCCCAGGACAGGCATCCAACGCGGCATCCCCTATCCAAACAAAGAAAATGCACTTAGAAAGTCTAGTCAGTTCAGGCAGCTTGGAACGTCGATTCAATAAGCCCAGATATCCCCCCAACCCCCTCCCCTCTCCCATGAGTTAATCTCTCTGTCCAGGTCCCACTCAAAAGTCCCACAGCGTGCCCAGGCAGCTCATGCCCCCCCAGTAGGCACATAATCCCAAGGCCCAGCAGGAAACACAGATACCTCATGAAGTCAGTCACATCATGCATAGTGTTCTTTCAGCCAAATACCCCAACCAGCTGAATGTGGAGTGACCACTGGTAGATCAGTCTCCGAGAGACTATGGACGCTGCTGGAGCTGGGGCTCTGATCTCCACTCTTCGTGCGCTCTGATTTGCTGCTGGTTGGGCTGAGATCTGCTTGGCTGATGGCCGCCACCACCAAAATCGCCTTGTCTCGTTCTTGGAGCCAATACGCGGGAGAGACTGGTCTTTGCATCGGCAATGTGGTAGGGGAGCGATGTCGAGGCGAGGCCGCAGTTGGTGAACGCTCGCCAGACTCCCCACGGGCTTCCAGCCAGTCCCAGGTGGCCTGCGGCGTGAGGAAAAAGTGCGTAATCCCGTCAGCAGTGGCCCGCAACCGGGCCGGGAACAGCATTGCGTAAGGAAGGTGTAGAGTCCTCAATTTCTGCTGCACCGCTAAAAAGGAAGCTCTTTGGCGCTGCACGTCTCTGTGTAGTCCGGGAAGATCAGTACTTTATTGTTGCCAATGCGAAGATTTTGCAGCTCTCTGGATGCAGTCGCGATCTCAGTAGTGTAGGAGTCACACCACCATCGGGCACGGCTGGGCCCCAGGCTTTGGTGGTCGTGTCAGAACTCTGTGCGCCCGCTCTAGCGCGTAGAAGGGGGAGAGACCCTCAGGCGCCACTTGCGCTTTTATCCAAGTCTCCAAAAACTGAACAGCGTCGGATCCCTCTTCTCGCTCTGGAATTCCCAAAATTAGGAGATTATTGTGTCTGGATCGCCCCTCACTGTCTTCTGCCCGTACCTCCAGCACACCGACCTTCTGCACCACCTCATTCAGCGTTTTCCGTAAGGCATCAACCATGTCCGGGATGTCTTTCATGGTTGTCTCGTTAGACACCACTCATTCCCTGAGTTTCCGGTGGTCATCTTTTAGTAGGGAAAGGTCCGATCCGATGGAGTCCATTCATTTCTCCAAGGCCTCTCTCAAGGCCATGATAGCCTGCATGATGTCGCCCAGAGAGGGGTCCAGTGGTTGCACGGAAGCACTATTCCCAGACGCAGATTCCTCATCGCCCATAGTGTGGCCCGGGTCATCAAGCCGTAGTGCTTCAAAACCTTTCTTCTTGGTCACCCTGCCCATCCTGGGTGTATTAGTGAGTGTCCTGCCTCTCAGCGCCTCCTCGCTCACTGTGTCTCAGGACCGCCTTGCAAGACTCAGCTGACTCTGTACGGGCACCTTACAGGAGTCTGTTGTGCAGCAGTTAGTACAGACCACCCGAAGGCCCCCCTCCAATATTAGGTCGCAGATGCCCAGTGACCTGTAGGCCCAGTGTCCCGCACTTTCTGATCTCGCATGTAGGTCTGTTCACAGTCCTCAGGGAGGCCCAATGGGGGGGCAGGACTCCCTCCAGCAGACCAAGGCTCCTCCTCAGCACAGTGGCTCCGAGCACCTCCCTCCACTTCAGCTCCAGGGGGGTCTCAGTGGGCCCTCATCAGGTCAGCGCCTTCAGAACCCAGTACAAGGATCTGCTCCTTGTGTCCAAGCAGGGCCCCTGGAGAAACTTGCAGGCGGAGTCAGTGGCTGTCCCCCTCCCTCAATGTCAGGATGGGCACTCGTGTCTCTGCCAAAATGGGAAGGTTATGGCCTCTCCGGGGCTAGGATACTGTCCCTTAATCACTGCAGGGACATGTATCGAGTCGCAGTGCGGGCGCCGCCATCTCAGGGTCAGGCAACACGCCGCCCGATCACTTGTGGGGGCTCGCTGGGCAACGCTATCGGCTCCCCACCTGTAGTGCCTGCTTGGGCAGGGGTACGGTGCCTTCCGCTCACCTGTATGGCCCGCAGGAGTCGTCTCCCTTCAGAGGGTGAGCTTCAGTCAGGCGCTCTCCTCTCTAGCCCCGGCTGCCATTTTGTGGTTTCAAAACTCGGACCCCACCGAGCACGGTGAAAAGTGCTCCCGCGCCGCCTGTGGGTCTCAGCTCCTCTTTTCACCCTTTCCTGTAAGGGCACAGGGCCACCAGGGTTGCGTTCTGGGGTTGGGGACCCGGAACCAAGTGCAGGATAAATGTGGGAAAAGGGCGGCCGCGGAGGAGCTCTGAAGTCCGCTGCCGCCTACATCGGCGTCCAAGCCACGCCCCCCCCAGATTCATGTAATACTTGATTAAAATTTCTAAACACATTAAGAAACAAAGTATATTACACAAACCTAATTGGAATATTCTATTGATCTTGATAAACCTACAAAAGTGATACATTTTTAAAAACTCAATAAAAAAAACAGAACGCCATAGCAGTATTTAAAATCTCTATAAATCTGAGACAGTTTATATTCTATAGGCTTTATGTCAATGATATCCTTATTATAATACAATGATGAACAACATCAACAATGAAGATACATATGAACTTTGAAGAAAATTGAAAAAATAGAAATGCTAACTTATGGTGTCTGAAATTAAACCGTCCCAACACAGGTAACATACACCATTTCCTGAGTTCTTTATAGAAATTGCAAAAAAGGTAAAATGTATCTTTGTTTGTGATGAGAGATTGTCACATGGGCAACAAGGTAAATTATTCCATAAACATTATTCTGGCCAGATGAACCATATCACACACATGCAGTAGTATTAGAGTATAGCTGCGCCAAAAAATACGCAATTGCAGGATCCACTCCCATTTTCATCATCATGTGCTATAATTTTGTGTATTTTGTGCACTCAACTCTATCAAATGTCCAAGATAAGCCCATGAACACAAGTTGCATTGTGCTAGTGGTTTTAGCCACTGTTTACTTAGAGATCAGCATTTAATACACTGATCCATTGTTCTAGGCCCATCGCAGAAACCATATTGCACCTACGACAGTATAACGTTATCTTGAGCCCAGGATTCCAGTTCAGCTAGAATTACTCTCCATGACACTTTTACTATAGAGTCCTGGGTGAGATCCTCCTATAGTAGACAGGTTCTGCTTTGTCACCTTATTTTATCACTGACTTACTCCAAGATCTCGGCGGTTTGGTATCAACTGCAGATTTCAGCACATTAGTGACTAAGGGGGCCAGAGAACAATTTTATGATGAAAGAAATCACCTGGCACCCAATCTGGACCTGGTGCCTTCCCATTTGGACAATTCATAATTTGCTATCCTAATTTCCTCAACTTCAGTGGAAAGGCCCAGGGCAGGCTATTTATCAGAAATGAAAATATATGATACATCCAGGGTCCTCTGTGGAATACACCACACTAAAATGCTCTTGCCACAGATATGACAATTGATAAACTTGGTGCAGTAGTGTCCCTAAAATAGGGGAGCTAACTACTCTCCAAAATTCAGCATTATCTCGGAGGGCACTATCAAATTGTAGAGAGGCCCAGGTCTCCTCCCTAATTGTTCATTTCTTAGCCCTCGGTGCCCACTTGGACTCTGCCCTACATAGTTTAATAACTGCTGGATTACGCAGATTCTTAGTAAGAGCAGCTTCTAACAGTTTGTGCTCCTTTGAGTAAGGCTGGGCGAAACATTTACAGGGTTTCACAACATGATGTGGGGCAGGGTCAATTATTATCCTATTGAATCCTTGACTAATCACCCCATAAATATTTAAAATCAGGGAAGGCCCAATATCACCATCTAGACTCCTCCTGAAGTGCTCGCTATTAGATTGAACCAGTTCAGTCAGGACTTTCATAGGATTAATTTCATTCCATTTTAGAAGCACCGTATTGTTTTTTACCAGTTCTAAACCCTGGTGACCTGGCAAACCATCATAGGGTTCTCTCTACACTTAAGAGTCAACATTAATTAATGGGTTGTGATCACTCACACAGTGAAAGAGAACCCTAAAATCTATAAACTTAGGGTGGATAGTCTTAGAAAGGATCATAAAAATCAATGGTGGTTGTAAATCCTTTACCTTAAAAGTCAGAATCACTAAAGATGCTACATTACATATGCCAGAGGCAAAAATAAAGATAACACTTCATTATGATATGATTTAAAACGTTTCCTGCTGCATCATTCTCAAAATGAGTTTGTGCAGTTCCATAATAATTCTTTGAAGGACAATTTACACATAAGTCGATTACAAACTACCACCCACATTAAAGACCACTCTAGTATACTGTGTGCAAAGAATTCCTGCATTTCACTTTCCACTTTGTTTTATTACTTCAGACTACAAAACCTTTTATTATAAAAATTACTCAACAAGGTTTTGTCTAAGCCCAGGCCCTCCAAACATACCACCCAATAATTAGAGGATTCTAATGAGGATTTTTTAACTAAGTTGGGCAAACTCAAGAAATCAACATCACTAAATCTCCTTTCGCTCTCCTGCTAATAGAGACAATTGTAGGACTAACACATGTAATAAAAACATCAATATAAAAAAGCATGTGCCCCAGTCTCTTGCAAATAAATATAATCTAATTGCTTCCTAAAAGTTATCCAACCAGGGTTTATCAACTTTGAATTAATTACCACCATGTTCAAATAAATGCATCTATATGCTGTTGGAGAAAAGTCAAATACATCCTGAATACAAGGGGAGAAGGAGAAATAGTAGGAGACATATGAAGGCTATGGGAAGGATGTATCACCCTCAATATTGGAATGCTCCTCTGTACAATCCAATCCCTGTGCATGCATATCATTCACAAGCCCTGTCCTGAGTGGTCAGTCATTTTCATCAAGGGGTTGCAATGGAGAAAAATAATTCAATGTAGGGATACTAAAAATCGAAGACCACTGAGGATGTTTAGTATAATTCAAAGTCACCAAATGATGACTGGGGTACTTTGAATAAAAAATCTAGAAAAATAACCTAATGGGAAGACATTGATATTGTTAACACTCAAAAACGATCTTGGTAGCTTACAAAGAAAGGAGTCTGATATACATGGATCCTTGAAGCTACTTTATGCACCTCAACAAGAAACCCCTGGGTCTATAATGAACCGGAAATACAAAGCAGAGTGATGGTGGAGTGTCCCTTTTAAAGGACAGTTTCCCTCACCCACCAACAGGTGGCATGCTTCATCATAGGGTAACCTCCTCGTATCGTGAAACCTAGCCACAATGCGTGCTACAGCCCCCTTTCTGAGAAGGAGGAGCTAAGGGATGTTTTGAGAAGAGGTATAATAAATACCTTGGACGAGCATACTAGGCCTAGACCAACTAATGTGAATAGACAGAATACACAGGGGTAATGCCCCTGTGAAAGAGCATTTCCCCTGTGGATCTTTTGGGGTCTATGTTTAGACTTCACATTCCACACAGATTGACATTGGTATCACAAAACCCAGGGACAGCACACAAACTGTAACACTGAGAGATTGATTTATCTTATCCCCTGTCCATGTGGCCTCAGGTACGTCAGAATGATGACACAGAAACGTCAAAACTCGGATCATGGAGCAGAAATGCATGATCCGATGGAACAAACAAGCTACCAAATTGATTGCACATTTTATTGAGAAGGGTCACCATGCAGAGGACTACATTGCACAGTCCTTGACAAACTTAACATTCCATCATCTGTTACTAATATCACGCAGTAGCTTTTTGGGAAAGAACAGAGATGGGTATTCAGGCTATACAGTGATAGGAATGGCCTTCCATCCCCTAATTATTGGAGGTTCTTTAATTATTGGATGATACTAATTATTGGAGGTTCACTCATTGTGGGGAAGTGCTAGGTTTGACAATCTCGCTTTGCCATATCACACCTTCCTAGATACTGTTAGACCACAGTTTTAAATTGACTTGTACCTGAACCCTGTAGCTCTTCCCTACACATACACATACACAGTAACTGTGGAGGCCAGTTTGATAGCTCCCATATGTAACAACGTACTCTCAGACGGATGACACACCAGGAGTCCTTATGACACTCTGATATATACGAGGCACACAACACACATTTTACATATAGCATGGGCCATCATGTACTTTCCATGCCATCTTTCGTCCGGTAAAACAATATAAATACCTATTTACATAAATGACTACTTTCCTTATTTGCCTTTTGACTATATATCATGTCGGACTGAGATGTCTTAAACACGCTTCCAATGTGTTGAGTGCAGCTCGGTTTGGATTACATCTCCAAAAACACCGCCTGGGCACCACCTAGGAAGCGGTCTCTTAAAGTGTAGAATTATAAATGTAACCCTCTTACCACCCTGGGGAAACCTGGTGCACTTGCTTATATTGCTTATGCGGGGACAAAACCTTTTAATACTTCAACGTGATCCCATAAACTCTAAACTACTAACCCTATCATGTTTTGGGTTATGCTCTTGTTAACCAAATGCACATTGTGATTGGACACGTTTGAGACGCTGCTCCATGTCTGCACCAATCGGATGCCTTCATAAGGATACCCGGCCACCGCCTCAGGTTATGCCTTTACCGTGGTGTGGCTAGTAGCAACTTTTTTTTACACAGACAAGGTAAGAGCACCAGCCAATTCTACCTATATGCTTCATAAGGATGTTTTTAGGCATGCATTTTACAATGGAGTGTGATAAGTTGCACTTCTGATATCACTGTCACAGTTGACCATGCATATTCCCCATAACATACCTCGATACAATTACAACAGGCTAGACTTGCCCCTGTTTGGTTACGTTTTTTTCTCCCATTTTTCTCCTTTCCTATATTGTTTTTGGTTAAAAAAAACTGTCCAAATGCTGCTAGCTTTTCCGATGGGGTTAGGGTTTCATATTTTGGGCACCCCTCATAAAAGTCAATATAGCTAGATTGTCACAGAAAGGCACCCGCACCGTGGTGTAAAATCTTGGAGGTTACACATGCACACTGGCCCTCCTGGGCCTCTTCCCCCATGTAACCTTCCTTCTTTTTATGTTCAATAATGAGTGGGGTAACAATCCATGTTTCCACCTTTGAGTTACAAGCCTGCAGCGGTCGAAGCGCCTTGGGACCCTACGGGTAAGTAGTGCGCTATATAAATGCCCATACATTTACATACATTTACATTATCTTTGTTTATTTAAAAAAGTGGAGTCTCCGCCTAGGGACACCTACGCACTCCTTGTTTCTGTCAACACAGGTCACCCCGTCATTTTGGGATTACTCACCAGTCTATTTAGCTAGGGGATGAGCATGTACCGAAACCATTGGGGTACAACCATGTGGGCGTATGTATGGGTTACAGATACTCTAAAGAATTTTAAAATACCATGAGTCTCTCTTCTTTTCCTTTTGGTTCCTATTGCCAATTTTTGTTTTACCTCTGTCCTCCTACTACCAATTAGGACAGATGATACCTTGAGCACCACACCATGGTAAAGTTGAGGCATGATGCTAGACGTTAGCGGGTAAGCCCAAACTTTCTTTTTCAAGAACATTGTTGTTTTTGATGGCTAAATATATAATTAAAGTGATGCTTCATTTCCAATGGGGAGGGTGCATTATGTATATTGTATTGTGTTGTATTGTATAACAAACTTATATAGCGCGTACTGTCACCCAAAGGGTATCCTGGCGCTTTGACTCCAAAATCACAACACAAGTAAGGGAGGATCAGACATCTCTAGGAAAGAGATGAGACTTCAGACCCTTTTTAAAATGGGTCAGCTCATTTAGCTTCCTTAAGGAGAGTGGAAGAGCATTCCATATTTTAGAGGCAGTGAAGCTGAAGGAGCGACCACCCATCCGTATCCTCCGAATGCGGGGTACCCCAACCAAAAAGGTGGAAGAGGAGCGCAAAGGCCTAGCTGCTGAATACCATCTAAATTTGTTCTGAAGAGCAATGGGTCCCAATCCATGAAGTGCTCTAAAGACAATACAAAAAGCCTTGAAGCAAATCCGCTGGTGTATAGGCAGCCAGTGAAGATCTTTAATAGCCAGAGATGAAGATGCAGAGCGCACACATGAAAGAGCCAGCTTGGCTGCCATATTCTGGATCCTCTGCAGTTGTTTTATCAAGGAGCTAGGGGCTCCTAAAAGTAATGCGTTACAGTAGTCTAACCTACTGAGTATGATACTACGCACTACCTCTGGTCTCGCCGACAAAGGTAGCATAGGGAGAATTTTACGCAACATTCTTAGCAACAACAGGCAAGTACTAACAGTCTTGTTTATATGGATGTCCAATTGTAGGTGATGACCAAAAATTACTCCCAAGTTGCGAACAGAACCAGCTGATTCAGCTATGTCCTTAGTGGTAGAAGGCCAAAAATCATTGGGTAAAGGGAGAGGGATTTTATCCAGCGAGCAATGTAAAACCTCTGTCTTAGATCCATTAAACTGGAGGGAATTCTCCCTCAGCCAGCCCGCCGTGGCCAGCATACAGTGGTGGAAGGTCTCTGTAGAGACAGCATCCTTACCCTCGAGGGAGAAGATATGTATATGTAAAGGCTATCGCTGGTTATGTGAGGCCTTGCTAGGTATTCGGACCGTACAGTTAAATTCGGAGTGGACATATGATTGTTTGACCTAGTATTATTGTACCGGTGGATTTAATAAAGACGTTACATATAATTTTTTCAGGTAAACCGCTAGTGGACCCCTGATAATGTGGACTGCCACAAAGACCACAGGTTCTGTATAAACCTGACTTTCTTTATTTTTTTTGTATGTGCGCACATTACCATGAAGAAGCTTTTATAACAGACCCTGGAGAAGGCCACTGCGCCTCTTTTGAGGGTGTTAGGCAGAAACATGTTTGTTCCTAGAAGCAGGTTGAATCCACTCCTATTTTATCTTAGTTTTAAATCCTGGCACAGAGATGCACCCATAAAGTTTTTGTATGTACCCTGGAGCTCGTTTTAGCTATCACATTCTTATTTTGTTTTGCTGTGCTCTCCTCATCACACCTAGCTCATCCAAGGTATTTATTATTCCTCTCCTTAAAACATCCCTGCGCTCCTCCCTCTCAGAGAGGGGTTTCTAGCCTGCGTGGTGACTAGGTTTCAAGGTATGAGGAGGTTATCTTATGATGAAGGATGACAACTTTTGGTGGGTGAGTGAAACCATCCTTTCAAAGGGACACTCCACTATCACCAGGCTTTCTATGTCCTGTTCATCATAGACACAGGGGTTTCTTGTTGTGGCGAATATCTTCTCATATGGGGAGTTTACCACTGCAGGTCTTAAAATCTCCTCTGTCCCTCTATTGTGTTTTGATCCTTGACTTTACTACCACGCAATCCCCTTCTCTTATATTGCTTCTTTTGCCCACCCAACCAACTTACCCTTCTCACCACAATAATGTATTCACAACCACAAATGTAATATTTGCCAATCCTTCTGACCCAATTAAAAAACGTTGTTCTTTAAATCCTGACATTCTCCTCTTTGACTAGGTCTCTGTGAGTTAGAACAACTACGGATGAAGTGGCTTTGGGAGGCAGCTGTAACGAAGAATATTCCACAGGGGAATTAACCAGAGGGCGAGCTATGATGGTGAGAATGCTCTGAGTGCTCCTGAGTGTATCTACTGATAAATTGTTGATCACCATTTCTCCATCCTTAACAGTTTGCCCAGGCCTCCTCCTTGGACACTGTACAGCCATGTAATCTCAAAGGCCAGTCCCCTAGACTTGGAGTTCTCCTCTTCATACTGATCTACTTGCTCATCACACACACCAACCCTCCATCTGGCACCATCTGAACCATCTACGACTTCTGCCCAGCAACCTCATCAATAATCATTACCAATGAGAGCTCAGTGTTCCTAGTTTTTAAAGAAACTGACTCAAAACGTTTTAAGAGGGTTTTCAAGCAATGTGTTGTATTAAATGAAGATTGGACAAGAGGACCAGTTATAACTTACGGGTTTTCACCCAGTGTAGTAGGCCCTGAACTGTTTGTGGTTTTTTCACTTATAGTTCCTTTTTTAGACAGTTGTTTCTTCCTCAAGATATCTTTTTTTTTTAGCAGGAGGTGAGCTAATCAGGGTCAGATTCTGAGTAGAATCAACAGTTACTGGGCCTTCAAAAACACATGGATTTGCCTGTACGCCAAGTGGGTTGTCACCAGCTAAACCCCTGCTGGTATTAGGACAGTGATGGGGGAGAGAGCTATCTCCAGTTACAGTCTTTACCACCTGTAATCTCTCCTTCACTGAGTTAATATCCTTGTTTAGAGGATGGAGTGGTGGTACTCTTACTGTTGGAGATCATTGAAGCCTTCATTTCAACCAAAGTCAGAATATTAAATACTCAAGCCAAGAGGAGTGGCCCAGCTCAGCCTCCTCCAGGTTCTGAGGGGCTCAGGAGGGCCTGCCTTGGCCCATTCTTCATCCAGGCGTGTTCAGCATGCTGCGGGAGTAAGAAGTGATTTTTCATAATTGCTTTAGATCCCACCTCCTCTCCCCAACAGTAAAAGCATAGCACAATGGCCCTTGGAGTCCTGGGCAATAGGTAATGCGTCCATGTTGCAGGTGCTTTTGAAATTTGCCTTGCTTTCTCTCCCCAGTGTCAAAAATAGAGCAAACTGGTCCTTAGAGTCCTAGGCGATAGGTAATGCAGGGACAGGTTTGCTGGGTGGCTTCACAAGAAACAATAGTGAATATATCAGAATATATATATAAAAAAAAACAAAGGTTTGTATGCGTTCACCAAATGTTTGCAAGTAATTTCACACCATGAAAACATTTATAAGGCTGCCCCTTCTAAAGGGGTGAAGAAAATACGTGTTTCTCGGATGGGAAGAATGTGGAAACACCCTATTCAATGAAGCTGCTTCTTTCATAGAGAAACAAAAGCCTTATGCTTAATATCTATGTAGGTAAATGTACCCAATGTTATATTTTCATTTGTGTAAATTATTATACAATTGTGTATTCATGGGTATCTTTAACTTGTTTATGTATATTGGACTGCTCCCAGAATGCTTAGTGAATTCCAAAAAAGTCTCTAAAGGCGAGAGGTTTATGGGGCTGTAGTAAATGGAGGTATTATTCCCATTTGGTAAAAAAACAGTGAATATAACACAAAACAATACATACTCAACTGAAGAATTAAAAGAAAGCAGGTGTATATCAGATATACCTGACTATGCCAATTTATTTACGGAAATATACTTTTGCATATAGGTTCTCTTAGACGCGGATATAACTATTTTATGTGGCACAACCATAAAATTTGATTGGCAAAACCTTTTGCGGTCAGACATGTGCCTGGAAAAAGACAATGCATTTGTGCATCACAAACCGTACATGAATCCAATCTAAGGGGCTTATTTGCAAGCCCTGTGCGCCACCTGAACGCCACTTGTTGTGATGTTACAGTGGTGCACAGAGCTTAGACATATCTACAAGGCCATGTGAAGCCACCATGCATGGCTTTTCATGGCCTTGTAGATATGGAGTGAGGTAACACAGAGATACTCGCTGCATTGCCTCACATTGTGTCGAGGAGGCATGCCATGGGCATTGCAGTAGGTGTTTCCATGCAACGTCCATAGGTTCTGACACTTTTCCAGATTTACACCATGGTGTAAATATGGGAATGCGTTAAAACTGTACGCCTCCCTAAGGGTGGCGTAACAAGGAGAAACAACATTATTTCTCCTGGCTTTTTCCTCTTTCTATGTGTGCTGTTTTCTGCAACACACATAGAAAGAGGAAAACACCTCCAATTATTGTTTTTGTGCAGATGGGTATGCTTTTCTGCTCCTCAAAAACAATCATGACAACAACACAGACACCCTTGCACCATGGTGCAAGGGTGTCTGCGTTGGAGCACGGCTATTAATTGCATGCAGGCATTGGCTGAAAGACACTGTATCTTGTGAATACGGTGCATTCCTGTCCTTTCGAATTGGCGTAGGGCAGCGCAGCAAAATGACTTGTGACACTGCCCTATGCCAATTCTTTGTAAACATGCCCCAATGTCCATGAGTGTTTTCCATATATGCATAGTGTCCAAAACATAGTGTGGAAAATGGGCACCCTTTGGGGAGAGTAAGAGGAGTGCCAAGGCATTTGCCATGCAAATTTAGTGCACACCCATAAAGCAGTAACTTTCTCGATATCAAAACAAACCTAGCATAGATTGTGTGAAAATTTGAGAAAACTGCACCAGTCCATGACAATGTTTCCAAATAATTGTGCATAGACAATACCCTAGAAAATATTTTGGGGAGAAAATATTTTTGGGGATAAGTATTATACAGTAAATTCACTTTGTGAATCAGTGCATGAATCTAAACCTAATCATGTGTAGCATGATATGTATGTTATGCAATATTAAAATAGGCAGGACGTCTCAAATATTACATACACTTAGTCATGAGTGAATATCGAACAATAGGATTATGGATGAAAATATGGTGCTACCCAGTTTCTTTTTAAAGTATCATACAAACACTTTATTAGTTACTTTCTTGGCCAAGTTTTGGGAGCACTCGACTTCACGCAATATTTGTCAGACCCCATTCAGGGATCTACAGGGCTACTGGGTCCCACCCATGGTGGTTTGGGTTGTTTTCCTCTGGTGACCTGGGGCTATGACTCTGCAAGCTTGGCCAAGAACCACCTCTTCCACACTTGAGGCTTAGGGTAGAGAGGGTGAGAGGTCGCAGGATTCTCAGGGCTGCTGAAGCTCAGTGTTAGACTTGGCATCTTTTGGTGTGCTTCCCCTGAGTTTTTGCTTTCTGCCCTCCCGGATTTGTCTCTGTTTTTGCTAGCGTAGTGTTTCTGCGTACCTTTCCCACTGTAGATCAGTGCTAAAGTGCAAGTGCTCATGTGGTAAAGTATGTTATGGATTGGTGTTTCCCTGATTGGCTGTTTGGTTTTCTTCTCAGCCCCTAGTAAAGTGCACTGAGTGTGCCAGGGCCTGGGAATCAAATGCTACGGGTGGGCCTGCAGCACGGATTGAGCCACCTACGTGAGTAGCCCAGAAAAGGTACCTCAGACCTGCCATTGCAGAGTCTGCACGCAGTTTGTAACTGTCATGTCGGCTTGGCCCGTGCACACACTGGCCAGTCCCTAACCTTCCCTTTTCTTACATGTCAGGCACCCCTAAGGTAAGCCCAAAGTACCCCTGTGGGCAGGGTGCAGTATTTGTGAAAGGTAGGACATGTCCTGGTGTGTGTGGCATGTCCTGATAGTGAATTTCAGCCCATTTAGTTTTTCACTATTGCAAAGCTACCTGCTCCCCATAGGACAGAATGGGAAGATTGTTTATAACATCTTATAAACATAACTGGCCCTGGGAACTAGGTGGGAAAATAACATTTAGTATCCCTGAACTCAGGATCTAACGATGCATCTTTCAGTAAAGGTGATTTTTGCAGTCTGTATTTGAAAATACCACTTTTTGGAAATAGGTATTTTCTTGCTCAGTCATCCCGTGTGCCTCTTCTGGAATGTGGATTGCCTGTCTGGGTTTTGGACGACAGATGGCTAGAAAGCAAGGATGGCTCCCAATAGTCAAGGTAGGTCAGGAAAGGGCTGAATAGACCTGGGCTGCGATGGGAAAAGAGGGAGGAGATTTCCATGCACCTCAAAGGGCCTGGTCTGCCTCTGACAATGCCGTCTCCATCCCCTGCCGGGAAATCACACCAGAGAAGACAGAACTGGTTCTAGCTGGGCACAGACACCCTCTACCAAGGGGATCAAAGGATTTTTGGATACAAATACTGGGGCCCAGTCCCCTGAACTTTAGAACTCTTTTGGATCAAGAAGACTGCCAAGAAGAAGAGCTGGAGAAGCTGTGAGGAGGTACTACCACTTTGCTGTGTGCTTTGCTGTGTTGGCCTACAGTGGCTGCTTCTGTCTTGGCCAGTGAAAGGACTGGACTGAACTTTCTGCAATCTACTTTTGTGAGTTTCTCCAAGGGCTTGAGGTAGAGCTTGCCCCTGTTCAAGAAGTCTCAGGAACAGCAAATACTTCAAGCTCTTCTGCCCTCAGCACTGGGGACTGTGTGTTTTGTGCTGCGACAGAAGAAAACCAACTTGACGCCGTCTACAATGCCGCTGCCAACTCCATGTCCTGAAGGCACCGCAGAGAACTCGACCCTGGATTCCCCGACGACGCCTGCTGATGCCGCCACCGAGTGACTGCCCGCACTGCGATCTGTGGGCACCGCACTCCGTACCGCATCACTTCACGCTGAAGCCTGGGCACCACAGAGAGTACCACCTCAATGCCGCACCGTGACTCTAGTATCACCGACGACACCTGCTGATGCCGCCACCGAGACGTTGCCCGCACCGCGACCTGTGGGCACCTCACTCCACACCGCCTCGCTTCACGACGATGCCTTGGCCTCACTGACGACGAAATCGATGCAGCTGCTTGCACTGTGGTTTGAGGGCACCGCTCGTAAAGTTACACGACGCATCGCCCTCATCCCGCACCGCAGCCTTGGCCTACCGACGTCGGCACCATTGACACCTGTTCGTCAACCAAGGACAGCGCTTCTGCAACGAGGATGCAACTACTTGCACCGTGACAAGCACCGCCTTCACCTTGCATCGCGAACCTGGGCTCACCGACAACGCCATCTGACACCACCGCCGAGCCGCTTCTCGCACCGTGACCTGACACCACCGCATGCCGCACCGCTGCACCTGGCACTGCAGCACCCGATGCCTGCCGACACCAGCGTTCCTGATCCCAACAGAAAGGAGCTCGACCTTCAACGTGAGTGACTTCAAGGACCTCGGCGCCTTGCATCTTTAACAGGTACTGTTTGCGGGTCTTTCCGACACTGTAGCTGGTCCTTGACGCCGTGACCAGCCTGAACTATTGTTCCCCGTAGCATGTGCGATTATTTTCCCTAACCACGCGCTCACTCTCACAGAGCGGGCACATAATGCAAGACAATTTATCAGTAGCAGGCTTGATCACAAGCGGCACAAAACATAAAGGTCTGTTTCTTGCTGATGAAGTGTGAGGAGCAGTGGCGGCAGTTTCTTGAGGCCGGGCAAAGAGCAGACCATTGTGCAAGGACTTGTAGCTGGTTTGTTTTCCTTTGCCACAGCTTTTGTGCTTTGATGCAGATTTCAGAGCACATGCTGCTTGCTCTATTAGTGCCGGAGGTGGGGGGCTACAAGGTATGCTCCTCCCTTAGAATACCACATTTTTTTACGCAAATTTCAGGTTTAAAGATCTGTTAGGCCTTGTAGATACAGTTCCCCGCTGTGTATTTGCAGGAACCGGGCTCGAAATCCAGGCCCTGCTCGCATTTCTGCAAATCCCCCAAAAAAACATGTAACTTAGCATGTGTTCGTTGTTAAGCGCTGTTAATTAATTGGGCTAGGTTTGTTATCTGGAAAAGTACCCGAAACACAATTTGGATTCTGCCATTCGCCCAAAAGCTAATTCCGTCCTCCTTCGATGGCAGAGCGAGTTACCAAGAGTTCGGCTGAATTCTGCATTGTGCAACTGGAAAATCTGCGTTCAATCCCACCTTTCCAGCTTGACCAAAATGTGCAAGCCTTGGCAATACTTTGTTTCACCGAGCATCCTTGTGCATTCTCACATGAACACCTTGAAATACTTAAGTGCATGATCTTAATGGTATTAAAAAAAACTCTGGGGTTTGATTTGGTAGCCATAAAGTTGCTCAATCTATAAGGAATGAGAAGCTGAGGGTTCAGCAGGAGCTGAACAATGAGTGAGAGAAGGGGTGTAGATGGTGACACTGACATGATACTGTACGGGATCTGCTAGGAGGACAGAAGCTTCAGCAGCAGGGGTTCTTGTCCAGCCTCTTTTGGTCCAGCAGCTAGGTGGTGGGCTGCCAGCCCGGGTTGTAGAGGTACACCAGTGCCTTGACCCTTGCTAGGAATGGGCAAGGAGTGACCCAGATCACCCTCGGCTTCCTGCTCGCCTCCCTGCGCAGTCTGGACATCGACCCCCGGCTGCAGCAGATCTGCTCCATGAGGAACGGAGCAGCTTAAAGGCATCAACAACAAGTTTGCCTCCTTTATCAACAAGATGGCTTCCAGCTTGTGAGGATGGGAAGATACAGTCAAATGTAAACCTAATGCATTGCATACGCTAGTAGGACTGGAGTGGAGCAGGCCATATGTATACCTGGTGACTCAGAAAAGCCAATAAGGCTGGGGTTGGGTCAGTCAACTCACAGAATTGTGCAAGAAGAGTAGAAAAAAAGGAAAAACCACACAGAACTTGACACTGATCCTCTTCCCCTGCAGAACTTAAATAAAGTTGATTAAGTGCCTGTGCTGAGCACTGGAAACCACCGGCTCAAATTAAGCACTGGTGTTAGGAAATACCATGACATCTTGGTGCACGCATTAAAGAAGAGAAGCAGGTAAATGCTGCCATGTGCATTTCATCCACTGCGTCCACACTGTAAGGGGTTGTGTGCTCAACATGTCCGTGCCATTTCACCCACAAAATATATTTAACAGTACATTAATGTTTTATTCAACTGTGCTTGTAAAACTGCACATTTATTTTGTGCACAGACTAAAATTCATGCACCTTGTGACCTTAGAATTTTGGTTGAAGGGAAAGGTGGCAGAGATGCTGCTGATTAAGCTCTGCAAGGGAAGAGGGTCGCTGTCAAGTTGCGTGTGGCTTTTCCTTTTTTCCACAGTTCTTGCACAATTCTGTTGTGCCGTTTATATGTTGATAAGGAAATTGCAATTAATTTTTAAGATGCACAACCAAGGGCAACCTTTCCCGTACTGTCAAAAGCCACATATCAATTCCGGCCTTGCCCTTTTTAATATTTTACTGCCTTTTGTATTAGCTTGCTATATAACATTTGAAATGATTAATTCCCCCGCCAACTGGAATGAAATTATTTTGCCAATCAAACCCAAATTTACATTGGCATTTTGGATGACTGAAAAAAGTCTTTGTTGTGGTGTAGTGTTTTCACTTCAGAATAAACTCTCTTGCCTGCAAGTGCATCCTTTGTCTTCTGCAACAGAACCCGTTTGGAGGTTGTCCTCCTTTCAAAAGACTCCACTCTCCAGTCCCTGGCCTCTAATCTTGTGTTCTTACCTTTTATGTGTTGCTCTCCATGTCTCTGTTTGTAGAATCACTTTGAATGTACGTACTTACACTGCAATGCAGTATAATCTGCAAGTATCTGCGTAATGATCATTTTCAACAGCTTTGCCCTGACCTACTTCAGAAGTAGTGCAATGTCCTTGTGTTTACAGAACCATATAGCTACTTGTCAATACTCACAGCTTAGGCAATAAATGTTCATAGTACCATATAAATATTCATAATCGAACCTTATGAGTTGTGTTAATCTTTTTATTTTTGCTGATTCTGAATGGACCTGATGTTCAAGTTTTCAATCATTTACAATAGAATGAAAGTTTATATTTTTTGCATATTATGAATGCTGCTGATATGTTTGTTAATACTTAATTTTTAAGTGAAGCCTCCTTACAGTGTTCATCTTCTGGGGACAGCTAATGACTTACTTATGCTTTTAATTCATTTTCAACTCCTCATCTCTTTCCACCATGCCAGTGGCCATAATCCTATCATTCCTACTTCTATGCCCTAAGCTTCCTAAAACCCAAGGTTCACATGGTCTACCACACTATCCACTAACCCAGATTGCCCTTCCACTTCACTAAAACTCAAAAATCTTATGATCACTCACAATAATGCCTCCTTATCCCAGGATTACCATACTCATCTACCCACCAAAACATTCCACCAAACCATTGAGTTTTCACATCTAATGAACTCTTGGTCACTTTGGCTGTGTGGGCTCAATGTTTGATGAACTATCCATACCACTGACTACTTTCACTCTCACAACCCCTACTCCATATCTGTGCCATCAAGAAATCTGGGTCAATTACAAAGATTCAACCACACTTGCAAATACGCATAGAAACCTTGTAACACAACTGCAAAGGTGGAGGAGTTGGTATCCCCCTCATTTTGATTCCTAAAACTATCCCCACTCTCATACAAGCCACCTCCCCACCTTCCTTTGAATATCATTCTATATTTCCTTTTAAAGCAAACATTATACATGTCCATCACCATTACCTTCCCGGCACAATAATATCAAACCATTCATCTTGTAAATTCAATATTATACTCAATAATGAATGCAATACAGCAATTTTTCATAACATATCTCTGACTACTTGCTCATTAAGCCGGCCCGGAGTACCGACGGTAAGAGCGGTGCTTCATCTTCCCCTGAGCCGCTGCCAGGTGGGGTGAGGCTAGTCCACCTTACAGATCAAGTGATCTACACTGACTGTAAGGGCACTCGGATTACTCAGGTGACTTTTAGCACTTGTTTTATATTTCCTTGTGTCACCTTGTCTCCTTGTGTCACCTTTTTCACTTCACTTATTATTATTTTCACGCTGTGCAGTAGCTCTAATTGTTTAGTTTTTGGTCCTGATGAATGCAAGGACGTAATAGTCCCCACTTTGCAGAAACATGTCGACCATCTCTACCTCAAGCAGTCTACATAATCAGACTGCTTAAGGCCGCACATATTTTTAATCTTGGTGTATGAGGCACGCATAGAATAAATGTTATCTTGTGCCTTTTCTAAACCAATTTTAACACACTCTTTTGTCTTGGTTTCCTTCCTCACTCACTTTTTTCTGCACTGCACACCCTAGTCCCATATTTTTGTCCACTCAGTATCATCGAGTGGTAGACCACACTGTTAGTGTCCATAACCTCTGAGGGACCCCCTAACCACCGGGTTGACCTCAGTTTGTGGCACTGATTTTTCTCAGACGGGTGGTTCGGTTAAAATCCCAAATGATGAAGGGCGGATCCGAATGGTGACTGATGGGTAATTTCCTCATCCTTTGAGAAATTCCTGTGTTGCATTGATTCAGTGGTGCGGGTGACTTGGGTAGTTTCTTTACATTTATGGGCGCTTTTTTGAGACCCTCTGGTACATTGTGTTGTTAATAATTTCTCTGGGGATTGTATCCAGAACGTGGTCTATAAACCTCCCCTAGGTCCTCCTTCACCTTAGTGTTTTTGTTACTTGCTCATTAACCCTCACTAATATTTTTCTGGGGAAACATCAAGATCTCAAACTGGTATCAATATGTGTGAAATGCACCTGTTTTCACTCTTGTTGTAAACAAATGTTTTGAGTGGTAATTGCCACAGATTTATATAGCTGAGTGCTGCGCTCACATTAATGATCAGTTCCTTAGTGCACACAACCTAGGCCGCAGCGCACAGAGGTCTTTCACTGCCGCACACAGAGAAAAAAAATTAGAGGGAACATTGGCCTAAACTGTTTGGATTTGGTTGCTTACAACGCCGTGATAGCCCCAGACAGAGTTATTGACATCAAAGAACTGTTTTTAAAATGTATTTTGATAACTGTAGATTTTTAAGTACTGTATTGTGGATTCGTATCGTTTTTTGTCTTGTATATAAAAATATTGACTAGTTTTCTAAACTGGTGTGGTGTCCTTTTGTTGTGCTTACACTGTATTACTGTTGGTTATGTGCAAATGCTTTACACACTGCCTCTATGATAAGCCTGACTGCTCGTGCCAAGCTACCAAGGGGGTGAGCAGGGGTTATTCTAGGAGTGTAACTCCCTAATCCTGACTAGGAAGAAGGGTCCCTACTTGGACAAAGGTGCAAGTCCTTGCCAACTAGAGACCCTCATTTCTAACACTCAGCATCCAACAATCAACCAACAGATACAATGCCTTCAATGTCCTACCCTGTGCTTACCTTTTCAAAGAAAGAAGATACTTTTCATCACACATTTATACCAAATACTTTGCATGTCATACATTATATGCATTAGTGTCCCTGGGTACTATTCATCTTTGTGACACTACACTCTCCCTGATCCAAAATAACAGTCAGTCTCACATGAATTGACTAAGCTTCTCTGGCTTTCTGTAAGAAAATGTTATTAGTAGGCCTGCAGCACTCACTGTGACACCCACTAAAGTATCACAGCTTGTAGTGGAGTTTTAAACTACCATTTTCAACCTGGCAAAATAATTTCTTTTTAAAAAGTATTAATCACCTCTGAGGTAGGTCTAAAAGTGCATAAGAGGGTGCCACGAATTCAAAAAGTAGGACATGTATATGAAAGTTTTACATGCTCTGACACTCCTAAAGTCATTTTTCACTGTTGTACGGCCAATCTATTCCATTGACTAATACTGGGTAACCTTATTACATTTAATAAGAACTCATGTTGGATTGGGAGCAGGTAGAAATATATAGTTTATACTTAAATTCATTGTAATGCAAAATCCTCCTTAATGGTGAGGTCAGATTTTAAATTACAATTCTGAAAATGCAATTTTCAGAATGTTGGCATTTTCTTGCCACAGCCATTTGTACCTTCTGCCAGTGTCCTGGGTCACATGACTGTGAATAGCTCTCCTGCTGGGGTTTGTGTATTGGTTCAAGACAGTAACACAAAGGAGGCATATGTGTGCACAGGGTGGGCAGTTATGGAGGGATGGCTGGGGGAGAATTGTACCTAGTTCTGATTACACTTCAAATGGCTTTGTCACCTGCACACACAAAGGAATCTGACAACAGTCCTGCCCTTGCTATTGTACCCATCGATCATTTGGAACATTAACCGGGGGAAGGGAGAACCTTCCAAAATCAGATGTGGGGGAAGAACAGGGAGTTTCCTCACACCAAGGTTGCCACCAGCTATAAATATTGGCCATTCAGAGCCACTCTTAAGAACACTCCTAGACCTGTTGAAGTTTCAGAAGAAGGCATTCCCTGCTGCCTGAAGGACTGCCTTCTTTTCTGAGAAGGAAGACTGGCCCTGCTTGCCTTCATCCTAGGCTAACCAGAGTGACTTCAATAGTCAGTTGTCTGACCTCCTGTGTGAGCTACAGGGACACAACAAGTTTAAGAGGCCTTCCTGCAACTGCTCAGTTGACCTGCTGCAACTGGGCCTGCGAGTGGACCTGCCTGAGCTGGAGTTCTGGACTTTCTGGTACTGTCCAGAGGTGTCAGGGACAACACCCGAAGACCCCTGAGTTCTACCTGTCTCGGTGCACAAATAAACAGAAACACGGGCTTCTCGATGGTGGCGTCAAAGACCAAAGGTTTATTACTGCAGGGACACAGAAGTCACAGAAACTACACACAGGCAGATTCTAGGAGCCTGTTCAATTTGTACAAAGTGGGTTGCTCCTTAAATACAAATTATTTAGCTTGGGGCAACATTCTTCACATGTTAGTACGTTTCTAAACCTTCATGTCCTAAACAATAAATATTTGGCGTTACACAGGAATCGTCAATAATATCTGATGTCAAAACATTATGAACGAGGGGTTCCCACTGTTCCATCATAATCCCATGTCAACTTTTCATTCAAGAGCCGGACCGCCTCATCGTAAATTTCGTTACCTCCCCCTAATAAAGGCCTGGAAGGAAAGGAGCAGAGCCAGGTGCAGAAGATAGAAAAACAGGATAAGAGATGTTTGTGGGTCGTAAATGGGCAAAGCTACCAGCTTCGGCCGCCTAATCATGATCAGGCCAACGAACACGAGAACCAGTATAGCAGGACTGGCCTCAGGCAGGGGAGGCAGCTCTTGCCGAGTCATGCGGCCACAGCGTTTCTGTCCTAAGGTGCACGTGTCACTAACAAGGTGAATCGCCGGCTAAAGCCTACGTGTCCTTAAATGAAATGAACTGATCAGAGGTCACTGTGTGTCCATTGACTATGTGAGGGCAAGAATACAAGATGGATGCCATATTCTAAAATGGATGCCATGGGTGTATCGGAAATGTGGTTATAACAGGAGTGCTCTTGCTCGTAGCGTAGCGAAAACACCAGGATATACTATATGGATCATTTGCGGTTCACAGATACCAAAATTATGAGTTTACGACAATGTTGGAAACACGGGTTCAAATCGTCACGGAACCTCAGACCCTCCTTTTGCCCTTACATAGGCAATTACTCAGTCTATGTCAGAGTCTATCTCGATGTTCATCAGGTCAGTGATATGTTGTTGCATCATCATTCTTTCTCGTACCCTGTCTCCAAACTCAGGTGGTTTTCTAAAACAGGTTGCAGCACAGAGGCTACACAAAGCGGGACCACATTGGATAATAAGGCAACACGAGAATAAGAACACTAGGATAATACCAACGACCATCAGAACCTTCCATCCCCACGCTGATAGTAAATTCCAAAGCCACTCCATTAAGGACCAATTTCCCTTGTCTACGTGAATAGAGTCGGAAATCTTGTGTAGCTTAGAGATCGCTTCGTATACGGTTGGAGCATTATTGGGGATAAAAACACAGCAGCTCGATTGGATCATTCTGCATACCCCACCTCGATCTGCAAGTATTACGTCAAGAACCATACGGTTCTGTAACGTCATGAGACGATCCACCTGGAGCTCAGCTGTTAAATTACTAAGGGCACCAGCAGTTTCTGTAATAGTAGACTCAACTACCCTGTTAGCTGACGTAAATTTCTACTATTGGCCATGGGCCCCCAGAACGGAAGGAAACCTTTGAAAAAGTCTCCAGCTTCCTGACCAGCGGTATCTTCTTTGCTGAAAACACCTCTTGCTACTCTGGTCTTGTGATAATCTGGGGAAGCAGTGTATGTCGGAGGCAGCAGTCGAGCAATGTAACATGAACCTGAAAAGTCGGCAGGCAACCATGTATATGCCCTATCCTGACATATGAAGTAGGTACCCTTAGCAGTTAGGAAGGCAGGGTAAGAGTTTGACGGATACACGTAGGTCTCAACACAGTCACTCCTCCCTAGCCGAGCTCTTGGATTTCTCCCATTACCTTGCAAGCAGAATTGACCTCGGTGAGGTACGACCCAGACTGGAGTTGAGCTTTTACGCTTGCTTTCACTCAAACTAATACTATACTCCGTAGAATTCCAACTCAGATAAACCCGTAGTTCATCTCTGGGGACAGATGGGGAGTTATTGACGTCTTTAATCATGTCAGTTATTCCCTTTATCAAGGCTTTATTAACGGATGTATACTTAGCGGAACGTGGAGGACGCGGGGGATAGGTCTCGAGAGCATAGACAAATACAGTTTGGAAGGCCCGACATGATCCATTATAGCTAAAAGGCAAGACCAGATAGGGAATGCCTTTATCCATAGTGTGTGGTATCAACCCACATACCCAGCAGTCTGTTGTGTTAACTACCAGTTGGTGTTGATGCAAGAGTTGTACAAAAGTGTTATTTATAAATTCTGAGCGTCGAGCTTGCTCATGTTCAGGGAATGGATGAAAGGAATGAAAAGAAGCAACAGTAGAAGAAACAAGATCAAGGGGAGGTACTGTAGTTGTTATCGGTGCAAAAATTAAATGTATACCAAAGACGATTCCACCCACCAACGTTATTAAAACAATCAAAAACGTAATTGCACATTGCATCAGAAAACATTTGTTATGAAGAATCTTGTAGAGTCTATTTCTGCGAACATAAATTATATTCTCTCGGTGCAGCCCAGGAAGCTCCATCTTCTACAACCGCTCGCGACCACTGATGATATGTACGTAGTTGAAAATGCCTCTATCAGCCCTGGGAGTTCCCAGAACTAACAGAAAGACCGACCTTGTGTCTGGCCCCCGCAGATTCAACTAGGCACAAAGCCACGACCCTACGGCTACCCAGACGGCAAGGTTATTAAAACAACATAATATACATAGAAAAATATAAAATAATAGCAAACTTCCTGGCTGGAGGCAATGTATCAAATTAAAATATGTAAAATAGGCAGTTTCCTGCTTTATTAGTCTTTAGAATGAGAACGTAGGTTGTGTCTCAATTTTCCTGGAGTAGTTTGATCCGGAAATAGTCTGTTTTCAGCAGGAGTGACAGTGTTCGAGTTCGCAGATGGCAAATGTTCGTTTGATGCAGAGGACAAAGGTTCAGTGTTCAAAGGAGCAGTTTCAGAAGAGGAGTCAGAGTTTGGTGAATCAGTTATCAGTTCTGCATCGCTGAAAGGAACGTATCTCGGAACTGGTTCAGTTTCAGAGGCACCAATTCCTTTTCTTACCCAGTTATCATAAGGGAGTGGAAGGGGTACACGCTTAGCATGTGTCGCGTGGACCCAGTTTTTTCTACCAGCCACACGTATAGCAGTCCTTGTCGCCAAAAGAACTTGAAACGGTCCGACGAACTTGGGCTGGAGATTTCTGGTCCGTCCAAAGTTCCTAATGACGACCTGGTCGCCGGGTTTCAGCTGATGACCTGGACTTTCCGGAGGCTTTGGCAATGCATCGAAAACCTGTTGGTGAATAAGACTCAATTTAGCAGTCAAGTCAAAAAGGTAATCAATTAGCATTGGGTATTCCAGTTGCTTGAACTCCCTCGGTCTAGGTACCCCCCAAACATTAGCAGGTCGACCGAACACAATCTCATAGGGACTAAGCCCTACTCGAGAATGCACAGTCGCTCTTGTGGATAACAGGGCCAAAGGTAGTGCGTCTGGCCAGGACAGGCCCGTGGAGGCTTGTATCTTAGCCAGTTTCAGTTTGAGGGTGCCATTGTAGCCTTCAACTAAACCTGCAGACTGGGGGTGATTCGCACTGTGAAATTTTTGTTTAATACTCAAACCTGCACACACACTCTGCATAACTTTCCCTACGAATTCACTTCTGTTATCTGACCATACAATCCGTGGCATGCCATACCTGGGGAAGTATTCTTTTAGAAGGATTTTGGCTGTGGACAAGGCAGTATTGTCTTTTAGTGGATATGCTTCGATCCACCTTGAAAAAGCACATACTACCACTAGAACGTACTTAAGGTTGTTACAACGATCCATGTGAATGAAATCCAACTGAATCACTTCGAAGGGGCAAGAAGGAGGAGCGAAGTGACCAGCGGGTGTGAGGATTCCCTTGCCAGGATTATGCATCAAGCATATCATGCAATTTCTCACCACTCTTTCTGCACACTTACTAATCCCATCGTTCTTCCAGACTGGAGCCAACATCTTACAAATCCCTTTAGAACTGATGTGCGCTGCTCCATGCGCCATCGTTACTACCGCAAGCACATACGCATCAGGCAACATCCAACGCTGCTGTTCCGTCAAATCAATCCAACATCCACTCGAGTCCAATTTACCCATATTCTCTTTCCATGCAAGCTTTTCCTCTTCAGTCGCTTCTTCCTGGATTGCTTTCACGCTTTCCACTGTATCCTCACACATTCCTGATTCAGCAACCCATCTTGCAGACGTTGCAACATACATCCCACTCATCGTATTCCTAGCTGTCTGTTTAGCGGTCTCATCAGCAAAAGCATTTCCACGACCAACATCATCCGTGATTGCTCGATGAGCACTGCACTTTACAATCGCAACTTCCATTGGTAAGGTTAGAGATTCCAACAAGTCATTGACTAGCTGACCATGCTGGATCTTAGTCCCATGGGACGTAATGAAACCTCTTTCCTTCCACAATCGGCCAAAACTATGCGCTACACCGAACGCGTACTGACTATCTGTGAACACATTCACTCTCTTTCCTTTAGCTAAAACACACGCTCTAGTCAATGCAATTAATTCTGCAGCTTGGGCAGAATTCTGACTCACTCTTGCAGTCTCCACAATCGTACTCAAAGTCGTTACTGCATAGGCCGCTGTTACATCACCATTCTCCAATTTAAAACAAGACCCGTCAACATACAACGTGCCATCTGGATCTGATAATGGAGTGTCTTTAAGATCAATTCGTCCTTTTGTTTCCTCCTCGGTTCTGAAACAACAGTCATGGGGTTCAGAATCACTCGACTCCTGACTAGTCGGCAACAATGTTGCTGGATTCAATACATTGCATCTTTTAATCTGAATATGACTTGCTAGCAGTGTCAGCTCATAGCCTGATAATCTAGCACTGGTAAGGTGCTGTGTCTTGGTTCGGTTCATGAGCGTGTCCACGGCGTGAGGAACCATGACCACTAGCATGTTGTTCATGACCAAACCAGCAGATTGTCGAATGGACGCTGCAGCTGCGGCTGTAGCTCTCAAGCAACTAGGCAACGCTCTGGCTACCGGATCTAATGTTGATGAAAAATACGCACAAGGGCGTTGTTTATCACCAAATCGTTGCGTCAGAACACTCAACGTGCAACCTTCTCTCTCGTGGACATAGAGTGTAAAAGGTTTACTGTAGTCGGGTGTTCCCAACACCGGAGCTGAACACAGTGCATTTCGTAACTCAGAGAAACTTTGCTGACATTCGGCAGACCATGGCACCGGACTCGGAACACCTTTCCCAGTCAAGGCCACCAATGGTTTTGCCAAAAGAGAAAAATTTGGGATCCATTGCCTACAGTATGAGGTAATACCTAAGAAGGCACGCACTTCTCTCTGTGTGCTAGGAACATTCATCTGCGTAATTGCTTTTATTCTCTCTGGGGTCAACCTTCTTCCCTCCTTTGACAAGAGATGACCTATGTAGGTCACTTCTTGACAACAGTATTGCATTTTGGAAGGTGACACCTTGTGATTTAAATTAGACAAATGATGCAATAGGGAAATTGTAGCTGCTTTGCAAGTTTCCTTGTCATCGGCAGCCACTAGAAGATCATCGACATATTGCACTAAAGCAGAACCAGGAGGAAGTACAAAAGAATCTAACTGACTTTTTAATGCCTGACTGTAGATGGATGGGCTTTCACAATATCCTTGTGGAGCACGTTTAAACCTGAAGCTTCGGCCTCCTAGAGAGAAGCCGAAAATATCTCTGCTTTCTTCGGCTATTGGAATGCTGAAAAAGGCATTCTTCAAGTCGATAACTGAAAACCATGTGTCTGTAGCAGGAATCAACGTTAACAATGCAGTAATGTCTGGAACCACAGGGAACTGTGGTATTACAATTTTGTTAACCTCTCTAAGGTCGATTACAAATCTATAGACTGGAGGTTTTGAAGGATCAGTGCGTTTTAAAATTGGGAGTACAGGACTGTTACAGACATTTCCTCTAGTTTCCTCTATTACGTCTTTCTTGATCAAATCTTGCACAATCAATAAGAGCGCACGTTCACCTTCACTAGAGATTTTGTATTGTGGGATTCGTGGAAATTTGACATTTGCTTTCAAAGTTACTACATATGGTGGAATTTCCAAAAGACCAACGTCGTTAGGACCAGTCGCCCAAAGAGTATCAGGGAGAGAACGCAGCTCCAGGGGGAGCGCATCCATTGATAAGTACATCGGGGAGATTATTCTTTTACCCAATGTAAGCTGTACTCCTGACGGAGAACAGTACAAAGTCGCGTACAGGCGTTTTAACAAGTCTAAACCAAGCAGATTTTCATTACAACCAGTCGTCAAAATCAGAGGTGCTTTTAATTGACAAGGTCCAACAGAAATAGACAAAGGACCAGATACTGGGTTGTGAACAGGGGCGCCTGAAAAACCTACTGAAACATTTGTTAAGCCAGACAAAGGTGCGCCAGGGAGTTTCGCATGAATGATAGAACTTTTTGCTGCACCAGTATCCAACAGAAACGGTTCGACTACACCTGATGTTGCTACTGCGACATAAGGCCCACTCTGATCTACTGGAACTGATACTACTCCCTCTCTTTGTCCATGGCTGTCCTAGTACTCGTTTTGCTGAAATTCCTCACTAACTTCACAGTAGTCCTCAACGTGATACTGTTGAGATCTAATTGGTTGTGCAGATTGTCCATTTCGCTGATCGAAATAATTAGAAGGGCGATCATTCGTTTGTGGAGGCATAGCACCTCGTCCTCGACCTCTAGAATTTTGCGTAGAACCACCACGACCTCTCTGAGCTGCAGCAGCATTATTTTGTGCTAATACTGGACACTCATTTTTATAATGACCTTCCTTTTTGCAGTAAGCACACTGATTCCATTGGTATTGCGGTCTCTGAGAACCATAGTCTGTCCTCTGATATGGCCCTTGCTGTGCATTTGTCTGATTCGTGCGAGGCGGATATGCCTGCTGCAAAAGAACTTTAGTTTTTAAATCTTTTGTTTTCTTTTCTGACTTTTCTTTTTCTTCTTTATCCCTATTTTCATAGTACTGGGCAGTTGCAAGTATTTGCGCAGTTGTAGAGACAGCCCACGCACTTTCAGAATCTTTTAATTTATTACTGAGTTCTGGTAACAGATTGTAAACAAATTTATCAACGAATAATCTCTGTCCTCCTTCCGTGCTCATATCCTGACCACTGTGATCTACAAAAGTTTCTTCAAATCTAGTGAAGAAGTCGGAGACGCTTTCGTCTTTCTTCTGCCTGCATGCAGACAACTTGTCCCAGTTAACGCGCAATGCTGGCATCAGAGTTTTCATTAAATCTATTATTCTACCAGGCAAATTAGCAATTAGAGGTTCGGGTTTAGAACCACCAATTTGTTGACCATCTGCCGCTATTATAGCTGCCCAATCACCACCAAGGGCGACTGGATGATTTTCTTTACGAATTTTAGTCCAAATTGGTTGCGGTACTACATTGCCAAATAACATGTCAATGTCCGCTAAATTCATTACGCAAGCTTCAACTGTTTGCGCCAACTCTTTGTAATATCCAGCTGGATTTTTACGCGGATCTGGCAAGGCCTGTTTTACTGCTAGCACTTCAGCTCGTTTCCACGGAATGTGTATCCATACTCTCTGAAACTGAGCCGGCGCGGCTAAAATACCATTCACTGCATCAGCTTGAACGGCTTCGCGCCATATTGGAGGAACTTCTCTCATAGGATATTGACGACCTTGTTTTGTACTACGTTTCTCTAAATCTTTTGGTGAACGGAGGGAAGGATCGAATCTAAAATCTAAAATTAATTCCATTGCTTCTTTTATCTCCTGACCAACTATCATACCTGCAGCAAATTTTTGTTGAACTTGGATTAATTCATCTGGAATTAGTTCAGATTCGCTCTCCTCCCACTCTTCACGTAGAAGGGAACACATGGCATTAAACACATAGCGCTGTGTCGGTTCATTCCATTGCATAAATGTATCTAATACATCTCGTACATTATACCTTCCAACTTTCGAAATCCACCTAAGGGCAGTGGAATCTAATATTCCTCGTTCTTCGCTACTAGGAAGCTGACTACGTCTCTGAACAGATTCAGAAGCAGGACTTCTAGTCAGAGTTTTGTAAAAGGGAGATAGAATATTAGAGACAGATTCAGTGATTCTCCGACGAACAGAAAGCGGAGTCACATAGCTTGCAGAAGTTTGAAGTAGAGTAGTAGTAGGGACAGAAGAAACAGCAATAGTAGGGGTAGCAGGCAAAGTAACTTGTGAAACAACAGGTATCAGCGGTACAGGCGCAGGCAGAGGAGCTGGCAACCCTGGAAGAGGGGGTGCCGGAGGAATATTGACCACAGGAAGTGCAGGTGCTTGATTCAAGGGAGCAGGAGCAGGCACACCAGGCTGTCCAGCAACCGGTAATTGAACATTCGGCAAGGGTGGAGCTGTAGCACCCTGTGCATACGGTGGGGGTGACCTCAACAGGTAAGACAACAGGGGATCCTTTTCAGGGTCCTCTACTGTCTTAGCTGTACTCGATGGCAAGGCGGGATAGCACTTATCTATCGCTAAATTACGCTCTCTATTGGCCACCTCTATCGCTTTCTCAGATTCATTGAGTTGCAGCTGCTTAGCAGACTGTTCTAGAGTCAACTCTTGCTCTTTTTGCTCTTTCTTTAACTTTTTAGTTTCTCTCTGTTTGGATTCTTTTCGCCAGCAACGGAAAGAATCAAACATTGCCGGCCGGGCTTTCTTCTTAAACAATTTCATTTCTAAATTATCAAGAATTTCGGGTTCAAAACTACCATGTAGTGGCCAACTAAGGACACCATCTTTCTCCGTGTAGTGGATCCATACCTCATTATAAGATATAGGACCCACACCATGTTTACAGTACAGATCATAAAGAGGAGTTCCAATCGGAGGAACCAGACATGAGTCCTCCAACCGGGAATCCCTGTTGCAACCAAAACACGACAACATACAATTTCTCCGACTTACCATTTTATAAACCGGAACACAGAACAAATACAAACAAAGGTGCGCACTTGAACTAAGAACTTAGGCCTACCAAAGTGAACGAATGTATCGATACCCAAACTAAACCAAAAGATTATCGTAACTAGAACAACCAGTGATAATCTTACGAAACAAAACCAAACCAAGAACTAAAAGGATTTTCCAAACAGGAGCAAACCCTTACGAAGTAACCAAACAACTAGCAACCACTCAATACTTAACTGAGGCACTGAAGACGTCACCAAGGAGAAACCCGTCTCGTCTCGCCGTACTAAGGTCTGCACCTCGGGTCCAAGACAGGGCGACAGTCAAGGCAGCGGACCACTGCAGCCGTCCGATCGGGAAACCTCGTGGAAGAGAACGTCGGGCCACTTTTGCGATATGCCGGGATCGATGAAGTGGGGCGCCTCCCTCTGGAATCTTCACACGAAGCTTCTCGAACTCTTCAGGCTTTTGGACCGGTACCGAATGACGTCGTCCCACGTGGGGCGCCAATTGGAGTTCTGGACTTTCTGGTACTGTCCAGAGGTGTCAGGGACAACACCCGAAGACCCCTGAGTTCTACCTGTCTCGGTGCACAAATAAACAGAAACACGGGCTTCTCGATGGTGGCGTCAAAGACCAAAGGTTTATTACTGCAGGGACACAGAAGTCACAGAAACTACACACGGGCAGATTCTAGGAGCCTGTTCAATTTGTACAAAGTGGGTTGCTCCTTAAATACAAATTATTTAGCTTGGGGCAACATTCTTCACATGTTAGTACGTTTCTAAACCTTCATGTCCTAAACAATAAATATTTGGCGTTACACAGGAATCGTCAATAATATCTGATGTCAAAACATTACGAACGAGGGGTTCCCACTGTTCCATCATAATCCCATGTCAACTTTTCATTCAAAAGCCTGACCGCCTCATCGTAAATTTTGTTACCTCCCCCTAATAAAGGCCTGGAAGGAAAGGAGCAGAGCCAGGTGCAGAAGATAGAAAAACAGGATAAGAGATGTTTGTGGGTCGTAAATGGGCAAAGCTACCAGCTTCGGCCGCCTAATCATGATCAGGCCAAAGAACACGAGAACCAGTATAGCAGGACTGGCCTCAGGCAGGGGAGGCAGCTCTTGCCGAGTCATGCAGCCACAGCGTTTCTGTCCTAAGGTGCACGTGTCACTAGCAAGGTGAATCGCCGGCTAAAGCCTACGTGTCCTTAAATGAAATGAACTGATCAGAGGTCACTGTGTGTCCATTGACTATGTGAGGGCAAGAATACAAGATGGATGCCATATTCTAAAATGGATGCCATGGGTGTATCGGAAATGTGGTTATAACAGGAGTGCTCTTGCTCGTAGCGTAGCAAAAACACCAGGATATACTATATGGATCATTTGCGGTTCACAGATACCAAAATTATGAGTTTACGACAATGTTGGAAACACGGGTTCAAATCGTCACGGAACCTCAGAGCTCTG
The DNA here is from genome assembly GCF_964263255.1 of Lissotriton vulgaris. NCBI lineage: Eukaryota > Metazoa > Chordata > Amphibia > Caudata > Salamandridae > Lissotriton > Lissotriton vulgaris. Next base: position 841,627,729 of record NC_141691.1, on the reverse strand, counting down.
GTGGCTTCTTCTGAAATGAGTCCTTGATTCCCAAGAGGTGCCTCCCTAGGTCCTGGGCCATTGGCTGGCATCATGGTGCACTCATCCTGAAGTACAAGTGAAGATCTTACATTTGGGCTCCTTGCGACCGTGAATGAACCCCTTTGCTCCAAGTCTCTGTCACTCAAGACAAGCTTCAATGCAAAGTTCTGGTGAAATGTGCTATTTGTGCAGAAAGTGACCACCAGTGACAATGACCAATGCAAGATCCGCACTTCAAGCTGCAGGAAAATCAGCCCACAGCAACACCCAACACTAAGCTACAGCAATGACCGTCCATGACTCTTGACCTTCTACTTGTGCAACAGTTGCGACTGCCAGCAATGCTCAGCTTCCTCCTCGACACCTCCTCTAACAAGAACAGAACTCTTCACACTGGGCTCAGAAGGTAACTCTCCAGTAAGACTGACATAGTCTCTGTATCTGACCCCCGCTTCATCATGGTTGGCCTGAACTTGTGATTTTCCTCTGGTTTTTTTCTACCAGATGACCGAAAGTGGCACTTTGTGCTTCTAGGCACTATTTTGGATTCTTGTCATTCTGGAACCATTTTATGTATTGAAATTGACTGATTTTTTTTACTCTGTTTGATTTGTGGGATTATTCTTGTGTTTTCACTTTGTTACTGTTTGTGTGCACTTCATCAGTGCCTAAACATTTTTTTCAAAACATATACTCAATACTTTTCATTTAATAAAATCAACAACTCAGGTTCTTATAATGTAAACATAAGAACCAGAGTTGTTGATTTTAATAAGTAAAAATTATCGATTACATGTTTTAAAAAAAATTTGTTTAGGCCCTGATGAAGTCCCTATGCGGGATGAAACGCATTGGCTGGGTCTGTTTAAAGTGTGATGGAATTGGATACTTAATAAAAAGAACTTTATGGAAAAAGACACCACTGTCTAGAAATTAATTGAAAAATGAAATATGGAAAGTAATAAAAAACGAGTCATTACAGATACAAGCAATTCGAATTGGAAAGTTCAATGTGAACAAAGAAATTAGGTTGCCCTCCTAATATTTTGAATGCATTTCAAAGGAGTCAACAAAAATTACCTCGATAGAAGCCCCGTTGCACTGTAAATAGCGAATTGATGAACCCAAAAATAGTGCTTTATCTGGTTGTGAATTGCATTGGTATTGAGCAGCTAACCAGAACATTTTCGATATCAACAATACCTTGTAAATGTGGATATTTTTATACAACGACTCAATGCCAATTGTTACCAAGAACTCAGAGGACTCATCATAAGTTGTGTCTTCAATAAGCCCAGTAAGGCGTGATCTATCACTGACATAGGTTATAGTCAGACGGGCACAGCTTTTTATGGAAAAATCAAATCAAATTAAAAATAATAATATTACAGTTGTTTTAAGGTAATGTGAGTTACATTCTTTTTTCACAACTGATATACAGAACAAATGTGTGAGCATCTTTCAAGGCCATTATGTCTTTGAGAACCACTTTTCAAAGGACAGTATTTCTTCTGGCATCAGGACAGGAAGTCTGAGGTCTAATGTTGAGATAGGATGTAGGCCTGTGGCATTGTTATTTATTCAGTTTCCCTTGTATAGAAAAAAAGAATGCGTTTAAATCTTTATGAAAAATTGAAGAAATTCTGTTTGGAGGGAATAAATAATTTGTTCTATACATATTAACAGAGAAGAGGCCTTAACAGAGCAAATAAATCTAAAGGGAAGGTAACACATGAGGTGAGGTTGGATATTAGGATTACTAATACATCATTATCAATTATACTGTTATCAATCATAAGTGAGGACCCCATTAGTAATGATGCTCTCCTTTTTGAAGATTTCAGCAATATGTTAAAGGTAGAACTGATGTACGGAGATTCTGACTAGGGAAACATTTCTGAAAATTGGAGACACTACCATCACACTTGGCGGATTGTATGTGATTTCATAAAGAAACAATTTAGTAGAATACCATTACCGAAAAGCTGTTTCATCTAAACTGTTTTAAAGGACATTTTCAGAATTAATGGCATTTTTCACCTAAACTACATTCATCCCTGAAGCCTAAAAGCCCTTTCATCCCCCAAAAATCCACCTTCCCTGAACCATAAAATCACTCACTACCCCTAACACCACCCATTTCAGAACCCTAAAAACCCTTACTACTCCTAAACTCCACCATCCCATACCCCTTAAAAAACCTCAGCACACCCAAACTCCACCCATCCCTGAACCCTAAAAAACTATCACTGCACTTTAGCCATCCGTGACCCATAAGAACTCCTCATCACCCTAAACTACTCATCCCTGAACCCTAAAACCCCTTTCTACATTTAAACGCCACCCCATCCTGAACACTAAAATCTCTTCACCACCCTGCCTCTACCCATGATTGAGCCTTAAAAACCCCTACAAGACCTAAACACCACCCATCCATGAACCCTGACACCCCTGAACACCTAAAAACACCTCACACACCTAAACACCACTCATCCATGAACCCTAGAAAAAACCTTCAGCACCCTACACTCCACACATCTCTGAACCCTTAAAACCCCTTTCTATGCCCAAACTCTAATTATTCCTGACCCCTAAAAAGCACTAATCGCCCTAAAAATTAGCAATTCATGAACACAAAAACCCCACAGTAGTCTCAAACTCCACCCACGTTGAAAGTAATTTTGAATTTTTCCTTTAAATTATCTTTCCTATAAAATGTTTCCTTTAATTTTCGATTTGTTTGTATTTCCTTAAAACTGGTTTTCCATGATTTGGTTTCCTCCAATTTGGTTTCTCTACTTTCGTTTTCCATTATTTCACACACATCACATTGGGGCAGAAGAGGAGACCAGTTTAGAATATTTTTGAGACCATCACAGTAAGGCCAAATAGCTGAAATGCAAAATTAGCACTAGCAGGCCAGAGGATAAAGGGCAAAAATCATTCATAATTAAAATGGCCTTTTACTTCATTTTTTTCATGTATGGTGATTTTTAGGAGCCCTGGCGGGTCTCCCCAAGACCTGTTGGTATGTTTTAGAGGGTGAGGGTCCAGGTCTCCTCTGTCAAGCAGAGCTGTTATTGCCAAATTCTGATATAGCGAGAAAGTGAGAACTTGGATGACAGGCAGAAGAAAACTGCCAATCAGTCCACATTTCTGTCCACTGGGCATAAGGATTAATTTATGTAATCCCTCTCGACCCAAGCATCAAACATAGGCATATAGGGGCAGATTAATGTTGCCTGGCGCATCTCTGTAAATCGGCAGAGATGCGCCAGGAAAGATACGGCACGCAAATTTATCCTTGCGCCACCCATTATGCGCCGCATTTACAATGCGGCGCACCATGGCGCAGGAATGAACAGATGCGTGTCGCATCTAGGGGGTGAAGTTGGCACAGTGCTGAAGTTGTGTTGCGTGCGGCACGCAACTCCAGCACTATTCCAACTTGCCCTATCTCTAACGTGGTGCGTCAAGCCTTACGCCTGCTTCAAGCAGGCGCAGGGTTTTGATGCATCAGCGTTGGGAAAGTGACTCAGTGAAATCTTGTAGATTTCACTGAGTCACTTTTCAGGGGTGTTTCTGCGACGGAACGCCCCCCCCGCGTAGAAAAGCCCACATGAAACCTGACGCAGGTTTCATGTGGCGCAGGGCCTTACACCGTGACGCATCTCCATAGATGCGTCACGATGTAAGTATGTCGCAACGTGGTGCAGGGTTTACGCCGCTGCTGCGTCACAGACGTGACGCAACGGCGGTGCAAAAGTGCCGCAAGTCCGACATAAATCTGCCCCTAAGTAACTATCCTGTAAAGAAATCCCAGGCCACTGGAATAACACAATTCTACAGTTGTGTCTTTTTGCACATAATTAAGTACCTACCGCTCTTGCTAATGATTCCACTATCTGATACATTATTTGCAGATTTCACACAAAAGAATGTTATGTTTCTAGTTCAAATGTTATCAACCGAAGCACCACTTGTGATGACACACAGTGTCAGACCCTTTGCAAAGGTTAGCTATTCAACTTTCACTTGCTTGCTGCTATATTAAAGTGTTAAACTAATAATATTCGGCTGAAATGTTTAATTAGAGAGCATTAATGTATTTTAAAATGACAAAATAATACATTAATACGTCTAAATGCAACGCATTGTGCCCAATAGGTTGTCCTTTCTTGACATATAGTTTAGTCAACCCTGCCTCATAATATGGCCTCTCACTGCAGCATTTTCCAGTGGTCCTTCCCATATCTTGCCTTGCTTCTTCTCTTAAAGAGATCCTTCTAAAGCAAGTAATGATTCATGATTACAAACTAAAAAATAACAATTACATTATTTTACTTTAATGAGCAAGGTTGATGTGCCCAGTAATGTAAGTGAGAAAATATTGCCTAGTACTATTATTCTCATTGTGGAAAATATGAATTGATATTTATGAGTTTATTTCATGATTTCCTCTTTTTATACTGACTACGGAGCCTCGGATGCTGTGGGCCTCATTTAAAAAAAGATTACGCAGAGCGGCGTCACAAGCCATTTTGCTGCTCCGAGCTGCGCCATTGTAAAAAACACAGGGATGCTTCGTATTAACAACAATAAGACACATCCTTGTGCTTACCCTTGTGCTGGCGCACAAATGGCTGCCATGCACCTTTGCAGGCACCCTTGCTTCATGTTGCAAGGGTGCCTGCATTGTGGGAATTATTGTTTTTGTGCAGGAAGGGACACCTTCCTGCACAAAAACAATTCCTGATGGCAGTTTCCTCTTTTTTGCGTTCTGCAAAATGCAGCACACATAGAAGAAGGAAATAACAAGGAGAAATAAAAGTATTTCTCCTTGTTGCACCAGTCCTATGCCTCCCCTGGGGAGGCATAGGATTCAGACGCATTCCCAGCTTTACAAATCTTTGTAAATCTGGGAATGTGTCAGGTGCAATGGATGTTGCGTGCAAACACCCCTAGCAACAGCCATGGAAAGCCCCATTTACTCCGAGTAATGTGTGAAAGGGGCCCATATTTACAAGGTCATTAAACATCGCGCACGGTTACTTTACGTGGCATTGTAAATATGGGCAGGCACACTGCCACCAGTGATGCATGGGCGGCGCAGTGTCCTTGTAAATGAGGCCCTGTATTTTTGTTTAGAGAGCTCAAATGACCATCTGACTGGATGCATCATTAGGGCTACAATGGCAAGCAGTTGCATGTGTTGTGGTGGCGCTGCCTTCGGGGATTACAGGGACATACCAGATCACAGCCATTTGTCAATTTAGCTTTCTAACTAATATTGTTGATGAGTGCGAATTAAGTTGTGAGCTGCCCCGGCTTAACTTTCAGCCAGATGGCATCTTGCTGACAGCGCTCTAATCAGCTTTTGCTTCGCCTTTATTATAATGAGACATTACATGTAGAGCTGCAGTTTTTCCTTCGCAGTAGGATACTGTTTCTGTTGGCCCTCTTTGCATACAATTTAGGGGATTTCTTTCAAGGAGCGTAACCTTTAATTTAAAGGGCCCCGAACAATGACTTAATAAAAAGATATAAAAAGAGCATTGTCTCTTTCCATTTTGAGTGCTCCTATATAAGATCAAATATAATCCAAAATCGTGCACGAATTTCTATGTTTTTCATTTTTTTTTTAAAGTTTTATGTTTGCCAATATACCCAATTCACAAAGAAACGCTCCCACCCATGGACATACTTCAATACACGGGTGTAAATGTACCATCTCTGGAAATTCACATAAATTCCCTTTGCACACCAGGAGAGCTTGGCCAGTCACATCTTTTCAGGCCTACCACTGGTGACGTCACGAGACAACTGCTATTTCCCCAATTAAAATTTTACCTGCAGGGCTTAGCTCCACATTGGGGAGACTCAACATGTGCTGCAAATGCATATACATATATATATATATATATATATATATATATATATATATATATATATATATATATATATATATATATATATATATATATATATATATATATATATATATATATATATATATATATTCACTGAAAAAAACATAGGTTATAGACCATATATAGTTAGGGATTAGCATTTACAAAACCTTATTTTACTCACACAAAACCATTGAAATTCGCATATATAGTTAGTTGCACTAACTATATATCGCGCACCCGCAATCCACTGCTGATGATGTCACATATTACATCATTCATGACATGGTCAGTGACATCACTGATGACATCACTGATGACATCATCCAGTGACTGTATGTTTCTGTAAAGTTAAAATATGTCTTACATATTGAAGAATGAGTGGATGTATAAGTGTCTGGATGAAGGATTTAGTAGGTGCATGACTGACTGTATGAGAGAGTGATTAAATGTGTCTCACTGAGTGCATGGGTTAGTGACTAAACTGTCTTAATTTGTGCATCATTATATCTGTTGTTCTGTAAAGTGCTGCATATGTTGATCAGTAGCTATATGAGTAACTATATGGGTTATTCATTGGTTGCCCAAGTATTTGTATGGGAGAGTGAGTGTGTGTGTGTGGGTGTCTGGGAGGTGTGTGCATAGATGTGTAAACAGTTAATTCACTAGATGTATGGGTTCAAAACTGCATGTGGAAACAGCTGTATGGGTGGTTGACTGTGTGCATGAGTGTATTGGTGAGTGAATGGATATCTCAGAGCTACATTTCAAAGTAAGTACATATGTAAAACACAGTACATGTGAGAGTTGTCATATATAAATTACTGTGCATAAGAGCCAGTGAATGTGTGAGTGGCTGTATGGATCATTGTGAACTTGTATCAGGGATTGTATAAGAGAGTAAATATGTGTTAGTATATGTTTGAATAAGTAAGGTGTGTATAACTGTATAGTTGAGGAAATGGAGGTGTGATTGATTCTTTGCAGGACTGACTAGGTGTGTGAGTAACTCCATGGATGAGTGACAGTCTGTGAGTGTCTGTTTACACTGATTGTATCTAAGGTTATATTAGAGTCTCAAGAGGTTCATTGTATTATCACATAAATGATATAATCAGTGATGTGATCAGTAATATCAAATGAGATGTCATCCGTGATGTCATCAGTGATGTCATTTTAGATGTCATCAGTGATGTCATCAGTGATGTCATTTGAGATGTCATCCGTGATGTCATCAGTGATGTCACTGACCATGTCACTGACCATGTCATGAATGATGTAATATGTGACATCATCAGCAGTGGATTGTGGGTGCGCGATATATAGTTAGTGCAACTAACTATATATGCGAATTTCAATGGTTTTGTGTGAGTAAAATAAGGTTTTGTAAATGCTAATCCCTAACTATATATGGTCTATAACCTATGTTTTTTTCAGTGAATTTTCAAGGTTTTGTAAATGCTAAATCCTAACTATATATGGTCTATAACCTATGGTTTTTTCAGTGAATTTCATTGTTTTTTTATAGCAAATATCAAAATCTGTAAAATGTATTATTCTTTTAAATGAAAAATATATTTTATATGTTTTTAATATCATTTTTTTATGCATCTGCCAAACCCTGACCTCTTAATAGTGCACTGTGGTGGAAATGATTTTGGGACTATGACTGGGGTTGGTCTGGAAATGCTTTTAAAGGACACCTTTCATCAATTGATGACACTTTTTCCCCAAACTGCCTTGGTATATTCCAATATATGCCAAAGACAGAAATGGAAGTGGTCCAACCAATTTTTTCCACAATTTGAGTAAGCACGGAAACATGTGAATAAATCTGTTTCTGCTTACATGAGAGACTTTAGAATGGGTTTAATATACAACAATAACTTGCGTTACAACATGCAAGACATCTACAGAGGAGATGGTGTGCACTTCTCCGATGAGGGGAATAGAATATTCCTCCTAAATTTAAAACTGTGCATTGGAACCTACTTGTAGGTACCTAAATTAGCCACAGAACCCAATAGCTCTTTTCAGAGCTACTCTACCTCTGATCATTCAAAACGTTTTTCTTTTTGTAACTTTTTTCACTATTTTTCACCAAAGTACGCTCCCCGGTTCGCTTACCGGTGCGCGTACCGGGCGCTCCCCCCGCAATTTTTTTTTTTTTTTTGCCTATATGAGCATCCTAAGCCCCCCTCAGAAAACCTAGAGGGTCAGAAAGTGTCTACCGTGCCCCCTTCTACCCATTCCGAACATTGTTTCCCCTCCATCTTGTGTCTCAATTCTACCGATACACAAAATGGAGGACTCCGGTAACGCTGCCGGTACGCGTACCGGGGCGCGCACCGGTGAGCACTCGCTAAAAAAAGGTGGGAAAGTAATTTACAGAAAAAACACTGGAGACACTTTCATCAAATATAGAATAGGCCCTACTACATAGCAGTCCCTACCTTTTACCCAAATTTGATGGAATTCCATTGAGAAAATTATGCTGTAGGCCTGACTAAATATCCTGAGGTAAATTACATGACAAAAACACATATGAAGTGTTAGAATTGACAACCAATTAAAATGTTACTTTCATTTTCTCATTTTCTACTATTATTTCAAGACATTTGATTGGTTATGTGCCTGAATATATATAAAGAAAGAGAGAGAAACACAGCCATTTTGACTACTACTTCCTGAAGTACATTTCAAGAGCATTTTCACTGTCAACTTTAACTTCTTTTTCAAAGGTAAGATATAATTTAAAAAATTTGAAAGGAGAACTATGTTATGCACTTTAAATTAATTTAGGAAAACGTTTTCAGATAGTTACATACTGTCCCTCTATAAGAGTTAGTCATTGAGAAAGACTTAATTATTTAAATTATTGATTGAGTTAGGCTTCTGTGGTATAATAATGAATTTACTTAGGCTTCATCACAGGCACTTTTTAATAGTTCTACTGCCTGCCTGAAACCATGCACTGCCCAAAGATTACTTCACTGTTAAAAACTCACAAGTACCTGTCTGAACTTAAACCCAACAGTGCCCTATCTCCACTGATATATTTATTTTTTATGCAATTTACAGCAAGAAAATGGAAGCACAGCAAAAAGAAGATACAATTTCATTTGAAATTAAGATTGAAAGCATTCCAAACCAAGAAAAAGAAGAACTAGACTTTATGGATGAATCAGTAGACCAAGAATTATTAAAATGTGCTGAAGAATGCAATGCTTGGAATGAAAAGGAGGACATTCCTGATGATTTAATGTTAAAAATTCTCTTAGATTTTGAAAAATCAGAACAATAAATTTAAATTTTAAAAGTTAAAATTGTTTGAGACATTATTCTTTTTAATATGAAAATTATGAAATAGTACCCAAAAAGATAAAATATAAACTGAGACTTAAAATATACTGTGCAACTTTTTTGTGTTACATAGTAAGTTTGCTCATAGTTACTTCCTTTCTCCCACTATATTATCTCCAATGTGTATTTAACATCTCTTTATCATCTCCTGCCTCCATGTTCTTTCTGCTTTCCTCACAGACTATGCTATGAATTCCATATACCACAATAACTTCTGAAACAACATGCAAGATATCTACAAAGGAAACGGTGTATATTTATTTTTAGACTCTGCATTGGTACCTACATGTTGGTACTTAAATAAAAATTTTTTTTTAAAAATACAACAAAAAGAACAATCAATAAACATACAATATTTGAACATTCTTTCATTCTTTTTTCCCTATATTACGCTCCCCGGACCGCTTCCCGGTGCGCGTACCGGGCGCTCCCCCCGCAAAAAAAACGATAATAATTTTTTTTTCCCCGCGGGGCCCTTTTAAAGCCCCCTCATCAAACCTAGGGGGTCAGGGAGGATGTACTCTGCCCCCTTATGCTCATTTCCCCCTTTGTTTTTGCCACCTCTTGTGTCTCGATCCTACCGAGACACAAGATGGCGGCCGCTCCGGACTGTTTAGAATGTTCACAGTCACTGGGGAGCCAATCCGCTTCTCCTCGCGAAGTTCCGTTACGCGTCAGGTACGCGCCGGGGCGCTAACCGGGACACTGTCACAGATATATATATTTTTTTGAACGTTAATTTCTCAAAATCCACTGGAGCACATATCTTGAGACCTAGCAAAGGCACATCGGGCTACCAGTCCCTACAATTCTGCCAAGTTTCGTGTAAATCCATTCAGCCGTTCGAGCTAAAAGTGAGTCCAACCGCCCTATGGAAAAATGAATGGGAAAAACGCGTTTTGGGACCCCCCTTTTTTCTCGGCACCCCCTTGACAAAACCCCCCCAAATTTTCATGGGCTGGTCAGAAACAAAATGTGCCATTTTCCTGAAAATTTCAGCCAATTCCGTCCACAAACACCAAAGTTATTCGACATAGAATTTTCAGAAATCCCATAGGAAAAAAATCCTAACTATATATACCTACTGGCGACCGCCAGTAGGTAATATATATACCGTTGTGCTGTGACAACAAATAAACATCTTGCCTGAAATCTATGGGACTCGCCGTGGTTTTCTGTTCGCCGATGTTGGAGGTGCAGAACCAGTATTCTTGAATATATATATATATATATATATATTACCTACTGGCGGTCGCCAGTAGGTATATATAGTTAGGATTTTTTATCTATGGGATTTTTGAAAATTCTATGTCTAATAACTTTGGCGTTTGTGAACGGAATTGGCTGAAATTTTCAGGAAAATTGCACATTTTGTTTCTGAGCAGCTCCTGAAAATTTGGGGGGGGTTCGTCAAGGGGGGGCCGAGAAAAAAGGGGGGTTCCAAAACGCGTTTTTCCCATGTTAATTTCCATAGGGCGGTTGGCCTCACTTTTAGCTCGAACGGCTGAATGGATTTGCACAAAACTTGGCAAAATTGTAGGGACTGTTAGCCCGATGTGCCTTTGCTAGGTCTCAATATATGTGCTATAGTGGATTTTGATAAATTAACGTTCAAAAAAATATATATATCTGTAACAGCGTCCCGGGTAGCGCTCCGGTTCGCGTACTTTTCGCGTAACGGAACTTTGCGAAGCGAAGCTGATTGGCTCTTCGGTGTCTGTCAACATTCTAAACAGTCCGGAGCGGCCGCCATCTTGTCTCTCAGTAGGATCGAGAGACAAGAGGAGGCCAAAACGAAGGGGGAAATGACCATAAGGGGGCATAGTAGATCCTCCCTGACCCCCTAGGTTTGATGTGGAGGCTTTAAAAGGGCCCCGCAGGGCAAAAAAAACAAACAAATAAAAAACGTTTTTTTTGCGTTATGAATAGTGTTGTCCGTATTCCCAGTCAGTACCCTTCCCCGCCCGCCATGTGCACAAAGACCGCATACATTCCCCATAACGTCAAGGCTAAGTAACTAGAACGTCATAAGGAGTTGCAAGTCGCTCCCATACTTTTGCGAAGCGAAGCTGATTGGCTCTTCGGTGTCTGTCAACATTCTAAACAGTCCGGAGCGGCCGCCATCTTGTCTCTCGGTAGGATCGAGAGACAAGAGGAGGCCAAAACGAAGGGGGAAATGACCATAAGGGGGCATAGTAGATCCTCCCTGACCCCCTAGGTTTGATGTGGAGGCTTTAAAAGGGCCCCGCGGGGCAAAAAAAAAAAATTGTTTTTTTTGCGTTATCAATAGTGTTGTCCGTATTCCCAGTCAGTACCCTTCCCTGCCCGCCATGTGCACAAAGACCGCATACATCCCCCATAACATCAAGGCTAAGTAACTAGAACGTCATAAGGAGTTGCAAGTCGCTCCCATACTGGCGCCATTTTGGTCGAGGTCAGGCAGGTTCAGAGTATAGTTCAATGTCTCCAATAAGTAGCGGCAGGACCAGAATCCCTTTCGGCAGTTTTGGCTTTGTCATTACGAGCACTAGAAAAACAAGTCATTCTGGGCAGTATCACCCTTGACGCAACCCTTTATTGTACAAGATGGTGTCTTTCAAAAGCCAGGGGTATAGGAGTATGTAACAAGCGAGCCATTTAATTGAAAAAACCAAACGTGACAAACAGTTGTAGGATCAGTGAAGGTTGATTTTTTAATTGAAAGTATAACAGGATCAGTTACAATAAAATCCTTCATACGCACACCATGGGCGAGTATCATGGGTAACATTACTTCGAAGCTTTATTAATACAATAATCAATAATGAAAAATCGACATCAATAGGGTTGTCCGTATTCCCAGTCAGTACCCTTCCCCGCCCGCCATGTGCACAAAGACCGCATACATCCCCCATAACGTCAAGGCTAAGTAACTAGAACGTCATAAGGAGTTGCAAGTCGCTCCCATACTGGCGCCATTTTGGTCGAGGCCAGGCAGGTTCAGAGTATAGTTCAATGTCTCCAGTAAGTAGCGGCAGGACCAGAATCCTTTTCGACAGTTCTGGCTTCGTCATTACGAGCACTAGAAAACAAGACATTCTGGGCAATACCACCCTTGACGCAGCCCTTTATTGTACAAGATGGTGTCTTTCAAAAGCCAGGGGTATAGGAGTATGTAACAAGCGAGCCATTTAATTGAAAAAACTAAACGTGACAAACAGTTGTAGGATCAGTGAAGGTTGATTTTTTAATTGAAAGTATAACAGGATCAGTTACAATAAAATCGTCTATACGCACACCATGGGCGAGTATCATGGGTAACATTACTTCGAAGCTTTATTAATACAATAATTAATAATGAAAAATCGACATCAATAGGGTTGTCCGTATTCCCAGTCAGTACCCTTCCCCGCCCGCCATGTGCACAAAGACCGCATACATCCCCCATAACGTCAAGGCTAAGTAACTAGAACGTCATAAGGAGTTGCAAGTCGCTCCCATACTGGCGCCATTTTGGTCGAGGCCAGGCAGGTTCAGAGTATAGTTCAATGTCTCCAGTAAGTAGCGGCAGGACCAGAATCCTTTTCGACAGTTCTGGCTTCGTCATTACGAGCACTAGAAAACAAGACATTCTGGGCAATACCACCCTTGACGCAGCCCTTTATTGTACAAGATGGTGTCTTTCAAAAGCCAGGGGTATAGGAGTATGTAACAAGCGAGCCATTTAATTGAAAAAACTAAACGCGACAAACAGTTGTAGGATCAGTGAAGGTTGATTTTTTAATTGAAAGTATAACAGGATCAGTTACAATAAAATCGTCTATACGCACACCATGGGCGAGTATCATGGGTAACATTACTTCGAAGCTTTATTAATACAATAATTAATAATGAAAAATCGACATCAATAGGGTTGTCCGTATTCCCAGTCAGTACCCTTCCCCGCCCGCCATGTGCACAAAGACCGCATACATCCCCCATAACGTCAAGGCTAAGTAACTAGAACGTCATAAGGAGTTGCAAGTCGCTCCCATACTGGCGCCATTTTGGTCGAGGCCAGGCAGGTCCAGAGTATAGTTCAATGTCTCCAGTAAGTAGCGGCAGGACCAGAATCCTTTTCGGCAGTTCTGGCTTCGTCATTACGAGCACTAGAAAACAAGACATTCTGGGCAATACCACCCTTGACGCAGCCTTTTATGCTACAAGATGGTGTCTTCCATTCAGAAAATATTGTTGGCAGCATTTTGAAAGGAAAGATAAACGGCCGTTCTCCTAGTGAGTCTCACATTGTTACATTTATGAAGAATGTTGAAGAGTAGTATGTTGAAAATCTGAAGCCATTGTTTTACAAACTCTCAACCAGCCTTGGATGGAAAAATCCTGAAGAATGTACAAACTGAAAACCAGTTTTTGTTTGCATAGCATCAGCAGCAACACTTGAGTCAGCTTTGTGTGAAGCCGCCATCTTGATCCAATCAATACCGTCCCCTTGCACACATTCAGGGACCAGGCCGCAGGACGTGTCTTCATGTCAAACGGATTGTGGGACAAGGTCAAGAATGGAAGAGTCACCAAAAGGCAAAAAGTTCCGCCTGACCCCGGGAGCTGACCGCCTATGTCGGGGGCGATCTCAGGCCACACCAGGGCAACAAGACTTGGGGAGGGGGCAGGAGCCAAGCGCCCCCTCCCAGTCCGCGCCACCACACCGCCTCTCGGGGGCCTCCGTCAAGCGGTTCAGGGAGGCACCGCATCACATTGCTTTCCAATGCAGTCAGGTCCTCAAACAGCCCCCACTTACACTCACCTATGAAAATCTTACTATTGTTGCTTGACTGAGACCAAGGAGATCAGAGTGCATGTCTTTGTAAGGTGATGTACCTCTGGGGAGACAAGGTCCAGAATGGAAGAGTCGCTGTATCGCAAGAGTGGGTGAAATTTAGCCGGATGGCGGGTGAGACGCTGTAATAGCAAGAGCAGGCGCAACTCAGCTGGCCGAGAGAGACTTGGGGAGGGGGCAGGAGCCAAGCGCCCCCTCCCAGTCCGCGCCACCACACCGCCCCTGGGGGGCCTCCGTCAAGCGGTTCAGGGAGGCACCGCAGGCAGCCGTTCTTCAGATCAGTGGCTCTCACCGGCAAGGCTCCCCTCCTTTAGCAGCGATCGTTGGCGCTGTGGTTGCGGCCGGAGGCTCCTGCTTAGTCAACGCCCCGGCCTCTCCATGTCGTAGGCCGCAAGAGTAATCGCAACTCAGCTGTCCAAGAGAGACTTGGGGAGGAGGCAGGAGCTAAGCGCCCCCTCCCAGTCCGCGCCACCACACCGCCCCTGGGGGGCCTCCGTCAAGCGGTTCAGGGAGGCACCGCAGGCAGCCGTTCTTCAGATCAATGGCTCTCACCGGCAAGGCTCCCCTCCGTCAGCAGCAATCGTTGGCGCTGTGGTTGCGGCCAGAGGCCCCGCCTAGTCAACGCCCCGGCCTCTCCATGTCGTAGGCCGCAAGAGTGGGCGCAACTCTGCTGGCCGAGCGAGAAATTACGTCCCCCTGCACACATTTAGGGACCAGGCCGCATTGCGAGGGCACCGCAGGACGTGTCTTCGGGTCAAACGGTTTGTGGGACAAGGTCCAGAATGGAAGAGTCGCTGTATCGCAAGAGTGGGTGAAATTTTGCCGGATGGTGGGTGAGATGCTGTAATAGCAAGAGCAGGCGCAACTCAGCTGGCCGAGAGAGACTTGGGGAGGGGGCAGGAGCTAAGCGCCCCCTCCCAGTCCGAACCAATGAAAAGTGTTATTTTTAGGTCACATGACCTAGCCTTACATCATTTGGAACTCAAAAGTGAAATGAACAAATGAAAAGTTTTATTAACAAGTCACATGACCTGTTATGCTTACGTTACGCGCTTCGCGCCGCGCCCCGGATCGCTTCCGGGTAGCTGCTTTTCGCGCCTCGCATACCGGAGCACTTCCGGGTGCGCTAACGCGGCGCGTCATATGACAGAAGGGACAGGTAACAAGAACCATCAGTCAAAGAGGGGAGGGCAAGTTCTTCTCTACCGGGTCACGTTGGGGCTCCACCGGAACTGATCGAATTGGTAGTCTACAGTGTTTCTGGATGTTTCAGACTGAAGCTGGCGTCAGCATGAGAGCACCACCATCTCGTGACTCCGTTGTGGCCATTCCGCAAGCAATCATGGCAGTCGCTCCCCACCGTAAGTCTGCGGGAGTCGGGGGCCCCGGTGACTCTTGTAGAATCTTCAAGGCTGAGGGGACGCTTTTGGGAAAGGGGCCCATGCCCTAGCAGTCAAGCGTCCGAGTTCCAGGGTTGCCCAGAGCCATCCTTGCAGGCCAGGCCCAAGTCTGTGGAGTCGACCGCCATTTCCTGAGCTCCGTGGCAGCCGCCTCTCGCTGTACTGCAAGAGTGGGTGCAATTCATCCGGATGGCGGGTGAGACGCTGCAATAACAAGAGCAGGCGCAATTCAGCTGGCCGAGCGAGGCCCTGTGCCGCAGGAGGGGGCGCAACTCAGGTGGCTGAGTGAAGCGCTGGGGTGTAGCTGATAAACCTCCACCTGGGGAGGTGGGGGAGGCTCGTTCGCGCCGCCTCTCCCTTTCAGTGCACCCCACGCCGTGTCCTGGCGCTGGTATATGTGATGGTTGGACCAGGGCACCGCAGGACGTGTCTTCAGGTCAAACGGATTGTGGGACAAGGTCCAGAATGGAAGAGTCACCAAAAGGCAACAAGTTCCGCCTGACCCCGGGAGCCGACCGCCTATGTCGGGGGCGATCTCAGGCCACACCAGGGCAACAAGACTTGGGGAGGGGGCAGGAGTCAAGCGCCCCCTCCGAGTCCGCACCACCACACCGCCCCTCGGGGGCCTCCGTCAAGCGGCTCAGGGAAGCATCGCAGGCAGCGGTTCTTCTAATCAGTGGCTGTTAGCAGCGATCGTTGGCACTGTGGTTGCGGCTGGAGGCCCCGCTTAGTCAATGCCTTGGCCTCTCCATCTCGTAGGCCGCAGAGTAGTCGGGGAGCAATCCCGGGAACGGCGGCATGCATTTGGATCGATGTTGCAGCAGGCTGCCATGTAAATAGTTATTTAATAAAACGTTTTACCCTGTTACTTTGCTGGTGTGTTGTATATATTTATAATATTTGCATATTGTTTGTCGTTGTTTTGGGCGGGGTGGGCGGAGGAGCCGAGCTGTCTTGCAGCCATCATGGCGTCGAGCTCAGTTCCTCTCACTAGTTTCATATTTCTCATGAGGGGTTGTTCCTAATGTTTCTATTTTAGCGAGGTCAAAAAGAGATCCCATTACTGGCCTACTGATTTTGCTTGATTCCTTTTGTTGTTTCTAACGATTTTTCACTATCTGCAAAGACTAAACAGAGTATTGCGACTCTGTGCTTGTTTGTAAATAGAGAATGAACCAAAGAGAACCAATTCTAAAACAGTAAATGCTTGGATAACAATAAATCAAATGGATAGGGAAGCAGGCACGACGGATTACAACGGGGGCAAAGGCCTGCGTTACCTACCCTTCACTATCTGCAAAGAGAGTATACTCCTAAAAGAAAAGAGGGGGGGAGGGAGGGGGGGGGGCAGCGTTCAAAGCACATCAGCGTGCATAGACACGAAAATGTCTTTACCTACCACGTACTTGACATTTTAAAGTTTTTGATATTTGCTATTAAAAAACCATTGAAATTCACTGAAAAAAACATAGGTTATAGACCATATATAGTTAGGAATTAGCATTTACAAAACCTTGAAAATTCACTGAAAAAACCATGGGTTATAGACCATATATAGTTAGGAATTAGCATTTACAAAATGCTATTTATATACATATAATATATATATATATATATATATATATATATATATATATATATATATATATATATATATCCAAGAGACTGCTTGCGAAGATCGGGTGCAACAACGAGTTTCCAGCAGGCACCAAGGAAGCAGACACGAGCCCAGAGTAAGTGCAAAAGCAAGTAGCGTTTATTTTTTCAAAAGTCCGCCATAACGCGTTTCACCACCGGAGTGGCTTGATCACATGACAACGTTTGCATTTTTTACTGGACCTTTTAAACAGCTAGCACTCTAAACACGTGATCTTAAATGTGAGTGACATAAAGAAAAGATGAACAAGCAACATTTAGCGCTATTTAGAAAAGAGACTACGCTTTGTGAAATACAAAAAATAAAGTAATGTTGCTTTTCCAGCAAATAGAAGGGAAAAACAGTTGAGTTGTAGTGAAATGCCAGTAATATCTTAAGTTTGAAAAGGTTTACATTTAAATAAACAAGAAAGTGATTCCGGAAATGTATACGCATAAATGCACAAATGTCAGTATAAATACCTGCATTGCATTACATTCTCCAATACATGATTGAAGTACATTTCTCCACAAAATAGGGAGAAAAGTCACATTCTGAGAAAAATATATATGTACTATCTTGTAAAAATATATATGGTTAGAAAAATAATTTTTTTGCGTATATATATATGTACAAAAATTTGTAATTCATATATTTACAAACATTTTATAATTCATATATTTACACAATGCACGTTTAGAATTACTGGTCATTCTTTAATATCGGCCTAAATGCCATTTAGTCAAATACCCTTCTATGTGTCGCTAAACACTGAATTTTAGAACACAGTTGGAAAATTCATAAAAAAGTGAATAAAGTGCTTTAGGTGCCCAAAAATTGAGGTGAAGTGAATCCCAAATATAAAAACTCCTGAGTATACAGGATTAGGTGAGAAGCTACATATATATATATATATGTATACATATATATCATCTCATGTGCAAGGATTTTGTTCAATGTGTTCACAAAATATATGTTCTGTTAGGAATTTTACCAGCAGACCTACAAAACAACAGCATTTATGCCATTGAGTGTTTCTTCTATGTTTAGTGGTCACATGACTGGGGTGTAAGCATCACACACAAAAAAATCAGAGTATAAATATAGAAAGCAAAATGCGTTTCCGCCAAGTGAACAAGAATACATCGTTATTCGAAATGCATCTGACCTGAAGCTGTAATAAAATCCAGACCTGCTTCACCATGAACTTTTGGTGTCCGTTTCCCCTTTTTCAAGCATTACCGGCTAGTGTGCGCGAGAACTTTTGAAAAATCTTCGTTGGAGATATATATATATATATATATATATATATATATATATATATATATATATATATATATATATATATATTACCTACTGACGGTCGCCAGTAGGTAGTTATAGTTAGGATTTTTTTCAATGTTAAATCTCAAAATTCTATTTGGAATAACTTTGGCGCCGGTTGACGAATCTGCCTGAAAATTTCCTCAAAATGGCCTCGTCGAGCTCCGGTCCTTCCCTGAAAGTTTGGGGGGGATGCGTTAAGCAGGGGCCGAGATAAAAGGGGGGTCCCAAAACGCGTTTTCCCCATGTTAATTTCCATAGGGCGGTCGACCTCACTTTTAGCCCGAACGGCTGAATGGATTTCCACCAAACTTGGCAAAATTGTAGGGACTGGTAGCCCGATGTGCCTTTGATATGTCCCAAGATATGTGCTTCAGTGGATTTTAAGTAATTTAGGTTCAAAAAAATATATATATCTATAGGCGCGCCCCGGTACGCGCACCAGGGAGCGCACCGGGCGTGCTACGCGACTTGCGCACGGAAAGGTGATTGGTTCACGGGTGTCTGTAAACATTCGAAACAGTCCGGAGCGGCCGCCATCTTGTGTCTCGGTAGGATCGAGACACAAGAGGTGGCATAAAAAAAGGGGGAAATGACTATAAGGGGGCAGGGTAGACCCCCCCCTGACCCCCTAGGTTTGATGTGGGGGCTAAAATAGGGTCCCGCGGGGCATTTAAAAAAAAAAAATTCGATTTGCGTGGGGGGAGCGCCCGGTACGCGCACCGGGGAGCGCACCGGGGAGCGAATCATGGGGAAAATCCAGGGTCTTATTTATGAAGGCCTTGCGACAGTTTTGTGCCGCCGGTTCGTCACTTTTTGTGACGCACCAGTGGTGTAAAAAATGCGCCTCGTTGCGCCATATTTAAAAAGTGACGCATCTAGGTAGATGCGTCACTTTTTAAACCCCTGCGCCACATTATACCTGCGTCAGGTATAATGTATGCAGAGGGGGCGTTCCCCCGCAAAAAGCCTCCTAATAGTGACGCAGTGAAATCTATGAGATTTAACTGCATCACTTTTAGGACGCTGTTGCGTCAAAATCTTGAGCCTGCCTCACAGCAGGCGTAAGACTGACGCAAGCCCTTTCACATGGGGCTTTCCCCATGTGAAAGGACGCATTACTGGAGTTGCGTCACTTTTGTGACACACTCCAGCAATGCGTCACTTTTGCGCTTACAGATACGTCAGAAATACTGACGTATCTGTAACTCCTTGCGACATGATTCGTCATACATTAAATATTACGCATCAGGAATGTCGTAAGGAGTGCGCACTGAAAAGTGACGCATCGCTGTTTTCACGCAGCGATGCGTCACTTTTCATAAATGAGGCCCCAAGTTTATTCACTGTGTCACCTCTACGACCCTTTCTTGCGTCAATACGTCCCTTTTGCATACATTACACCTGACGTAGGAATAATGTGGCGCAGGGGCTTACAAAGTGACGCAACTACCTAGATGCGTCACTTTGTAAATATGACTGAATAAGGTGCATTTTTTACAGCACTGGTGCGTCACAAAAAGTGACGCTCTGGTGGCGTTAAAGTGACGCATGGCCTCATAAATGAGTCCTTCAGTCTTCTACTCATGCGTCATATTAAATTTATGACGTATTATGTTGGAAGTTCTTATAGATACGTCAGTATTTTAGACGTATCTGTAAGCGCAAAAGTGATGCATTGCTGGAGTGTGTCTAAAAATGAAGCAACTCCAGCAATGTATCCTTTCACATGGGGCCAAGCCCCATGTGAAAGGGCCTGCACGCCTGCTGTGAAACAGGCGTAAGATTTGGACGCAACAGCGTCATAAAAGTGACGCAGTGATATGTCATAGATTTCACTGCGTCACTTCTACGACCCTTTCTTGCATCAATACGTCCCTTTTGCATACATTACACCTGACGTAGGTATAATGTGGCGCAGGGGCTAACAAAGTGACACATCTACCTAGATGCGTCACTTTGTAAATATGACTGAATAAGGTGCATTATTTACAGCACTGGTGCGTCACAAAAAGTGACGCACCGGTGGCGTTAAAGTGGCGCATGGCCTCATAAATGAGGCCTTTAGTCTTCTACTCATGCGTCATATTAAATTTATGACGTATTATGTTGGAAGTTCTTACAGATACGTCAGTATTTTAGACGTATCTGTAAGCGCAAAAGTGATGCATTGCTGGAGTGTGTCTCAAAAATGAAGCAACTCCAGCAATGTATCCTTTCACATGGGGCCAAGCCCCATGTGAAAGGGCCTGCACGTCTGCTGTGAAACAGGCGTAAGATTTGGACGCAACAGCGTCATAAAAGTGACGCAGTGATATCTCATAGATTTCACTGCGTCACCTCTACGACCCTTTCTTGCGTCAATACGTCCCTTTTGCATACATTACACCTGACGTAGGAATAATGTGGCGCAGGGGCTTACAAAGTGCCGCATCTACCTAGATGCGCCACTTTGTAAATATGACTGAATAAGGTGCATTTTTTACTGGACTGATGCGTCACAAAAA
Organism: Lissotriton vulgaris; assembly: GCF_964263255.1. NCBI lineage: Eukaryota > Metazoa > Chordata > Amphibia > Caudata > Salamandridae > Lissotriton > Lissotriton vulgaris. Next base: position 841,606,754 of record NC_141691.1, on the reverse strand, counting down.
GTGACGCTCTGGTGGCGTTAAAGTGACGCATGGCTTCATAAATGAAGCCTTCAGTCTTCAACTCCAGCGATGCATCTTTTCTTACCCTTCCACACCCCGTTCCTTTTCAACATTTTCTTTGAATATCCACATTCCCCATATTCACTCTTCTTCTCCTTACTTTCTTTCCCAACACTCACCTTCTTTCAGTCCCCCTACTTCACTTCCTTTCTCCTCTCATACCTTTCTGTTCTTTCTTACTCATTTTCCTTTCCATTATCAATGCACTCCATTTCACTTACTCTTTTTCATTTTTTTAAGAATATAGCTCTTTGATGAGAATTGGAGGTAGTTCTGAAAAGAACTTTTTTTTTCTTCTTTTTTTTAAGAACAGAAACAAAAACAGGGAATGGTAACTGCTCAACAGGAGCAAAAAAACAAAAAAATTAGGGCTGGGAACGGCAGTGATGGTTCTCCAATGCTCGAACCATGAGCAGGACACTTTGCTCCCCATAGGTAAGGAGTTGATTGCAGTATCTGCATCTCAGGATACCATTGTTAAAAGCAGGTTGAATATTCGGCACGAGCTCCTGCGATTGCCCCCTCCCAGAAGTAGTTGCTCCTCCGGTGGATGTAGAGGCCCCATCACTGGGAACCTCTTGTGCCAGAGCCCTGACACTTTCCCGGGCAAAATTCTGGGGGTGCCTCCTCTCCACATGCCGGATCATTGTAAAGTTCCCAAAAGAGTATTTTTTTTTTGGGGTCACCCCGTGACAGGACTTGTTTGCAGATCCTGCACTCCACTTTTGGAGCATTCACCTTTTTTTTGGTTAGGTGGTATTTTAAAAAATTTCCAAATAAAATGCTCCTTCACCTTTGGTTGAGGAGGCTCTTCATTGATGAATTCAGGTTCTTCATCACTGCTGGATTCTCTGGCAGCAATGGTAAACCAAGAAAGATCCTGGAGCAAAAAACAGGTCTTTCAGTCACAAAAGTGAAAGAAGAAGTGAAGGAAATGGGTGGGGATTTCATTCTTTGTAAAAAAAACTGTTAGCAACCAATGAAAAGTGTTATTTTAAGGTCACATGACTTGACGCGCTGACGCTGCGCGCACCGGAGCGCTTCCGGGTGCGCACACGCGGCACGAACGTAGGCGCTTCCGGGGCGCATACGTGGCGCGAAAGTAGGTGCTTCCGGGGCGCATACGCGGCGCAAACGTAGGCGCTTCCGGGGCGCATACGCGGCGCGAACGTAGGTGCTTCCGGGGGCGCTTACGCGGCGCGCCGAAGTGACGTCTTGATAGTTTCACGGAAATGCAAAATTATTTTCATTTCCTTATAAAAAAAAACTGCTTTTATTTGTATGGTACGAAAATTTTTGCGTTATTATTAACTTTTCATTCATATTTTTTTCTCGAACGAAAGTAGCGCTCTGGGTGCGCTTTCCGGAGAGCTTACCGGAACGTGCACCCAGAGCGCCCCAGGAAAAAATGATTTAAAAAAAACAAAAACTTAAAAATTAATACTTACACAAAACAGCTAATTTTTTAAAAAAAACATAGGTTAGAAACTCGATATAGAAAGGAATTAGCATTTAAAAAACCTATGAAATTCACTGAAAAAACCATAGGTTTCACACCAGTTATAGTTAGGAATTAGCATTTAAAAAACCTATTAAATTCACTGAAAAAAACATAGGTTTCACACCAGTTATAGTTAGCTGGAAATTTTACTGACATAAAACCATTGAAATTCCCACGTTATAGTTAGTTGGACTTACTATAACTTGCGCGCCTGCAATGCACTGCTGATGACGTCACATATTACATCACTCATGACATGGTCAGTGACATCACTCATGACATCACTGATGACACCATCCTTGTGACCGAGTGACAGACCTCCTTTCAGTGTAATGTAAGCCTTGAAACACATATTCAAAAATAGTATTTAACATTTTCAAAAAAATGGAGATACCCATACCAGTTACAACAAACAATTCAGTAATTCCACCATCTATATACACATCCACTCATTCACCAACAGTTCTATATAGTCACTCATACATATACTCACTCATTATATGTAGTGATACACCTATACATCCTGTTACACACCGACAGTCATCCAAAAGTTACTCACACACATATTCACACATGCAAAAAAACTATTGAACATCCATTTATTTGCATATACAGCAATACACACAATACCACTTTACTTCTAAGGAAACTTACACCTACTTACTCTCTTAAACAATCACTTATAGAAACACATACTTATTTAAACAGGAACTCTTACAATCTCTCACTCTCACATATACTCACTTATATAAATCAATACTCACATATACTAGATTAAAACATATGTCGTTACTGAAAAAGACAATAGTGAGACAGTTGTTTACTCACTAACATACACATATACACACTCATCCATCAATACAGTTTTGTACATATGCTGTCTTCAAAACACATACAAACAGTGAGTCAGTCACCAACCCATACAGCCACTTATACACAAAGTGAAACACTGATACATACATTTCAATATTTAAAATTTACTTGCTAATATATGTATTCACTAAGATACACTTAATAAGGCAGTTAACCAATCAATTCTTATAAAAACAAACATCCATTTACACACTTATTTAACCATTTATTCTTCCATCGTCCTTTACAAATACATATATAAAACATATATGTTTTTCAGAAAGACACACATTCACTGGATGGTGTCATCAGTGATGTCATGAGTGATGTCACTGACAGTGTCATGAGTGATGTAATATGTGACGTCATCAGCAGTGCATTGCAGGCGTGCAAGTTATAGTGAGTCCAACTAACTATAACGTGGGAATTTCAATGGTTTTATGTCAGTAAAATTTCCAGCTAACTATAACTGGTGTGAAACCTATGGTTTTTTCAGTGAATATATATATATTCACCGAAAAAACCATAGGTTTCACACCAGTTATATTGATGCATATAAGTGAGTATATGTGAGAGTAAGAGATTGTAAGAGTTCCTGTTTAAATAAGTATGTGTTTCGAAAAGTGATTGTTTAAGAGAATAAATATGTGTAATTTTCAATAGAAGTAAGGTGGTAGTGTGTGTATTGCTCTATATGCAAATAAATGGATGTTCAATAGTTTATTTGCATCTGTGAGTATGTGTGTAAGTAACTTTTGGATGACTGTCAGTGTGTAACAGGATGTATAGGTGTATCACTTCATATGATGAGCGAGTATATGTATGAGTGACTATATAGAACTGTTGGTGAATGAGTGGATATATATATAGATAGTTGAATTACTGAATTGGTTGTTGTAACTGATATGGGTATCTCAATTTTTTATAAACATTTAGTTTCTATTTTTGAATATGTGTTTCAAGTGTTACATTACAGTGAAAGGAGGTCTGTCACTATGTCACAAGGATGGTGTCATCAGTGATGTCATGAGTGATGTCACTGACCATGTCATGAGTGATGTAATATGTGACGTCATCAGCAGTGCATTGCACGCGGAAGTTATAGTGAGTCCAACTAACTATAACGTGGGAATTTCATTGGTTTTATGTCAGTAACATTTCTAGCTAACTATAACTGGTGTGAAACCTATGGTTTTTTCAGTGAATTTATTAGGTTTTTTAAATACAAATTCCTAACTATAACTGGTGTGAAACCTATGGTTTTTTCAGTGAATTTCAAAGGTTTTTTTAATGCTAATTCCTAACTATAAATCTCAGTTTATAAGTAAGACTTTTAGCGCACTAGTTGTTCTTTAGAACACTCTGGGACATTCTGACATTAGGCTATATTTGGGCTACATCTGGCTAATATTTTGGCTACATTTTTTTTTTTTTGTCTCTGGTGGCCATCTTTGGGCTACATTTGGCTACATTGGGCTACATTGGGCTCTAACATATATAAAACGCAATGTAGCCCAATATATATTTTTGAAAAGTTAACTTTCGTTAAAACTACTTGAGCATATATCTTGAGACATAGCAAAGGCACATCGGGCTACCAGTCCCTACAATTTCTTCCAATTTTTTTTTTTATTATTATTTTTTTTTATTTCTTTTTTTGCCTTGGTGCGCTCCCGGTGCGCGCCCCAGGGAGTGCACCGGAAAGCGTAATTATATGAAGCGCCCCAGGGCGCCACCGGGTAGCGTCCCGGAAGAGCCATTATCGCGAACGAAAACATGATCGTGACGTATCGCGTAGCCGCGTCTGCGTGAAACGCACGGCGTAAGCGCACCCGGAAGCACTCGAGCGAATACGATCGCGCATCATAAACTTCCGACGCGCTTACACTACGCGACCCGGAGCGTAAGCGCGTCGGGTCATGTGACCTGAAAATAACACTTTTCATTGGTTCATAACAGTGTTGGTTTCATAATAATGAAGCCACTGGTCATGTGACCTGAAAATAACACTTTTCATTGGTTCCAAACATTTTTTTTTCATTCTGATGAAAGACCCCACCTTTTTTCCTTCTTCTGACTTTGTCCTTTGACTGAGGAAGACCTGCTTGTACCTCTCTGTACCATTTTGATCTTTATAATGGCTTCAGTAGCAGCAGCAGCTGGTGCATCTGCACCACCACCACCACCACAACAACCAAAAGGACCACCACAAGATTTCATTGGTGGTCAACAAGAGGAGGAAGAGGAGGAGGAGGAGGAAGAAGGGAGGAGAACATTTCTCCAAGAACAAAATACCCCATACCAGCCCAGACCACACATTATTTGGGAGTTTTTTTCGGTTCCACAGGGGAAGAAAAAGGTAAATGCAGCCAAGGTGACTTGCCTGATCTGTGACATGGAACTTTCTAGGGGGAACCCTAATAAAAAATATTCCTTTGGAAATCACACGATGATCCGCCACATGCAGCGCAAGCATCCTATAAACTATTCTGCTGCAGAGATGAGGGAACTGGCCAGTAACCCTCCCCAATCAACAAGAACCAGCTCAAAAAGGAAGCAACCCACTGCGTCTGCACCAGAGGAAAGTGAGACGATGCCGTGCATTCAGCCCCGATTTGCAGATTTCAGAATCACATGTAAATATTGTGGGAAGACCATCTCCTACGGAGAACAGAGCGTAAAGCTCATCGTCCTTGCTGGGGACAACCACAAATGCCCCAATCAACCCTAATTATTTCTTTTCTTTTTTTTTTCGCTCCAGTTGAGCCATTTTCAATTCCCTGTTTTTTCCTTTCTCCCCTCGAAAAATACAAAAACAATATAAAAGTGTTCTGAAAATCCGAAAAAAGTACAAAATGGTTCAAAAAACATAAACAAAAATATAAAACAACAAAAAGAAGAAAAAAAACAGTTCTTTTTAGAACTACCTCCAATTTAAAAAAAGGCTACATTTTTTAAAAACTCTATTATTCATTTTTCCACATGGTACGCTCCTCGGTCCGTTTCCCGGTGCGCGTACCGGGCGCTCCCCCCGCGCAGATAAAAAAAAATAAAAAAAATGTTTGGGCCCTGCTGGGCCCTTTTATGGCCCCCACATCAAACCTAGGGGGTCAGGGGGGGGGCTATCCTTGCCCCCTTATGGTCATTTCCCCCTTTTTTTTTCCACCTCTTGTGTCTCTATCCTACCGAGACACAAGATGGCGGCCGCTCCGCACTGTTTCGAATGTTTACAGACACCCGAGAGCCAATCAGCTTTCTGTGCGCAAGTCGCTTGGCCTTCCTGGAGCGCTCCCCGGAGCGCGTACCGGGGCGCTGCCATAGATATATATATTTTTTTTAACCTAAATTACTCAAAATCCACTGGAGCACATATCTTGAGACATAGCAAAGGCACATCGGGCAACCAGTCCCTACAATTTTGCCAAGTTTGGTGTAAATCCATTCAGCCGTTCGGGCTAAAAGTGAGGTCGACCGCCCTATGGAAATTAACATGGGGAAAGCGCGTTTTGGGACCCCCCTTTTATCTCAGCCCCCGCTTGACGAATCCCCCCCAAACTTTCAGGAAAGGACCGGAGCTCATAGAGGCCATTTTGAGGAAATTTTCAGGCAGATTCGTCAACCGGCGCCAAAGTTATTTCAAATAGAATTTTGAGATTTAACATTGAAAAAAATCCTAACTATAACTACCTACTGGCGACTGGTAGGTAATATATATATATATATATATATATATATATATATATATATATATATATATATATATATATATATATATATATACATATATATATATATATATATATATATATATATATATATATATATATATATATATATATATATATATATATATATATATATAGAGAGAGAGAGATAGAGAGAGAGAGAGAGAGAGAGAGAGAGAGAGAGATTTATATATTTTCTCTCTCTACAGTGACATTTTTGCTTGTGAAAACATCCCTTCTACGTGCACCCTGCAAAGTTTGAGAGTGTGCCATTCCTTTTTCAAGTCAGCCCTTCCCTTCGCTGGAGTAAACCGCTGAACATTTCCACAAATAGGAGTTGGTTAAACAGGATGTCCCCTTGTCTAGGTGACTCAAACTCTCGAGGAACACCCTTCCTTGGTACTCCCACTTGATACCTCATTGCGTGGAATGTACTACTGCATACTTGTATTCAGCCGTGGTGCACGATTTCACAACAGCAAAACCATTTACAGTTACCAGGCCTCAGATTTACTAAGCTGTTGCATTGTTTCTGCGTCATGCAAGGAGACGCAAGGCAACACAAGGGCTTAAGTGATATTTACAAAACTATGCCAAGCCACCTTGCGTGCCTTTTGTGTGGCTTAGTAAATAAGGCTGCCTTGCGCTTCTCTGCATTGGGAAGGTGTGCCATGGGTGGAGCGTGGGTCTTCCTACTCATCCACCTATGGGTTTTGGTGCATTCTCAGATTTACTACGGGTAGTAAACCTGTAAATAAGTAAAAAGTACTGGAACATTACAGCAGAGATATAACGATGAGAAATATGTTTATTTCTCCTCGTTATTTCTTCTTTTTACATGTGCTGCATTCTGCAGAACACATACAAAGAGGAAAATTATTCGAAGGATTGTTTTTTTGTGCAGGAAGGTGCATCATATGTTAGTAAATATGGCACATTCCTGATCTCTACATTCGACACAGATCAGCACAGCAACATGTCTTGCTGCGTTGCGTTGCATCAACTGTTAGTAAATCTTGCCCCAGGTATCCTTTTGTGGATTCCTGACATGCATTCATTGGAGCCGATTTGTATCATAAATGTAGGTGTTGCACGCAGTTCAAAATCTTAGTGTTGCAATCCTTTGGCCACAAACACACCCCTCCAATCACACACTCTTTGGGCTAGAAGGGTCAGTAGATATGGGGTAGCTGACCAGCTCTTTATAGTCAGTGGTATCACTTCCGCAGGGGAAGTGGGGTATGGTGACCTGGGGACTGAAAATACCTTGCACCATCTGGCTCCTTCTCTGGACGATTTTGTGATAGTTAATCAGATGGTCAGCCACCATAGGTCTTAACATTGCTGGCTGCCCAGTGGGTGACCCTCAAATAATCCACTGCCTTGTTAATAACCTGCAGGCAGATGTTCTCAGCACAAGCATGTGTAGTCTTAGTCATTGGTTCATGGTAAATTGTAAATTGATACCTGTATAGCGCACTACTCACCCGCAAGGGTCTCAAGGCGCTTGTACGAATACCGCTGTGGAACCCATCCTGGCTTTCCCTGTGAGGCGTCCACTCCTGGGCACTCCCAAGGTGGAGGCCAGGCATCCTTAGCGTTGTGGGGGCCGTTGTGGAGATTAAGCAAGCTATTGCCCAGAGTTGCAGAGTGGGACTCCATGATTGGAATAGGCACAGAGGCGAGAATTATCAGGTCCGTGGAATTTTGAGCCCAAGACCCGCCGAGGCGGGGAATTGAACCCTGGTCCCGGGCTAGACCTCTGCATCAGAGTCTGCCGCTCTAATCATTGAGCCACACTTTTCCTTATGGTCTCATAATACTTTTCATGTATTATACAGCTTGTTTAGTTTGTGTGTTTTTCTCTGAGACATAGGTGCTATGTAAGTTTATGGCTTTAAATGGCTTGTGAAGTGGACTTTGTGCCTTTAGGGACTTTTCTGGGCTCCCTTGAGGTTTTGTTGCTCATCTTGAGTGGACAGTTTCAACCATGCTTACAAGTAGATTTGGAATGAGCCCCTGAAGGCTCGGACCATGTTCAAGCCAAAAGCTTGGCTCAGGCTCAGCTCAAGGTCCCCTTTTGGACACTCGAGCCTAATGTGAGCTGACCTTTCATATGGCTCCTCTCTGGCTCTAATCTCTTGCACCAGGAGTTAAAGACAAATAATTAATCTTTGATATAAAACAGGAGAGAGAAAGAAGTATCCAGCTGATGACTGAATTGTACAATGTGAAACAAGAAAATATGGCCTCACTTTACCAACTTGTTTTAACCGAGGTGAATTTTTTAGTTCACCTTCCCTTCTTTTTCTTCATTATAACACATGAAAGCTCCCTGTAATATGTGTTTGTGCTGTACAAAAACTTCCTTGTGTTTGGATTTAATAGACTATAATGTTGCTCTGTGATAGGCTGCATATGACAACATTCTTGCCTCTCAGTTCACTAATGGAATGATCGTCAGGGTGCTGGGGTGAGGCGGATGAATGTTTCTAGGTTCACGCTTAAAAACACTTTTAAGAAATGCCTTTCAGTGAGTGCAGTAATGTAAGCTGATAGGCTAAGCTTTAGAAACGCTTCTGCTTGCTATGACTAACTATGCTAAGACAAAGCTTTGGGAACGCTTCCTCAAGCTAAAGAAATACCCTTTTTAGGTCTCGGCTAGCGTAGTGCGTGGTGCGATTTAATGACTTGGAGTAGCGAGGTTAAGCCCTGCCCCTCTTCTCCATTGGCTGGCCTCCTAAACGGTGGCCAGCCGTTGGAGAAGAGGTCCCAGTGACGTTCTTGTTTTGATCTAAGCCCCGTCCTTTTCAGAATGAGCGGCGTGTTTTTGACTTTCTTTCTCCCCTCTTGTACGTTGGCTGGAATGTAGACAACAGTCAAAAACACGCCCCCCAGTCTGAAAAGGACGGGGCTTCGAGAGAAAGAAATACGTCCTCGCAGTGCAGGCATCCACCTCTCAGCGCAGTTTGGACGGAATCAGAGGTAGGCGCTAAGACATGGCTTGCGGCGTTTCCCAACCTTTGTTGATATTTTACGGCACTTGCTGAATGAGATTGCCTGCAGACGTCCGAGATTAAACGTCCGTAGTTTTAAATCTCAGCAAAGGAATACATGTTTTTGTAGATCTGCAATCAAAAGATTTGAGGTAAACTCTATATACAGAACACGTTGCTGTTGTGAAAGCGCTGTCCTTTTGGGCTCAGAAAGAGCGTGTCAACCATTCGGTTGTGGACTTTGAAATGCCATGTTTGTGTTCTGCAGGAGACTGTCCGGGCGTGAGACCCGTCTCCTGGCATGCAGCAGGCACGGGACGTGTGTTGGTTGAGGTGGGAGTGGGACCTTTACTTCCAAAATTATACAAGGGGGGTTTTCAGGACAGACACGAGGTGGGTTTGAAATAGATGTAATGGAAAGAACTGCGAAAGTTAAAATGTAAATAACGTTCTGGGCGTCCACGTTCCGGTCTGTGGATAATTCACAGTCATGGTTTCCGAGGAGAGGCGAGCCGGGGATATTAATAACATCCATTTGCACAGAGGCGCGAGCACCAGCCCTTTGCCCCCCGCACCTCAACTCAACGCTCCGCATTTCATCGACATAGGATCGTTAACAGGCTGAATCTTAGTGTACGCCGCTTGGGCTTATGGGCTCGAGAGAATATACACTTTGAGGAATTGGGACATGGACTGCACTTCTAGTTAAAGCACGCAGACTAAGGAGTTTGTTTCAGGCACACAGACTGCGTGACGGGTCACTCAGCCTGCGAGGAGCTTTGTGATGCATATGCACTGTGAGCGTAGGTGCTAGACAGTGAAGAGTGCTTTGGCACAGAATGCGTGAGACCTTTAGTTACAGACCTGTGGCCCGTGCGTTACAAAGACTGTGAGGATCTTGAGCCGGTGGTAAATGACTGCGTTAAACCCTTCGGTAAAGAGAATACCACGCAGAACAGCACAGGGTAATTCAATATCTGTGAGAACTAATACAAGGCTCCTCCACTTGGGGAGGGGCACCTCTGAGCACAACTTCGGGGGACTCAGACGGTCTTATTCCATATGTCTGTGGATCAACATAAGTTCATTCCAAAAAGTTCATTCCAAAAGTACCATGTAGTTCATCCAACGTGTGAAATTTATTAAACTTATTGCAAATTCATAGTTTAAGTAGCATCACGATGTTCAAAAGATTCTGGATGAATAATGCGATGTGACACATATTAGCAAATCCCGATGCATTTCGGGCACCGCCCTTCCTCAGGGGATTACTCTACAAGCAAACACAAAAATCTACGTATCAGTTACATAACCTCATCTTCACATTAAAACAGAAGCGATTAACAGGTCTCCAATCACACGAAAAGTAGTCAGACAGATAAGGTAAAGAAAAAGAAAAAGACGGTGCTATAACAGTAAAGAAGTGAATCGAAGATAGGAAAAATGTAGACTAGCCCGTGAAATAACAAGAGATCTGTGTTGATAACTAACGCCGATGAATCCCAGGCTGGCGAGAGGTCACCCAGTGAAAGTAACCCCCCAGTGTCAAAAAACATTATTGCGTGTTAGCAGTGTGAAACAAACAACAGACCCACACTCAATCGTGAAATGTGACGATTCAAACTATGAAGTCCCGGAAGGGTACTTACAGTGTCAGAACTTCGTTAGAACTCCGCGGAGTTCCGCATCAGAAAGGTGAACCGAGCCCACAACTACGCGGGCGTATAAGTGTGTACAGGGTGATCAACACCGAAGAAGGACTAACAAAGTATAGCCTGTATGTGGTCGCCATCTTGTAACGGGCAAGGTAAAGAAAAACGGAACGTGAAAAGAAGGGAAAGAGAACCAAATAAACCAAAAGGTAAAACATGTATCAGAAGTCATCATGTAATCAACGAATAATAATAATAACAAGAAATGATGGGAGCATGTTACAGGTAACATAAGAATTCCATACGGTCGTTCAACCCATGGGGCACCATTGTGGACATGAATCGGATCCAAAAGTTCTCTCTTTTAAGTAAAGTGTTCTTGTTGTTCTGGGTAACCTTCACTTGTTCCAATATTTGGAATTTCAACTGAGCAGCATTGTGTCGGTTCTCATGAAAATGTGTCGCCACTGTGGACTTAAAGTTCAAGGTTCGAATGTTACTTTTATGTTCTAGGATCCTCACACGGATCTTTCTTTCGGTGTGACCTATGTAACATTTCCCGCAGGGACATTTCAGTAGGTATATGACATTACTGCTGTTGCAGGTGGCATTGACTCGGAGTTTAATCGGGTAACCTTTCATCGGGTGGTTGGTAGTGTTCCCCTGGATACAGTTATTACAATTGCTACAATTGTAACAAGGTCTTAGACCCTTGTATGTGATTTGTGTGTCTGAGATGTTGGGTTTGGTCAGGATTTCTTTGATGTTTCTACCTCTAGTGAAAGCAAACATAGGGGGTTGGCTGAACAGTCCATTAAAATCAGGTTCCATCGTCAAGATGGGCCAGTGTTTACGGATGATGCGTTGAAACTGATTCGAGATCACTGAATATTTGGAGACTATCACCACACGATCTGTGTGTTTTTTCGGTTTAGTTTGAAGGAGGTCTCTCCTTTTCATTTTCTCACTTCTGAACATTACAAATCTACAACTTTTTAGATTTACCTGCTGTGCGAGTTCCATTCTCTTCGTAATTCAATATCTGCACAGTTTTTCACCTATTCCAAGAGGTGTAAACTCTTAATAGGAGTAAAGAGGCAGAGACGCCTAAAGAGTAAACGCGGCTGGCCGACGTCTCTGCCCATGCACTCCTGACTCATGATCCGAACCTTCAGTTTATACTCTCCTGGTTAAGGCACGCCTCAAACTCCCACCGTCTAACCTCTTTCAAAACCTGACAGCTCCAATGCGTAGAGCTTCAGTAAAGTGCCATAAACCTACTGTTGCTTGTATGTGCACCCTTCTATGCCGCCCTTAACAGATACCCCACTAGCTGGTAACAGCGCCATACAGCGCTATATAAAGAAATAACTTGACAGCAGTCCCCTTGTCAGCCGCTCTATCGGCCCCCACCAATGTCTGTGCCACCTGCGCCCCAGAAGCAACTCGGTACGGTGCTGATGCATCACCAGCCCCAACTCCACCCTCCAACTCCACCCTCCAACTCAAACTCAACCCTCCAACTCAAACTCAACCCTCCAAATCAAACTCAACCCTCCAACTCCACCCTCCAACTCCACCCTCCAACTCAAAACCCACCCTCCAACTCAAACTCCACCCTCCAACTCCAACCTCCAACTCCACCCTCCAACTCCACCCTCCAACTCAAACTCCACCCTCCAACTCAAACTCCACCCTCCACTACTCTACTCTACTACTCACTCTACTACTCTCTCTACTACTCTCTACTACTCACTATCTACTACTCTCTACTACTCTCGCTACTACTCTCTACTACCATCTACTACTCACCCTCTACTACTCAACTCTACTACTCTCTACTACTCACTCACTACTACTCACTCTTTACTACTCACTCTCTAATACTCTCACTACTCACTCGACTACTCTACTACTTACTCTACAACTCTCTAAAACTCACTACTCACTCTACTACTCAATCTCGACTACTCTCTAGTACTCACTCTACTACTCGCTACTCACTCTTTACAACTCACAATACTCACTCTTTTAATAACTCTTACTCTCTAGTACTCACTCTAATACTCTACCACACACTCTCTACTACGCACTCTCTACTACTCACTCTCTACAACTCACTATTACTCACTTAACTATTCACTCTTTACTACTCACTCTTTACTACTCACTCTTTACTACTCACTCTTTACTACTCACACTTTCCTACACACTCTTTACTACTCACTCTCTAATACTCTCTCTACTGCTCTCTACTACTCCCTCTACTACTCTACTACTTACTCTACAACTCTCTAATACTCCCTACTCACTCTACTACTCACTCTCTATTACTCACTCTACTACTATCTACTCACACTCTACTATTCACTATACTCACTACTCACTATAGTACTCTACAACTCTCTACTACTCACTACTACTAACACCCTATTAATAACTCTATTACCCTCTAGTACTAACTCTAATATTCTACAACACACTCTCTACTCCTTTACTACGCGCTCTCTACTAATCACTCTATTACTCACTCTACTACTCACTCTCTACTACTTACTCTACTTCTCACATTCTACTACTCTCTACTCTACTCACACTCTACTAATCACTCTCTACTATCTACTATTCACTATCTACAATTCTTCTAACTCTATACTACTCGCTCTACTACTCTCTACTACTCTAATCACCACTACTCTCTACTACTCTACTACTCATTCTCTACTACTCACTCTCTCCTACTTTCTACTCTCAAATCACTATACCACTTGCTCTATCTACTACTAACTCTACTACAAGTATTCACTACTCACATTTGCGAGAGATTAAACTATTGGCATTGTAAATGGCAATGCCATTTATTTATCTTTTTTCAAAAACAACACATAGAGAAAAATGTGTCATTTACAATGCCAACAGCTCTAACTTTTGCAAAGGCGAGACCGTTGCATTGTAAATGCTTGTTTTAATTTTGAAGAGACTATTCCACATTTCACATGCTGTTTGTTTCACGAGTTACATGGCAAACGTTTTTATAGCTCGGCTCCTGCACAGGCTCCAGACCCTTGGCTCCGCTGTGACTCACCTCACCCACCTCTACCTATGAGGTGCATGAACATTATTAAAGTGCCTTGTTAGTTTGCAGCATCGACAATGCTTAAGTGCCTCGAAGTAGCAGTAATTTAGAATCTGCAATGAGCATTTGAAAACATCCTGCCTATGCTCTGGGGCATAAAGGCGCCAGGAGTTATACGGCTGTGCCACATCACATAACACTAACATAATTTGCAAGTCGAACTTGACATGTTTATTCATAATAGTTTGCTCTGCCTCCTAATGAGGCAGCATGCACAATGATGCAACCGGGGCCTCCCTCAACACGAAATTCCCTGCAAGAAGTAGAAGCAAATGACACGTATTAGCGCGGGTACACACTGGTGGAGTAACCAGGCGCTCTACAAATGGCAAAATAAATAAATAAACATAACACAACTCAACAGATCATTGCATAGTCATAACTTTTCAGTGAAAGGTTTGCTGCTGTGCAGGAGAAGAGGCCCCAGTACGATGGCTTAAATGGTACTCATTGGTAAGAGCTTCACACAAAATCTAAAGAATGCAGAGAAATGCAACAAAAAACTTAAAATGTGAGTATTGACAAAAGCAACATGCCTGTAATACCTTAGTCTGGCCCTCTATGAATGCCAGATGAGTCCCAGCTTCTACCATACAGGCCATTCTGATTCACAATTTTCCAAGGCGGTGCTTTAACTCCTTCCGTGCTCATGGCGAGCTGAGCTCGTCATGAGTTGTGCCGCTCACATGCTCATGACGAGCTCAGCTCGTCATGTAATGCGGCTTTTTGAAAAAAGCTGCACAGCGCGAAAAAAGCCGCCGCACGCATGTGGTTAAATTGGCCTGAGCCAAATTTTTGCTACACTGGTGTAATCTTGCATATTTTACGGAATTTTGCAGTACGCTTGTTATGCAAAATGATCGAAATTACTCAATTTCAATCCCCTTGCAATATAGCTTGTATTCAGGTAAATATCCTTTAGTGGGAGCACAGCAGCATCGTGATCAAACAGAGCGGAAATACTGTTGTTCATGTCAGGCATCATTTTCAGCGATCTTTTTTTTGTTGCGCAAAATGTGTCCTTGCACAGTATTTTGTATAATTTCACACGATTTTTCACAAATTTCAAGTAATTTCCACATAGGAAAGTACACGAATTTCGCACCCTCCCACTCAAATGGAACTTTTTTGAGAACTGAAAGGTAGTTCTAGTACTTGTTCTCCAATTATATATACTCCTTAGCAGATTTAGGTGCCACATAGAGCAATGAAGCTCATTGACATGTGTAGCACTCTTCTCGATTTCTTATTTTTTTGTGAAGCTTGCGTTTTGTTGGTCTAACGACGTGGAGGCGCACCCATCGCAATAAGACCTGCACTAACAGGCTGTGTAAGAACTGTTGGGGAAGAAATCTTCACCCAAGTAAGCCTTTCTCATAAAGTTGCTTGCAGATTCTAAGGAGTCGTTCATTCTCTTATCGGCCAAAATAACCCAGACCAAGAGAAAGAACAACACCACTGTAGCAAAAAAGGCCACCTTTATTAAATAAGATCAGGCAATTATATCTCAATTTCCATAACTCATATCACATGTATAAATTTCCGAAACCATAGAATTTTGAACTTATGCCGAAACCATAAATTTCATTTTGAACATATTTCTTTATAACTGTTTATATCAAAAACCTTTCATATATTTCATTTTATTAATTCACCCAATATTTCAAAACATTTCACTTTCTTTCTTTTTTCTTTTCTTTTTCCCCCATTCTGATCTTCCCCACCCTCTCTCATGAAGGACAATCAATGTCCGCTCTAGACATTGACCTCCCCCTTTTTCGCCACTCAGGAAAAACGCCAGTTTTTCCTGACCCCACCCTACTGCAAATATCATAAATGTATGTCAAAAGTACCTTTTTAATCATGACCAACTCCTGGTGAAACCCACAAATCAACGTTCAATTCATTAGACAACATATCACGTATCTCAAGTATGTAGTAAGCCATTCCTAATTGAGTTAGGTGAACTCCATCCTCTCTGAACAAATGACCTTCTTTGCCAGTGATGTTATCATGCTCAATTGTCAAAATTCCCATACTTACGCAAAATATTTTCATTGCCCTATTCAGTTTTTTCCGTGCTTTCTCCATGGCACTGTGGTTCGGAGCATTCCTCCATTGCTTCCTGAAAATAAATTCAGTCCATACCAATCTGGTACCTAGCCAATTACCTTTAATTACTGCTAAATCTAATTACATTTTCTTTATTAAACTGAGACCAGACAAAGAAACTAAGTCGTTTTCTCCTAAATGGAGTATCAACATTTCTGGACCACCTCTGTCATATCGAATTCGAGTGAGCAATGGAAACAGATTATCCCATCTCATCCCTCCTTTACCGCACCAGTAAAGTTCATATCGATCGTTGGGTATGCCCAGGTTCCTTCCATAAATCTGGTTGTCTGCAAAGATCGCAGCCTACTTGACGAATGAATGACCTACGATCCATATTTGCTTTTTATTTGAACATAAACCACGAATATCACCTAGGTAAAAGAAAAATGTATATCAGCAAAACAAAACAAGAACCATGAAAAACTTCTGTCATGTTTGTATTGTTTTTAAAAAAAAAAATTTTTAATTTCTTTACGTATCACAACAAGCAGATCTCCATCTACCTATTCTCCTGATCATCCCCCAACCTAGACCCAATCTTGCTGCTTCTGATGCTGATCCTATTCTAAAAGAATGTGTTGCAAAATTTGACGGGTCCTCTCCCAGCAATAATAAAGCTTTTCTCATTACCACCAACAGTTGATGACTAGTTATCTTCACCCTCGTTTTATGAACAAAAATCGGGCCTACTGAAAACTCTTTTGAAAACCTGAAAACCCTCCATTCACCCACTGGACAACATCCCTGTATATTAATGGCACTCAGGTGAATCCACACTCCACGCCCCATCTGATCAGTTTTAGACTTTTTTAACCAAATTCGTAACCTGTCCCCCTCTAAAAAGACCTCCTTGCTGTCTAGACCCAATTCTTCCCAAACCCAACAATTCTGAGACTCGAAATGCCCCGAAAAATACCCAAATCATACATAAACGAAACATTCTAACTTCATGCGTATCGTAACAGGCCTCTGGCAGCTTCAACAACAAACGCTGCAATAACTAAAAAGGAAATGGGAGCTCTCCCTTTCGTTATCTTGAGCTGTTCCTTTTTTGCAAGCCTTTTAACATTTTTTTAACTAATATATCGTCAATGGGGTCAAAACCCCAGTACAAATGACCGTAAAAAGAGACCCCAGCCAATTTGCCTGCAATCGTGGAATTAAAGATACTCTTGTCCACACTCGCCCCAAGAAGACCACTGTTCAAACTACCAAGACATTGTGGGACCTCCCCCCTGTAACTGGACACTATCGATGTGGCACATGCGTCGTATGTCCACAGACCATCCAGGGCAAGTCCATTACCCTTAACAACAATTTCACATGGACTTACAGCAAGCATACGAATTGCAACAGCTCCAGGTGCATATATGCCCTGATCTGTCCTTGCAATTGTTTGTACATAGGGATGACCATGCGCCCGGTCAAGCAAAGGATAATGGAACATAACAGTAACATTTGATGTCATAAATCTCACACCAAATTGTATGACCACTGCAAGGATAAGGAACACCCTCCTGAAAGCATTCGATGGACTGTGATTGAATCTCTACCACACCTTAATCAACAAGCACTCTTCAAGCATGAACAAAGATGGATACATCGACTGCAGTGTGAAACGTTGGGTTTAAATGACGGGGTGCCCTGGACGACTCTCGCCAGATAGTCAGGAGTTTGGACATGTTGTCCACGTTTACTTCCATTTCTGTGCATTCCCTGTCAACAATACACCTGACCCCATTCCAAGATGGCGCTCACACTGACGCGCCCGGTTTGCGCAGTCCTTCACCGACCCTTCTCTCTTTTCACCTCTGTGTACCGTCGCTTAGCAACTGGACGGACACACCCTCAATATGCGCGCGCTGCCTCCCTCATTTAAGCCCGGAAACGATCTGATCAACCATGCCGGCTGTACAGACCGTTGGTTTCCAGTGGGAGGGGTAGGTGCAGAGCAGCTTGCCTGCAGCGACGTAAGAGGTAAGGTGTTGGGCGGGTATGTTATCAGCTGTTTGGATTGACGTAGTGTCATCTTCACAATCTGCCCTGAGTAGCCCGGATCGATTTTCATGTCCGTCTGATTCCCCTGTGGGCGTCTGCCCTTTTTCTCTCCCCCCATAGGACTTCCTCATTCGCTGCCGGCCCCACTTGGACGGCGCGTGAGGTTTCCAGGAGGAAACATTAGGGGTGAGTGCGCCGACACTGGAGAAAACGATCCGATAAATGCCACATGGCTTTGTAAAGGGCCCCTGTACTCGGTCTCCCGCCTCTCTCATGATCAGAGTCGGGCATATATGCAACCCCACGGCGTACTAATCGTTATGACCATTGTACCGGTGCACAGATTGATTATTCCCTACAGAGTGTCAAACTACGACCGTTTCCGGTTTTACTGTGTGGCTTTCTCACTACTTTTAAGCATAAAGATTCGAACCTATCACGTTTGGCTGGCCAGTGTCACACGCCGCCGCATCTCCTCGAGGTGTATGATTGAACACGCGTCCTGCCACGTGATGACCGACTGCATGATGTAGGCGGCAGTGTTGATTTTACGACATGGTTTAAAGCACACCAGTCATAATAAACTAGCACGCCACCATTGTTTAGTGCGAGCACCTTCCACGCACTCACCTGATTTAATTGAATTCTGACTCTCTCTCTCTCCCACGATAACACTTGATGCTGTCAATGTTTGGGCAGAGCCATTCACTGGGTACGCATGTTTTGGATATCATGCACACAAACACAGATAATATGTCACTGGTAAGTTAAAGTAAAGGTGCCATTATCCGTGTCTATACTGTTGTCTCTCTTTATTCTTTTTCAGTTCCCAGGAGGCCCCCTCTGTGGAACCATTACGATACGACACTGCCTCAGGTCGTATACTGGTGTCCTGCAAAACTTAGAGGACCCGAGTAATTTATGAGCACCCAGGTCCTGATGAATCGCCCTTAGGGCGTGAAACATGTTGACCATTTCTTGCACTTTAAGGGTCGAGTAAGGGTTGGTTCCATTACTTACCACCCCTTAGTACCCCTGTACCTTTTTACTGAAGCAGGAAGCCTGACTATTAAAACATTCACCAACAGGACTTCCCTGACTTCTTTTAACCTCACTACCACGCTCACGATTACACTCCCTTAGGCCCCTCACACACACACACCCGCTGGCCCAGAATAAAAGATCTCCATCAAAAGTGCAGCTTCCATCGCTGCCCGACGGGCATTGCACCGCCAGCCTGCCGAAGGAGCAGGGTACCGATGATGAGGCTGGACGACTATCGACTGGGGCTACAGCTGTAGTCCTGTCGGTAGCCTGTGTGAGGTACCTTTACATTCTGGAATATGGGTCTACACCGCACACTTGAGACCCTCACTTCACCCTTTGTCTAGATTGAGTGAGAGAGAATTACTGGTTGAGCTAATTTTCTAGAGCTCTCCTGGGGGAACTCTGTACACTTCTTATTGTTTACTGTTGTCAGGACAAGTACATTGGACCCCCTTAAAAATTGTCCAACCTTCTTTCCCCTTGTTTGATATCACTCATTGCAATCGTGGAATGGCAAAGACCTTTTGAAATTAACATTAGGACAAAATCTAGCACAAAAGGGATGGACTCCTCATCACGCGGTACATTAGGAACATCTTTCCCATAACTTAGAAATTCTTGCCAAGCCAGCCTGTAAGTCCGTAGAGTAGCCGGCGCAATAGACTGTTCCACCAGCTGCACGATTCTCAGTCCCCTAGGGCCCAGACGCTGTGAGGAATTGGAGTTTTTGAGCTTGCCGCTCCAGGGGCCAGGGACCGAAATCTTTCCCACTGGGAACGAGAAAGCGTATCGGCAATCATGTTATTCACTCCTGGAATAAGCTTTGCCTTGAAAACAATGTTCAGTCTGAGGATAAACAACATAAAAGCCCTCAATAAGCGCAAAACCCTCAGATCTTTTGCCTTTTGCCTATTGACCAGGTTGACCACTGACATGTTGTCCACGTGAAACAAAATCGTTCTATTGCTCAGCTCAGGACCCCACACCATCAGTGCCACTAATAAGGGGAACAACTCAAGGAACTATGCTGCGGCCTTGTGTCTTCCAAGACTCTGGCCATTCCTCCGCGCACCAGGGCCCACCCCAAAATATTCCAAAACCATGCGCACCTGAAGCATCTGAATAGAGTTGTACCTGCCACATCATGCCTTCTTTAATGAAATATAATGAAACACCATTAAAATCCTCAAGAAAAAGTAGCCAAATCCTCAAATCTTCCTTGACGCTCTTTGTCAACCTAATCCTGTGATGCGGCATGGTAGCTCCTGACATTGCCATACCTAGCTGTCTACAGAAAGTTCTGCCTGCTCTAACTACTCTGCAAGCAAAGTTTAAATACCCTAACACGCGCTGAACCTGCCTCAACTGTAATTTGTCTACCTTTAGAGCATCCATTACACACCTCTTAATTTCTTCTAGCTTGTCCTGTGGAAGTCTAGCCAACTTAGGTCCAGCAACCAGCTATTACTTCAGGTTCCTAGACATTACAAGACCAGACAGGGAGGTCGTGCCCTTTCCATTATGGGCCCGCGCCTATGGAACAATCTTCCCCTTTCCCTCAGAGAGTGCCCGAGCCACCTAGCTTTCAGGAAACGCCTAAAGACAACTTTATTCTAGTTGGAGCGCTGCTCGACCTGTTCTTCACAGCACCGCGCGGAGATACACCTTCGGGTGTGATGCCGGCGCGTTACAAGCCCATAAATAAAATAAATAAATAAACATAACTGACGTATCAATTTCTATGCCCAAAAAAGTGATCGTAGTATCTGGGCCCTCTGTTGTATCTGCCGCTAAAGGTACTCCAAAATCCGCTTCCATATTCTGAAATGACGTCAATGCTGCTTTACAATCTCCAGACTGTGCCCGGCCCATGAACAAAAAATCGTCCAAATAATGACAAACCTGTCCTGATGTATAAACCTGCAGAAACACCCATTGCAAAAACGAACTGAATAATTCAAAAACGGCACACGAAACTGCACAGCCAATAGGGAGCACTTTATCGAAAAAGAAATAACCATCAAATTGCATCCCCATCAACTCAAAGTCTGCCGGGTCGATTGGAATCAACCTGAATGCAGCTTGTATGTCGCATTTTGCAAGTTCTGCTAGGTTTCCCAGCCCCTTGACCATTTTCAATGCCTCATCCACTGTGGTATATGACACAGACGTGTCTTCTGCAGCAATAAAATCATTAATAGACATGCCCTCTGGCCATGAAAGATGTTGTATCATCCTATATTTCCCAGGTTTTTTCTTGGGAATGACTCTTAATGGTGAAATGATCAAGTTTTCAAAAGGAATTTGGCAAAAGGAGCCTGCCACCCTGCCTAGCCCTACCTCCTCCCATAACTTTTGCTGCACCACTTCTGGGAATTCTTTCGCAGACCGCAGATTATCTGCCCAACGTTTGACTCTGGGGCCCTGGTAACTAATTCTGAAGCCTTCTTTAAACCCCCAATACAATTTTGCTCCCGCTGATCTGTCTGGATAACTATTCAGCCATGGAACCAACAATTCCCATTTAATTGGGGTAAAGGTTTTTTGGTAAAGGAGGGAGTGGATCCCCTCTTCCCCTCGCTGGTTGACCTTGCTCTGGAAATCTGTGTCCCATCCCCCCTGGCGCAGCTGTAAAACATTGCGGGAGCGCATGCCTACCCCCACATTGAGAGCATTCGTGTTTGAAATGGCAGTATGGTCTGTTACAGTAGCCCCGGTTATAATTCCAACATGCCCCAGTTCCGCTGGTCTGTCCTCTAGCCACTGACCCCGCCCCTCCCTGGGCGGCGCGCCCAAAAAAGGGCCGGTACGCCACTGGCAGACCACTAGCTGTGTGTGTAGTGGCTGGAGGGTGGGAGGATGACACCCACTGAAGCCATAGTTCAGCATCAATGTCCCCCCATGGCCAATCTACAGAAATACTCACCCTGGCCCTAAACTCCTCGTCATAATTTAACCAGGAAAAACCGCCAAAATGCATGTGGGCCTTTCTCACGACGTCCATATACTTAAATATGGATACCGCTCTGTCTGGGTACCTCTCGCAGTATATACTGGCAAATATCAGAAAGGCTGATGTCCAGTTGTCTATACTACGAGGGACTCTAGGACACCTCGCTAGTTCCAGTTCCTCCTCTTTAGTACCTTCCTTTGCCTGAAGGTCGCGGTGTAACAAGCGAAACACATCTACATACTCATGCTGCCATATTTTCTGCTTGGTTTTTATACTCAAACGGGAGCCCAACGGCATCGCCAACCCCATATAAGGCAGTCTCTTTGGCACACTTAACACTTCTTTACCTACTTCCTGTGGTGTATTTTGACCCTCGCCCCCAAGCTTCTCACCTGTTGTGGAACCTACCACCTTGTTTTGCATCACCGACTTTTGTACATTGTCCCCTGCTAAAATGTCTTTCCCTTTGGGTGGGACTACATCCTATGCCCCCCACCAGCACTGCTTACCCTTTGTTAACTGCTCTTCTCTCCTCTGGAATTCGGTTTCAGAAATCCGCTCGTGATTCTCCCGTACCAAGGGTGCCGCATCTTCTCTTGAAACCTGAAATGATTTAGCAGATGTTGTTGCTCTACTCCCCCGCCCCTTATTTCGTTTTTTGTGTGACAAGTCCTCCGACTCATCCCAAACATCCTCCCCACCATTCTTCTCCAGATTCCCTGGTAATTCACTTATCTGATCCCTCTGTGGATACAACACTTGCTGACTTCCTCCTGGACGTTCCCCATCCCCGACCCCACCATCATAAGTATTCCAATTCAAAGTAGACCCTCGCTCTAAAAGCCTGCCCACTCTTGATGAATCCGCTGAAAATCCAACCTTAAAACCACTGCGATCAGCGGCCGCCAGACTTAACTCCTCTGCTCCATGAGATGATCCTTCCCTGCCGGTCTTCTTGTTATCTTTACCACAGCTAGATACATTGCTCCGAAGGACTTCTTTCCGTCGCCCCTTAACGAAAGCACTGTCTTTATTGTAGGACTTGCTGGCTGTGCCTCGGTGGCTGTCCACCGCCCTGTCATGTCCCACCCAAACCCATTGCCCACCCAACAGTTCTCCCAGCTCTTCTTCCTCCGCTCCGAAACCCGCAGGCGCCTGTCGAGCTACTGTTGAGCTACTGGAAATAAATACTCCCTGTTGAAATGTGTATTTTCCAACCCATTGTCATACATAAATTCCAGAAAACCCTCCTGATCTCCTTCCAGCTGCAAACTTGCATCCTCTTGCTGGCTAATGTCCACCTCCCAGTCGCCTGCTGACTCTTGTTCAGCCACTTGTCTGTCTTGTGAGGTGAATTGAAAATTCAGTACAATGTCAAACTGGCCAGCTGGTGTCATGCTCCCTGACTTATTTGGGTCTTTTCAATGGAAGAAAGGCGGTAAATTACACTGCCTCCCCTCCACTACCTCAGTTTGTGTCTCTCCCTCAAAAGGCTCTTCGTCGCTAGCACTTGAGTAATCTACTAGCACCGTGGCAGGAGTATCAATTGCCTCTGACAAAACTGCCCCTTCTCGTTCTTCTCTGCCATGCTCTTGTACACACACTACATTCTGTGGTACACTAAATACAGCAACCGGTTTAGGCCTGGTTGCCTTAAAAGATAATGCTCCAGCTCCTCTCCCCCCTTCCTCTCACAGTTCCTAGTTCATTCTTGTTCCCACCCTTCGCCTGTACCGCCTCCTTATCGAGGTGTTCAGCTGACTCACCCATCTGTCCAGCACGTCTTCCGGACCCTCTCAACCCCCCTGGAGAAAGGGAAAGCATTTTCTTCTGTCTTTGTATCAATTGACCACCTCTCACTGACGACACTCGACGAGTTCCAGCTGAGCGCGCCCTCCGTACACACCTCCGTATCGTGGACGACGACCTGCAGGCTTCAACAGTGCGGCGAACCCCTCTTGACGCCCTTCTCATGGGCGGCCTGGCAGGAATTAGCAGCGCGTCACCCGCACCGTCAGCGAGCAAATCACTTCTTCCCTTGCCGCAATTACTCGTAGAGCTTCTCGAAGTGCTTCTTGAGAAACCATTGCTCTCAAAAATTGTTGCCACAAGAATTCGGACACCTCACAAAAAGCTTCTCGACTCTCCTCACCGTCACGCTAAAATGGCGCTCCTAGCCTCTCCTTTATGACGTCACCACCCGCCTCGTGCCGCTACCCAACCCGCCAATCTGCGCCCCCGGCCTGTCTCAATCGGGCGAAAATCCCCAGGGGGAGAAACGCTTATCGCTCTGCTCTCCCCGAGGACCCCATAGTCTCGCATTCTCATTTCCTAATAGGGTTCTTCAGTGTAAGAAAAGAAAGCAATTATAAAGCTTTGCCACATCCCACTTCTTCCTGTTCAACACCAAGGATGCTTCAGGAAAACCCAGGAAACCAAGAAAATTCAAGTGGGCATCAGATAAGGCCTCTTATGTTCTCTTTATTTAAAGACTAGCCATTGACCTTGACCTGGATCCTTATTGATCTATCAGTGGCTGCCCACAGGGTGGGTCAAATGATACTTTGAGCTGTTTTTGCACGGATGGAGCAAAGTTATGGTACCTGCTTCAGCCAGCACACTAGTATGTTGCTGGCTTAACAGTCGGCTGGGGCCTGCTGGGGCCCTGGCAGTTCCCCCCGCAGCCTACAATGAAAACAGATTTGTGGATGTCCTGGGTGGGTACCTGGGCACTCACTCAACAAAGAGTTGCCACTCCAGCAGGCAATCACAATGCAAGCTGGCTTGGGATCTGGCAGGGGTAGTGGGGGCCTTGTGACTCCCCCCCTGGTCCCCAACATAAAAAAATTGTGTGGGCATAGTGGAAGTATATTTTAGTTTTTGGTGAGTCCATCTGTTTTGAGTCACCTCTGTCTTTTTTTTTACATTTCTTACTGACTCATGGCATCATTTTGGATCTGGATTGTTTCCCTGGCTGGCTGTTGTTTTTTTGTGAGCCTTCATCTTCATATATATTTATATCACGTCCTACTGTACAGCACCTTGTTACACAGTGATATGAGACTTTGAATGTATGGCAGACATCCAGGTATCCCGCTATTGTGTTGCTCCACTGAACTGTTATTTTTTTTCTTCCTCCTACAGCAAACACCATAGGGCCTTAGCACACATGTATAGTGCCATTCAAAACACTGTTTTCTAAGAATAAGGTTGTAGGAGCTGCTAGTAGTTTATAATAGAATGGCATCATAAGTGCTTCATAGTAATCAAAAGATTAAATGAAAGTTGCCAGCCTAGGGTTTTCCCAAAAATCTTAGTACAAATTTGCACATATAAACTACTAGTAGTCCACCATCTTTATCCATTAGGCTGCTCAATTGTTACTCAAATTATTCTATCTCCTTCAACATCACACCCAATAGTTGAATGGATCAGCCCATTTCAGCCATTGAGTACATTTACTTCAATGTGTCTTTTAGATAGCACAGCCTTATACATCAAGCTAAACATGGACACCCAAGGTTAGCTACTTGAAGGCACTGGTATTTACCAGTGAATGTGTGTGCAAAGATATATGTTGAAGCTCCACACATTGAGACTGGTGCAAGTCAATTTACTTGAGAGGGATGTACGCCGTTACAATGCATGCTTTTACAACGCATGCCTTTAGGATGCAACTTTTACAACGCAAGTCGTTACGACTTGCGTTGGGAGGCGCTGGATAGTGAATAGTTTAATTTACTATTCCAACTCCAGTCCCCGTGGATAGTAGAGAAGGTGTTGGATAGTAAATTAAAACTATTCCCTATCCTAGAGCGACCCCCAGCGCTAGTCGTTGTAATGACTTGTGTTGTAATGGTCACGTCGTAAAGGTACTTCGTTGTAAAAGTTGCGTTGTAAACGCTGTTCCCCCTTGAGAGGGACCGCGAGTAACAACCTGAGGTACTGAAGTTTAATGAATATTTTAGTTTGATCTGACTCAAGAGGAACACCAAGTAAAGACATAAGGAACTACAGCTTTGTTAAAGAATTTTGAAGATTTTGAATATGACTCGAGAGGGACATAAGATAGGGGCCAAAAGATATTTGTAAAGGGGAGGGTGCACGCAGCCCCATTTCCCAAGCCGCAAGGGACCGCAGGGACACCAGACCCATGGCTAAAACATATATTTTTAAGGGGAGGCTGGCAGTTGGCCCCAGCACCGAGCCACTATGGACCCCCGGGGACCCCATCCCTTGAGAACCTCTCTTATTATAAAGAGTAGAGGATGCACATCCCCCTTCCCCATGCCACTGTGACCCCTGGGGACTTCCTCTGCCAGCTTCCTCTTTTATTATAAAGTGGAGGCGGTGCATAGTCTCCCCTTGCCATGACACTACAGGCCCCAGGGACCCCATTCCTTGGGACTTCTTTTTTTATAAAGATGAGGGTGTGCCTAGCTCCTTTTCCCATGCCTATATGGGCAGCAGGGACCACAGCCCCCGAAGCCCTCTTTTACTATAAAGGGGAAGGTTGCATGCCACCTACCATGCCCTTATGAGCCCTGGGGAACGCATCCTCTGGGGCCTGATTTTTTTTTTTTCAAAGCGAGGGGGTGTGCAGTCCCCTTCCCAAGCCTGTATTTGCTCTGGGGTCCCCATCCCTGATGTCCTTTTCTGCTTTTCAGTGGGTGCCATGGTACCCACCGGGGGCAACCACCAAACACTGCCCTTAGGGCCACTGGGAGTCCTGGGTGCTGGTGGGAGCCTTCATTTTGTCTTTGCTACTGCCTGGTGGGAGCAGCTGTTTTTAACCTTTTCAAACTTGCCAGAGCAAAAGCTTTTCCCTGTCTGGGAGAGTGTGGGTAGGGTATGCTTGCACTCCCCTGGACAGGGCATTTGCACTTTCCAGGCAGGGCACCACAGTGTTCCAGGGTTAGGCTCCCTGGTAAAGTATAAATTATCGTGCCCTGGGGGATAGTGTCACCCAGGGCCGATAATAGCATGGGGAGCGTACAGCCCCCCTCTCCTTCTATTTGTATTTTGGCCCTGGTGGTGGGATGTCTGGGCCCTCAGTGGCTGAGGGAAAAAGCCCAACTCACGCCCACCCTCCTCAAAAATCATATTGAAATGACCCCCTGGCCCACCACGGGGGTCTCTTTTAATTATATTAAAAACACTTACTGCGTTCCGGCTGGACTCTTATATGATCGCGACTTTCTTAAAAAAAAATATTATTTTGACCCTATGGGAGGTCCCTCTGGGACTCCACCACAGGGTCTGGGGGGCATGGTATCCCTACCCTGCCCTATCTATAATTTTTTTTAATTGAACCAAAGTCAAGGTACTAAGTCCCCAAGTCTTGTAATGGCTGCCTGCAACATGTTTCTTCATTTTTGCAGGCAGTCAATCAGAGGCTTACTCCCACACGAGCAAGATGGCCCAAGTGTAAAAAGTCCCCATGGCCAATCAAAAATCTCAATTTTTTAAATTGGGTTTGAGGTACCGTCGCAAGAGTCCCTTGAATCTAACTGTCCAGATATACAAATATTTTTGTCCCTTAATGTCTTAACCGCTTCCGCGCTACCGCGTTTTCCCGCTGTGTGCTGGATTTTCAAAAATCGCGGGTTACGTGACAAAGCCAGCTCGTCATGCGCGTAGCGCAGGTAACGCCCATGACGAGCTGACTTTGTCATCCGCGCGGAAGTGGTTAATAGCTACTAAAAGGATTACTCAAAAAGCACACTTTCTGGTCCAAGAACTAGCTTCCTGCCAAATTTGATGTAATTCACTTCAGCAGTTTATGGGGTAGCGTGCTTAAGAAAAGTCTGGGGATTTGCATGGAAAATGAATGGGGATTTTGTGTTTTGAGACCCTACCCCTTTTTCTCTGCTCTAGCCAGACGGATCACCCCGCAACTTTCCATGCACAAACTAGGCAAAAAAGAGAAACATTTTGAAAACGTTTCATGGAGGTTCGTCAAGCAGAGCCCTACTTTAAATGCTTAACTAACATTAACATTTTGTTTCTTCGTGCCATAGCATAAGGCTGGGTGTTTTAATATAAGCAATAGAAGTATAATATTATTCAAAAAGCAGATAAACAAGGTTGAATGCACATGAATTAACTGTGACTGCTAACACTTATGTATGCTAGGTTGCCTTCACAAGTGTTCGTTAATAATCAAGACATTTATTGAAAGTTGCAATATTGATTTATCATTTGCCAGAATTGGCATATATATATATATATATATTTTTTTGTTTTATATAGCGCGAACTAGCCCCAATAATATCAGGTATCAGAGCGCTTTCCATGAGCACCAGTTTTGTTGCAGATGGACACATTCATGTTTGTTAGGCACGGGGAGATTAAGGGCCATATGTAGGTGGACAAATACCGGTCGGTAACAGCCGATTTCGGCCGTTACCGACCGGTATTTGTATTTCCAGATGTAGGGGCCCTGAAATTTAGCGATTCTGTATATTTACCGAATCGGAAAATTTACCGAATCGGTAAATTACCGATTCGGTAAATGTGCAGAATCGCTAATTTGAGATGTAGGTGGCACTGGAAACAGTGCCACAGGCCCTAAGAAATTCGTTATTTACCATGAAATACAATGGCATGGTAAATAACGAATTTCTGTGTACATGCACTGTGCCATGTGGCACACATACATGCCCTAAGGGCATGTATGTGTGTCACATGGCACACAAGCCAGAATCAGGGGTGCAACAGGGTGTCAAAGTGACACCCTGTCCCCCTTGACAAATCGGTAAATTTACAGAATCGGTATTTACCGATTCAGTAATTGCCATTGATTCCTATGGGCCTCAAGGCCCATAGGAATCAATGGCAATTACCGAATCGGTAAATACCGATTCGGTAATTACCGAATATTACTGATTCGGTAATTTTTTAAAAATTATTACCTACATGGCATTTACCGAATTGTAAATACCGAATCGGTAAAATTCGGTATTTACGATTCGGTAAATGCCATTTACCTACATATGTCCCTAAGTGATTTGCCCAGAATCACAGGATGTTGAGCTTCCATGTCGAGACTCGAACCCAGTTCCCCAGCTTCAAGGTCGACACTCTAGAAATAAGGCTACATCCTCTCGCCTAAAGATTTAGGGGCAGATTTATGAGGCCGTTGCGCCTCTTTGCGCCGCAATTGCGTCACTTTTTTTTACGCAACTGCGGCGCAAACAATGCACCCTATTTACAACGTGATGCATCTAGGAGATGCGTCACGTTGTAAAGCACTGCGCCATAAGGAGGCGTTCCTGCGCAGGGGGGGCGTTCCTGCGCAGGAACGCCTCCTGAAAGTGGCTGAGTGAAATCTATGAGATTTCACTCAGTCACTTTCAGGGCAATGCTACGTCAAAACCCTGCGCCTGCTTGAAGCAGGCGTAGGTCTTGACGCAGCATTGTGCAGATGGTGTACCCTCGAGCCTTGCTGGAGCTGCGTCGCGCTTGCGATGCAACTCCAGCAATGCGCCACAATTCCGGCACAGATGCGTCACGCATCTGTGCCGTTTTTGAACCATGGTGCGCCGCATTATAAGTGCGGCGCACCATGGGTGGCGGAGCTGTGGCACACTGTGGCGCACGTTAACTGGCGCATCCCTGGGGATGCGCCAGTTAACATAAATCTGCCCCTAAGTTCTGCTATAGAAATTAAGCACAATTAATTGTATATGTACATTTTTATGTTAAAACCACATCATAAAGGGCATTTGAAGCGGTTGCATCTGACTAGAGAGGGGCATTAAATAATAACTTGATTTATCGCATCTTTGTAATAGGCTTGTTAAGCAGTTGTTTCTGAAACTGGAGTGAATGTATGGAATGGTTTGCTTGAGCGCACAAGACTTATCCCATTAACCAACAGTAACCAATAACACACAACTAACCACTAACCTTCGGATCCGGAGCAGCGTGCTGTCCAGATATAAAACACTTCTGTATGTTGCCTGGGGTCGTAAACTCTATATAAATTCAATATACAATACAACATAAAGATAAATATAGGTAATATTCTTAACTCCGAATCCCCTTACCTAATGATACATGTATATAGTAAAAGTATGTTTCAGTGGAGTTAAGAATAGTAACCCTATACGTAATTACATATACTCATATACTTACTCTGATAATGTAATGGTAGTTCAGATTCTGAAAAAGCTAATTTTGTAGCTCGATATATATGACCTCGAAATTCTGACATGCATCCATGCACAGTGGACATAAAGCAAAAAGGATAGCTGTACAAAATATTTACAAAATGTAGTGAATAAATCAAGCTGTTTGTCACTGGGTGGTAGCTTGTCTGCCGGCAGCTTCTGGACTGGGGCTTGCTATGAAGGCAATTAATGACGGCCACTTTCAAACTGCTCGCTCACTAAAGTAAATGCACTCAAAGGATAACAACTTGATTCTGTAAATTGGGAATCGGGATTAAACCCAGCAAATTACATTTTTGTGTTACTAGGTAAAGCGTAGCTTCTCAAAAATGTTTATGAATAAGGTCCGAGTCTATTTATGTCACATACGATCCCAGAGTGAATTCGTAGAACACAAATGTCAGTTCAAATATTTCCTCACAGACTTATTTAACAGCTGCGCCATGTTCGGAAGGAGGTTGGTGACGTGCGCAGCCCCCTTCCCTCTTCAACCCGTCTACGCGCCACTGAATACAGGTCAATCCTGCCTGTCAGCAATTTTGCCCCGGGTCACCATTGGAAATGTTCCAGCAAACAAATTGCAGCTATTTTTAGATTAAATGGCTGGTGTCAGGGGCTTCTTTCATTTCCTCTTCACGGTCCCACAGTCGAGGTCGGTGTATCGTTTCAGCGTGATTTTTTTTTTTTTTTTTTTACAAATGAACTGACCTATGTATCTTCATTTTATGATACTGACAGAGCTATATTTTCTCTTAGAGGACATGGAAATCAATATCTGCACAGCATGAATTATTGATATTCACTTCCTTTGTAAAGCACTCACATCATTTAGAAACCAAAAAATGATTTTATACCTCCCTTGTTCTGAAGACAAGCCTATTTCACTCACTAATAGCGTTTGGCATTCATCATTGTTTTTTGGAAGTAAGCCGGGAACTTCTCTCTTCCTTATTGGCGCAGACACCTGACTTTAAGTGCAGCATTGACATGCATGCCAACATTTTATAAGAGAAGAGCGGGGAAAAAATAATCAGGAGTATGTATTTCCCCCATTGACTTCAATTGAAACCTGAATTGGGTTATTACAATTTATAGTTGCATTTGTGCTGCTGCAGGATCGGATATTTGAAATGCAAATATACATTTCTGTTATTCTTACCTGTCAGGAGCACGGACAAGCGATATGGCAGACACAGAGAGCGTGATATAAAATGTTGTGCCCCGGCCTGAAGGAGCAGCTTACTGGCAGTGAATGCTCCAAGTCACACAAGACTAGTCCCTGTCAGTTGAAGCCCACAGAGGAATCAGGTTTCTGCATGCAGGAATAAGGAGGCGGGAGACTAGACCTGAAATCGGTAGTGCCCTGACGGAATCAGGAGGTTTGGCATGTGTGCAGTGATGCAAGACTATACTCCCTTAAGGCAAAGTAAAGCAGCAATCTTATGGCACAACCACTAGGTAGTGCCAAATAAGAAGGAACCGCTTTTTTTCTGAATGGTGAGAAAAGCTCCAGCCATAAAATCCTATTTTGACTAAGACATTGATCTCCCTTGCATCATTCTTAGGTGGTTCTTCCTGGCCCTGAAATCACCCTGATCAACGTTGCCCAAATCCATCACTAGATTACTTAAGATTTACACTGTTTAAAAATACTGCAAACGCTCCTGCAAATTCTCTTTTACACATTATTTGATAGTTGTTTAATGGGGATGGTATATATATATATATGTATCTATATATTCACTGAAAAAAAACAGGTTTCAGGGACGTTATAGTTAGGCTGGCATTTCACTCGTACAAAACCAGAGAAATTCAGCCGATATAGTTAGCAGAGCTAACTATAACACACGCCCCTGCAATGCACCCCTGATGACATCACATATTACATCACTCATGACATGGTCAGTGACATCACTCATGACATCACTGATGACATCATCCTCTGAGTGTGAGTGTTTCTAAAAAGTTTAAGAATGTTAAGTATATATATATATATATATATATATATATATATATATATATATATATATATATATATATATATATATATATATATATATTCACTGAAAAAACCATAGGTTATAGACCATATATAGTTAGGAATTCGCATTTACAAAACCTTATTTTACTCACACAAAACCATTGAAATTCCATATATAGTTAGTTGCACTAACTATATATCGCGCACCCGCAATCCACTGCTGATGATGTCACATATTACATCATTCATGACATGGTCAGTGACATCACTGATGACATCACTGATGACATCTCAAATGACATCACTGATGACATCTCAAATGACATCACTGATGACATCACTGATGACATCTCATTTGACATTACTGATCACATCACTGATGATATCATTCATGTGATAATACGATGAACCTCTTCAGACTCTAATATAACCTTAGATACAATCAGTGTAAACAGACACTCACAGACTGTCACTCATCCATGGAGTTACTCACACACCTAGTCAGTCATGCAAAGAATCAATCACACCTCCATTTCCTCAACTATACAGTTATACAAACTTTACTTATTCAAACATATACTAACACATATTTACTCTCTTATACATTCCCTGATACAAGTTCACAATGATCCATACAGCCACTCACACATTCACTGGCTCTTATGCACAGTTATTTATATATGTCAACTCTCACATGTACTGTGTTTTACATATGTACTTACTTTGACATGTAGCACTGAGATATCCATTCACTCACCAATACACTCATGCACACAGTCAACCGCCCATACAGCTGTTTCCACATGCACTTTTGAAACCATACATCTAGTGAATCAACTGCTCACACATCTATGCACAGAGTCATACACCTCCCAGCCACCCACACACACACTCAGTCTCCCATACAAATACTTGGGCAACCAATCAATAACCCATATAGTTACTCATATAGCTACTTATCAACACATGCAACAGTTTACAGAACAACAGACATAATGATGCACAAATTAAGACAGTTTAGTCACTAACCCATGCACTCAGTGAGACACATTTAATCACTCACTCATACAGTCAGTCATGCACCTACTAAATCCTTCATCCAGACACTTATACATCCACTCATTCTTCAATATGTAAGACATATTTTAACTTTACAGAAACATACAGTCACTGGATGTTGTCATCAGTGATGTCATCAGTGATGTCATTTGAGATGTCATCAGTGATGTCATCAGTGATGTCACTGACCATGTCATGAATGATGTAATATGTGACATCATCAGCAGTGGATTGCGGGTGCGCGATATATAGTTAGTGCAACTAACTATATATGGAATTTCAATGGTTTTGTGTGAGTAAAATAAGGTTTTGTAAATGCGAATTCCTAACTATATATGGTCTATAACCTATGGTTTTTTCAGTGAATTTTCAAGGTTTTGTAAATGCTAATTCCTAACTATATATGGTCTATAACCTATGGTTTTTTCAGTGAATTTTCAAGGTTTTGTAAATGCTAATTCCTAACTATATATGGTCTATAGCCTATGGTTTTTTCAGTGAATATATATATATACATACATATATAAACATATATCATCGGTATATCTATATAAATACAAACATAAATGCATGCATACATATACTTATATGCATTTTAGGGTTGTTAGGGCGTTTTCGTGTGTATTATGTTGCTTTTTTAGGGCTTTTGGGTCAATTAAGTAGGGTTCTCGGAGCCTAGGGCTGAGGGGCCAGTTCAGTTTCGTGCGTATTGGTGTTGGCAAGGTTTTGAGGGATTTTGGCGGTTTTTGGTCGAGATTTGGCCGTTTTATGGCTTTTTTTTGTGTTTGCGGGGGGCGCGTATTCGGGTTGAAATTCGTCCCCGTTCCAGTGGATGGATTGGGCTGATTTTTGGTAAGATGTTAGGGAATCGCTGGAACTAGTGTCCAGCCAAGTTTGAAGCGGATCGGAGCAGTGGAAGTGCTTTAAAGAGCAATTTTTGTGCGGAGTAGCGAATTGCCATGTTATTCAATGGGAGTTTTTGGTGCGCATGGAGAAGGTGAATTTGGGGTGTTCCAGTTGCGCTAGAGGGACGGGGCTTGGGTGAGCTGTAGGGAGAGTGGATCGGCAGGTGTGCCGAATTTTTGGGATTTGTTGGCCGAAGGGAAGGGTGTGCTTGGGCAAAGTCGATTTGGTGAAAACGGTGCGTTATTTACATGAAAGTTGAAAAAACACTAATAAAAGCAAAGCTAAAAAGCCACCTCATTACAAACAGAATGGCTTTAACTTAAACGAGGGCGAGATCTATTGCATTTTCAATGCTTGTTTACTTTGGTTCCATCAAGAAGGCATT
Source organism: Lissotriton vulgaris (assembly GCF_964263255.1). Lineage (NCBI taxonomy): Eukaryota > Metazoa > Chordata > Amphibia > Caudata > Salamandridae > Lissotriton > Lissotriton vulgaris. The sequence continues at coordinate 841,572,214 of NC_141691.1, read as the reverse complement.
CAGATGTGTCACACATTTGCCATAAATTCTGAATGTTAGCACTCTAGTTGCACATTAGATCACTGTAGTAATGCTACTGCTCACCAGGGACGTCTGCTGCTGGTATTCAAAGTGCATGTTTCAGTCTGCATGTCAGAATTTTTTTAATGAAATAGAAGAGGATTTGAGAAGTCACTCAAAATGATCCCTAATTTTTCTTTCTGAAGCACTAATCATACTTTCTATGGCAAAATTAACCCCCTCATGTTGTTCCTTTTTAAATTGAGTGTTTTCAGACTTACCACTTCATTCCAATCAAGATGGCTTCAGGTGTGCCATACCTTTGTAATAAGTAGGACTGTTAGCGCTCTAGTTGTTCTTTAGAACACTCTGGGACATTCTGTCATTGGGCTATACTTGGGCTACATCTAGGTGATATTTGGGCTACATTTGGGCTCTTTTGTCTCTGGTGGCCATTTTGGGAGACTGCATGTCAGAATTTTTTTATGAAATAGAAGAGGATTTGAAAAGTCACTCAAAATGTGCCCTAATTTTTCTTTCTGCAGCACTAATAATACCTTCTATTGCATAATATACCCCCTCATTTTGTTCCTTTTTAAATTAAATGTCTTAAGAGTTACCACTTTATTCCCATCACGATGGCTCCAGGTGTGCTATACCTTTGTAATAAGTAGGACTGTTAGCGCTCTAGTTGTTCTTTAGAACACTCTGGGACATTCTGTCATTGGGCTATACTTGGGCTACATCTGGGTGATATTTGGGCTACATTTGGGCTCTTTTGTCTCTGGTGGCCATTTTGGGAGACTGCATGTCAGAATGTTTTAATGAAATAGAAAAGGATTTGAGAAGTCACTCAAAATGTGCCCTAATTTTTCATTCTGCAGCACTAATCATACTTTCTATGGTAAAATATACCCCCTCATGTTGTTTCTTTTTAAATTAAATGTTTTAAGAGTTACCACTTTATTCCAATCAAGATGGCTTCAGGTGTGCCATACCTTTGTAATAAGTAGGACTGTTAGCGCTCTAGTTGTTCTTTAGAACACTCTAGGAGGCTGCAGTAGAACACAAAGGAATCAACTGACAGTCTCTGTCCTTGTTGGATGTACATGTTTTACTGAGAATGTCAGACTTCATTTTCACATGACTGAGAAAGATAATGTGAATTTACAGAAAATATGCTTTCAGTTTAGCTTATAGATCCCCTTCCAAACCACTGTGGGAAAATCATGAGATATTAGTTTTCTTTCAAACAATATTCATGATATCACAGCAGAAGGTTTTTTCACATGATAAAATCACCTTAGAACCCACCACAATTCCTAAAACGAGTATGGTACCATCAACAAATGATTTATAATGTAACTAAAGTCCTAAAACCCTCTATTAACTACAATGCTTTTTAATGAGGTGCTATCATGTATATTGGTCCCAAGATGGCTGCCAACACTTCTTGGATGAAGTGCTGACAGCCAATCAGATCAGATGTGTGGTTAGGCTCCGCCCAGATATATATCTTTTTTTGAACCTAAATTACTCAAAATCCACTGGAGCACATATATTGAGACCTAGCAAAGGCACATCGGGCTAACAGTCCCTACAATTTTGCCAAGTTTCGTGTAAATCCATTCAGCCGTTCGAGCTAAAAGTGAGGCCAACCGCCCTATGGAAATTAACATGGGAAAAACGCGTTTTGGGACCCCCCTTTTTTCTCTGCCCCCCCTTGATGAAACCCCCCCAAATTGTCAGGGGCTGCTCAGAAACAAAATGTTCCATTTTCCTGAAAATTTCAGCCAATTCCGTCCACAAACGCCAAAGTTATTAGACATAGAATTTTCAAAAATCCCATAGAGAAAAAATCCTAACTATATATACCTACTGGCGACCGCCAGTAGGTAATATATATATATATATATATATATATATATATATATATATATATATATATATATATATATATATATATATATATATATATATATATATATATATATATATGTATATATATATATATATATATATATATATATATATATATTTATAGGCCAAGGTGTATTGAAAAAATGGGTGGGTGTATGAGTGTCTGTATAGGTGATTTAGTGGGTGTGTAACTGACTGTATAAGTGAGTGATTAAACATGTCTTAGTGAATGCATGGGAGAATGACTAATCTGTCTGAATGTCTGTACCAGTCTGTCAGTTGGTGTGTAAATGGCTGCATGGGTTGGTGAGTAGGTACATGATTGTCTATATGGGTTAATGATTGGTTGTCTGAGTACCTGTATGGGTGTCTGAGTGTCTGTGTGGGGGGGGGGGACTTCCTGCATGGATGTGTGAGTGGGTGATTCACTGAGTGTATAGGTTCATGAGTGCATCTGCAAGGGGATGTATGGGAGAATGAGTGTGCATATGGCTATGTTGGTGAGTGAATGGATGTCTCAGTGGTATATGTGTGAGTAACTACATATGTGAAAAGCAGTGTATGTGAGTGTTGGAGTATATAAGTGGCTGTTTTTGAGAGTGATTGTGAGAGTGGCTGTATGGATGAGTGTGTGCTTGTGTCAGTGATTGTAGAAGAGAGTAAGAATGTGTTAGTATCTGTATGAACAAGTGAGGTGGTGTATGTGTATAACTTTATAGGTGAGCAAATGGCAGTATGATTAATTATTTGGGTGACTGACTAGGTGTTAGAGTAACTATATGGGTGAGTGGATGTGTGTGAGTGTCTGTATGGGTGTGTGAATGCATATAACAGTTGCTGTATTGATGAGTGACTGTGTGTAGGAGTGACTGTATGGGTGAGTGAGTGGATGTGTGTGTAGATCTATGAATCAGTGAGTGGGTGTGTACAAATAGATTTTGGGTGTCTATGGTTTCGAGAATGGTAGTCTTTATTTTAGAGTGGGTGTATGAAAAGCTATATTAGGGTGTGAGGAGGTGCACCAGATAATAAGTAGATGATGTCACCAGTGATGTCATAAGTGATGTAATCTGAGATGTCATCAGTGATGTCACTGACCATGTCATGAGTGATATAATATGTGACATCATCAGCAGTGCATTGAGGGGGCACAAGTTATAGTTAGCTCAGCTAACTATAACGGCTGAGTTTACCTGATTTTGTACAAGTGAAATGCCAGCCTAACTATAAAGTCCCTGAAACCTGTGTTTTTTTCAGTAAATATCTAAGGTTTTTTAAATGCCAATTCCTAACTATAATGCCCCTGAAACCTGTGTTTTTTTCAGTGAATTTCTAAGGTATTTTGAATGTTAATCCCTAACTATAACGTCCCTGAAGCCTGTGTTTTTTTCAGTGAATTTCTAAGGTTTATTGAATGATAATTTCTAATTATACCTACCTAGGTAGGACATGTACAGAAAGAGGAAGAAAGGTACAGAAAGAAGCAAGAGAAGTGCAGACAGAGGAAGAAAGGTGCTGAATGAAGAAATAAAAATGCAGGAAGAGGCAACAGAAGTCCAGAAAGAGGAAGAAATGTGGAGAAAGAAGAGAAGTGCAGAAAGAACAACAGAGGTGCAGAAAGAGGCCTGCTTTGACTGGACCTTTTCACAGATTCATACAAAGCAACCTAATCACTAATCCTTCTCCCAATATGTCTTAAACCTCACTTTACTCTTGAAGGTTCACTATTCATTGACTGCTCAGAATGTTGCCCAACCAAATGTAAAACAGCAATCCTAACCATATCACTGTTGTAAGTCTGACCACGTTTGTGCAGGTATGCATGCGTGTGTCTCTGTTTTTACCTAGTGACGTTACAGAAAAATAAACATACAATTGCTTGAATACCTGTGTTTCAAACAGCATACTCTGTAAATCTGTGTACAAAAATATGTATGTATTTCTTTCTGCTCATAATACAGGGCACATGGATAATCAATAGTATATTTGAGCGGCTCTATAACACCTACATACATAAGACATGTCTGCCTGTTCAACTGAATGACATAGCAGAACTGAGGAAATTTGACCAACAATAGGAAAAGCTACCCGCTTTTAAAGCTGCCATCTTCAGATGCATAACACATGTGAGAATACATGCACGAGTAGACATATACCTCAGTCACGAGAGCACGCGGACCTTTAAACTTGACACAGTGCACTTCCCATTTGAATAAAGAAAGAGGCAAGAAATGTACAGAAAGAAGCAAGAGAAGTACAGAAAAAAACATGAGAGGTGAAGAAAGAGTAAGAAATGTGCTGAAAGAGGCATGGGAAATTCAGAAAAAGGCAAGAGAAGGGCAGAAAGAGGCAAGAGAAGTGCAGAAAGAGGCAAGAGAGGAGTAGAAAGAGATGAGAGGGGTGCATAAAGAGGGAAGAGGGGTGAAGAAAGAAGCAAGAGGGTGCAGAAAGAAGCGAGAGAACTGCAGAAAGAAGCAAAAGATGTACAGAAAGAGGCAAGAGGGTCTGCAGAAAGAAGCAAGAGAGGTGCAGAAAAAAGCAAGAGAAGTGCAGAAGGAAGCAACAGATGTGCAGAAAGATGCAAGGGACCTGCAGAAACAGGCAAGAGAGGTGCAGAAAGAAGGAACAGGGGTGAAAAAGGAGGTAAGAGAGATGCAAAAAGAGGTAAGAGAGGTGCATAAAGAGGGAAGAGTGCTGCAGAAAGAGGCAAGAGGGGTGCAGGAAGAAGCAGGAAAGATGCAGATAGAAGCAAGAGAAGAACAGAATGAAGGCCCAGATATACAAAAAGAGGCAACAGAGGTGCAGAAAGAGGGAAGAGAGGAACAGTAGGAGGCAAGAGAGGTACAGAAAGAGGCAAGAGAAGTGCAGAAAGAAGCAACAGAGGTGCAGAAAGTGGCAAGAGATGTGCCAAAAGAGGCAAGAGAGGTACTGAAACAAGGAAAAAGGGTGCAGAAAGAAGGAAGAGGGGTGCAGAAAGAAGCAAGAGATGTGAAGAAAGAAGCAAATGAGGGATAGAAAGAGGTAATAGGGTTACAGAAAGAGGCACGAGAGGTACAGAAAGAGGGAAGATGAATGTAGAAAGAGGCAACAGCGGCGCAGAAAGAAGCAAGATAGGTGCAGATAGAAGCAACAGAGGTGCAGAAATAGGCAAGAGAAATACAGAAAGAGGCAAGAGAGGTACAAAAAGAGGCAGGAGAAGTACAGAAAGAAGGAAGAGGGGCATAAAGAGGCCAGAGGGATGCAGAAAAAAGCAAGAAAGGGACAGAAAAAAGCAAGAGAAGTGTAGAAAGAAGCAACAAGGGTGCAGAAAGAAGCTAGAGGGGTGCAGAAAGAGGCAAGAGAAGTACAGAAAGAAGCAACCGAGGTGCAGAAGGAGGCAAGAGAATTGCAGAATGAGGCAAGAGAATTGCAGAAAAAGGCAAAAGAGGTGCAGAAAGAGGGAACAGGGGTAGACAGAGGCAAGAGAGGTACAGAAAGAGGGATGCGGGGTCCAGAAAGAGGAAAGAGGGATGCAGAAATTAGCAAGAGAGGTGCATAAAGAAGCAAGAGCAGTGCAGAAATAACCAACAGAGAAGCAGAAAGAGACAAGAGAACTGCAGAAAAGGGCAAGAGAGGTGCAGAAAGAGGCAAGAGAGGTGTACAAAGAGGGGATAAGGGTGCAGAAAGAGGCATGGGGGATGCAGAAAGAAGTAAGAGAGGTGTAGAAAAAAGCATGAGAAGTGCAAAAAGAAACAACAGAGGTGCCGAAAGAGGCAAGAGGGGTGCAGAAAGAAGCAAGAGAAATGCAGAAAGTAGTAACATAGGTACAAAAAGGAGCAAGAGAGGTGCAGAAACAGGCAGGAGGGGTGCTGAAAGAAGCAAGTAAGGTACAGAAAGAGGTAACAGAGGAACAGAAAGAGGCAATAGAGGTGCAGAAAATGGCAAGAGAAGTGCAGAAAGAGGCAAGAGAAGTGCTAAAAGAAGCACAATAAATAAAGAAAGAGGCAAGAGAGGCACAGAAAGATGCAAGAGAGGTGCAGAAAGGGGCAGGTGAGGTGAAGAGACAGGCAATAGGGGTACAGAAAGAGGCAAGAGATGTACAGAAAGAAGCAACAAAGGTGCAGAAGGAGGCAAGAAAACTACAGAAAGAGGCAAGAGAGTTGCAGAAACAGGCAAGAGAGGTACAGAAAGAGGAAAGAGGGCTGCGGGAAAAGATGGGTACAGAAACATGCAAGAGAGCTGCGGAAAAAAGCAAGAGAAGTGCTGAAGGAGGGAACAGAGGTTTAGAAAGGAGCAAGAGAAGTGTAGGACGAGGCAAGTGAGATGCAGAAAGAGGCAATAGAGGTGCAGAAAGAGGCAAGTGAGGGGCCGAAAGAGGCAAGAAGGGTACAGAAAGAGGCAAGATAAGCACAGAAAGAAGCAATAGAGGAGCTGAAGGAGGCAAGAGAACTACAGAAATAGGTAAGAGAATTGCAGAAACAGGCAAGAGAGTAGCAGAAAAAAGAAAGAGGGGTGCAGAAAGAGGCACAAGGGAGTGCAGAAAAAAGCGAGAGAGCTGCAGAAAAAAGCTAAAGAAGTGCAGAAAGAAGCAACAGAGGTTTTGAAAGAAGCAAGAGAACTGTAGAAAGAGGGAAGATAGGTACAGAAAGAGGCATGTGAGGTGCAGAAAGAGGGAAGAGGGTGCAGAAAGAGGCAATAGGGGCCCAGAAAAAAGCAGTAGAGGCGCAGAAAGAAGCAATGGAAGTGCGGAAAAAAAGCAACAGAGGTGCAGAAAAAGGTATGGGGGGTGCGGTAAAAGAAAGGAGGGAGACAGAAAGAAGCAACAGAGATGCAGAAGGAGGCAAGGGAACTACAGAAAGACGCAAGAGAGTTGCAGAAACAAGCAAGTGAGCTCCGGAAAAAAGCAAGAGAAGTACTGAAAAAGGGAACAGAGGTGTAGAAAGAATCAAGAGAATTGCCGAAAGAGGCAAGTGAGATGCAGAGAGAGGCGAGAGAGGTGCAGAAAGAGACAAGTGAGGTGCAGAAAGAAGCAGCAGGGGAGCGGAAGGAGGCAAGAGAACTACAGAAAGAGGCAAGAGAGTTGCAAGAAACAGGCAAGAGAGGTGCAGAAAGAGGAAAGAGGGATGCAGAAAGATGCAAAGGGGTTCAGAAACAAGTAAGAGTGCTGCAGAAAAAAGCAAAAGAAGGGCAGAAAGAAGCAACAGAGGTGCAGAAAGAGGCAAGAGAACTGTAGAAAGAGGCAAGAGGGGTGCAGAAAGAGGCAAGACAGGTGCAGAAAGAGTTAAGAGGGTACAGAAAGAGGCAAGAGGGGCCCACGAAGAAGCAATATAGGTACGGAAAGAAGAAAAGGAAGTACAGAAAGAAGCAACAGAGGTGCAGAAAGAGGTAAGAGGGGTGCAGTAATAGGCAAGAGGGGTGCAGAAAGAAGCAACAGAGGTCCAGAAAGAGGCAAGATAGGTATAGAAAAAGGCAAGAGAAGTACAGAAAGAGGGAAAAGGGATGCAGAAACAGATAAGAGGGTTCAGAAAGAAGCAATAGATGTGCAGGAATAGGCCTGAAAAGTGCAGACTGAGGCAGCAGAGGTGCAGAAGGAGGCAAGAGAACAGCAGAAAGAGGCAAGAGAGTTGCAGAAGCAGGCAAGAGAGGTGCAGAAAGAGGAAAGAGGGGTGCAGAAAGAGGCAAGAAGGGTGCATAAACAAGCAAGAGAGCTGTAGAAAAAGCAAGAGAAGTGCTGAAAGGGGAACAGAGGTGTAGAAAGAGGCAAAAGGGGTACTAAATGAATCAAGAGAGGTGCATAAAGAAGCAAGGGAAGTGTAAAAGGGATCAAGCAAGGTGCAGAAAGAGGCAGGAAAAGTGCAAAAAGAGGCGAGAGGTGCAGAAAGAGACAAGAGGTGGAGAAAGAGGCAAGAGGGGTACAGAAAGAGGAAAGAGGGTGAACAAAGAGTCAAGAGAGGTGCAGAAGAAAAAAACAAGAGAGGTGCAGAACGAAGCAAGATAGGTGCAGAAAGAAGGGAGGTGAAGAAAGTAGAAGAGAGGTTCAGAAAGATGCAAGATAAGTGCAGAAAAAGGGAGAGAGGTACAGAAAGAAGCAAGAGAAATGCAGAAAGAGGCAAGAGAGGTGCAGAAAGAAGCAGGAGTGGTTTGCGCACCATTAGTACCAATTTAACACCCACATTTAGCAATGAGTAACAGGTGACCCTTCCAGGTCTGCAAAGGGTCTTCCACCACACTGTAACACTTTTTGCTGCATTTCTGGTGACGTTTGAGCCGTTTGAGCTGGAAACAAGTTTTCTTGTTCATAGCTACAGATTATGCAGCAGATGATGGATTATGTGGCAAATGCGGAAAATGTATAATTATGCAAAAATCGGTGCAGCTGAACAGTCGCATGATTCCAGTGGCCCTGCTCATACCTCTCACTAGGTCCTGAAGTGCTCCTCAGTGGTTACTTCTTTTTTTTGTTTCAGTGAGTTTATAGTTTAGTTTCTATGGAAATGAGGAAGGCTAAACCTGAGGTTACCACTCCACAACACAGACTACATACCACATAATTACTCTCCATAACATATAATCCTTCTCTACATAATTCCTATACACTAAATACCACATACTTTCTAGCCACATAATTTGTAGAGAAGTGTGGCTCAGTGGTTAGAGGCGGCAGACCCGGAAGCTGGGATCGACCGTGGACCAGGGTTCGATTCCCCGCCTCGGCAGGTCTCGGGCTCAAAATTCCACGGCCTCGACAATTCTCGCTCCGGTGCCTACTCAACTCACGGGGTCTCACTCTGCAACTCTGGGCAATAGCTTGCTTAATCTCCACGACGGCCCCTCGCGGCGGGATGCCTGGCTTTCACCCTGTGGACACCCTGCCGGGGCCTCTCACAGGGGAATACCAGGACGGGTTCCCTAAGCAAGCGCCAGGATGCCCTTTGGGTGACAGGTTGCGCTATATAAATACACCTACATTTACATTTACATAATTTCACTGCGCAACATACAACATAATTCCACTACACACAACTTACATTCACTCAACTCCCAAAAACATTAGTAAAAAACATTTACATTTACAACGCCAATAGCTCTTACTCTCGCAAATGCGAGACCTATTACATTGCAAATGCTTCTTTAACCAGTAGTCGCATTTGCAGAGTGGTGGAGAAAGGGGGCTGGGCCTCCGACCAGCGCTCAGGAATTCTGCTGCGTACTAGGAGGGTTTCTTGGTCCCCAAAGTCCCTCAGGAGTAAAGTGGACTTCATCTCCCAACCAGTAGTGTGCCAGGAGGCATGTTTGCACAGTGGTGGAGAAAGGGGGGCATGGCCTCCAAAGACCTCTTAGCAATCCCACTGTGTGGGACTTAATGGAGGGAACAGGTGGGGTAGTTGGCCCCCAAGGACCTCCTTGGGGGCCAACTACCCCTCCTATTACCTACAGTTAGTTCCACACAGCAGGATTGCTAAATTCTTATAGCAGGCCATGCCCCCTTTGCCCATCACTCTGTAAACGTGCTCCCTGGTGTGCTCTTAGATGGGAATTGAAGTCCCCTTTGATGCTGGGGTTCCTTAGGGACCAACTAGCCTACCTGTTACCTCCACTGATCCCCACACTGTAGGATTTCTGAGAGGTGGACACAGTCCTCACCCCCTTTCTCCACCACTCTGCTAACGCGCTTCCTGGCGTGCTCTTAGTGGGGGGATAAAGTCCCCTTGCCTCCTGTGGGTCCCTGGGGCCAATTAGCCCTCTTGTTACCTCCATTAAGCCCAACACAGCTGGATTGCTGAGAGTGGCCCCTTTTTACACCACTCTGGAAACAAGCCTCCTGGTGCACTGCTGCTTTAGGGGATGATGTCCACTTTAGTCCTGAAGTCCTAAGGACACAAGGGGATCTCATTGCCCCACCAGCCAATGTTGGACCCGGGGATCCCATCCTCCGGGGCCCAGTTATTCCATTTTATTTTTAATACAGGGAGGGGGGTCGAGTGGCCCTTCTCCCAGGCCATCTTTGGCCCCGGAACCCCATCCCCCAGGGCTTGGCCTCTTGTTGGGGACCGCAGTGGGAGCCCCAATGCCCTCACATTCCCTGCCGGCTCCCCACCTCCTTTTCGGCAGTGGGAGCTGGTGACATGCAGCTCCCTTTGCCCAAAAGCAATACTGCTTCGCTTCATGAAAGCGAAAGCAGCTTTCCTGCTCTCGCATCCTGCTCTTGCTTTCATGAAGCGAAGCAGAACTTTGCTTTGGCTCCCACCTTGTTATAGCAAACTGCAATGTACGGGGGTGGGCTCCCCAGGACATTGCTGGAGCCGTCCCTGGGGGGGTGGCGGTCCCCAGGGCCATGGAGGGCTCCACAAGGCGAGCCATGCGGCCTCGCTCCATCAAATTTAAAGCCCCGGGCAGGTGGTGGTCCCCGGAGGTCCGCAACGGACTCCCACATTTCAATAATACATGCCCTGGGGGCTGGCAGTCTCCAGGGTAGTGTGGGGGTGGCAAGAGCACTACCACACCTTTTTAATTAAAAAAAGCCCCCGGGAAGTGGCGGTCCCTGGAGTTGTGGGGCCCACTTGCCCCTCCATATTATAAACAAAGCCCCGGGAAGGCGGTGGTCCCCGGGGCTCTGGGAGCCCCTATGGGCTCAAGCACCATATTTTGCCATTGACTTTGGGACCTGGCCCACCCAGGGGCTCAATTAAAGAAGCGTGGAAGACCGCGATTCATTTTGTTCTGGCAATTTTTTTATTTGAATCCTTATAAGGCCCTGGAGGTACATGTGAGCAGGCCTATGGGGTCAGGGTGTTTCTACCCTGCCCCCTTTTCCTGATTTTAATACTTTTTTACCTTTTTTCTTATGACTCAGTTGAACAGTGTCACAGGATGGTTGCCAACACTTCCTGGTTTGAAGTGTTGGCAGCCAATCAGAGTCAAGCTCGAGATCGGGAGTGTTTGCGTATCCACCCCGGTCACCAGATACTAATATATCTAAATATATGAATTTCTCAGGAACTACTGAATGAATTTACACCATTTAACAAAAAGAGTGCACTCTGGACCAAGAGCTACCTTACTGCCAAATTTGGTGTAAATCTTTTCAGCTATTCAGGCTGTAGTTGCAACAAACGTTTCCTACGGAAATTTACATGGAGAAAACATGTTTTTTGGGACCCCCCTTTTTCTTCGACCCCGCTTGACGAATCACCCTGAAACTTTCAAGACAGGAGCAGGCCTGAGCGGGCCATTCGTTTTGAAAATGTCACGAAGATTTGTCAAACAGCGCCAAAGATATTGGCAATTTAAAAAATGCTTTTCCTATGGAAACTAGGTCCTAACTATAACTACCTTCTGGCAATCACCAGTAAGTAAATATATTCACATATCTATATCTATATTCAGTTTAAAAACAAAAGGTTATAGAGACATTATTGTTAGGCTCACATTTCAAACATACAAAATCATAGAAATTCAACAGTTATAGTTACTTGAGCTAACCATACCTTACGCCCCCACAATGCACTTCTTATGACCTCACATATTACATTACTGATGACATGGTCAGGGACATCAATGATGACATCTCAAATTACATCACTGATGACATAATCAACTGAGTGTGTTTTCTAAATAGTTCTAAAACTTAAAGATATATACTAAGGCACACCATAAGTTAAATTACTATTCTTTCTCTACTACTGAGTGATACTATTTCTAACATATGTCATCTGAGTAGCTTTGTGACGTCTGTTTCAGTGTGGGAGTGGGTGTGGGAGTGGCTGTATGGCTGTGTGAGTGGGTGTATTAGTGGCTGTGTGGGTGAATACAAGGGGGTATAAGTAGCTGTATGGGTAAATAAATTGGTGTGTGAGTAGCTGTATGGGTGAGTGAGTGGGTATGTAGGTGAGTGGCTGAATGGGGAGTGAGTGGCTAAGTGAATGGCTGTATGGGTGGGTGGGTGCGACTGTATGGGTGAGTGAGTGTCTGTGTGAGTGGATGTATGGCCGGTCCCAGAGGAGCCTGGGTGCTTATCAATCACAACGCTGCTTTGCAGTGTTGTGATTGGTCAGGGGAGCCTGGCTGTGCTTCCTGTTCCTGCAGTCCGACGGAGGACAGCAGGAGCAGAGACATGGGACCCGACAGCAAGGTAAGTTTTTATTTTGGAAAAAAACATTTTTTACATTGCACTCCACGTGAACCCCCACCACGCACCCCCCGGCCTCATGGATTGAACCCTGGGGGAGGTACTGTGCCCTGTGGTGTTGGATTGGCTTCCCCCACCCCATTAGTAATTGCTCTGGTGCATGCTGCCGCTGCTGGGGCAGTGGGGCCCCTCTGGACCCTGTGGGCTGTGGAGAGCGAATGAATGTATACTCTCCTTTTCGAGGGATTCTAGGTGACGACCCATTACAGGGAAACATGTGATGCAGATTAAGCATGGGCAAATTTTGCGAATCTGGCGTTCGCGAATTTTGCGAATTTGCGAACTCGCGATCTGCAAAATCCGCGAATTCTCGCGAATTTGCGGATTTTTTTTGTGTTCGCAAGGGTTTCTGCCAGTTCGCGAGGGTTTGGTACCAGTTCGCAATTGCGAACTTACTTGTCGGCTCGCAACGGTCGCGACTATGTTGTTTCTACGTCTAGTTCATCATCACAGGTTCGCAGCACCCTCTGTTTGACCACTGCCACCCTCTGTTTCCCCCATGCCACCCTCTGTTACATCAATGCCACCCTCTGGTTCATCATCACTGTAGATTATGGTGGGGAAAAGCAAGCACACCTGCCCTCCTTCAACTGACATAAATTAATTTGGGGTTAGTTTATTAATGTGTCACTGTTTTAAAATTCCAGGTCTGGCACCTGCTTCCTTATCAGTAATTTGCTTTCTGTTGCAGTGCAATTTTTTTTCCAGGACCTTTGTGGCCTACTTGTAGCTATTCTATGAGCCTGCTGTGAGGGTCAGAGCAGGGTCATACAATTGTTGCAACTAGCAACTGAACTCTGGAGGGGCCCCAGTCAGGAAGCATTACAGGGAATGGTTACTAATGATGAGTTTGAACTCTTGCACCTGCTGAGTGCTTTCAGTTTTGCAAAACTCGTTTTTCTGCAATTTTGCGGTATTCGCGGGGCGCAAACACGCGCGAGATCGGATTCGGAAGCCGCGAATTCGTGCGAATATGCGATTTGTTTTTTTGCGGCGTGTTAGTTCGCAAGGTTTTGTGCGTTTTCGCGAGCCGCTTGTAGTGCAAGGCGCGAAGTTACCCTTGCGGTCGTTCAAGGGCGCGGCCATCTTGTTTGCATGACGTATTTCCGTTTCCGGGCGCGAAGTGTAATCTCGCAAAGTGTGCGGCTCGCCAGTACAATTTCCCGGGTGTTCGCGAGGAAAATCTGGTGCGAACTTACCTGCGCGGTCGTGAACGGGCGCAGCCATCTTGTTTCTCATTCATTGCTATGGTTCTGGGCATGCTTTTGGTATCCTCTCTGTATCTCTGCCATCCTTTGCTTGTTTGAAGTTTTTTTTGATCTATTTTACTTATTATCAATCTCTCTATTTTTCTTGCTCTATATTTTTGTGTTTTCTGATACTTTTGGTTAATTTTAAACTACTTTTTTCAACTCTTTACTTTTCTTCTCTTCCCTATTCTATTTTCTTTATCCTTTCTGCCCAGACCATGGTGAAGGGAGCCGGGAAGCATCCCGAGAAGGGGAAGGGTCCCGCACCCCGTGCCCGGCTCCCGTGCAGGCGTTTGAGGGGGGAGCAGGTCGTACCCCGGGAGATCTTTAGCCCGGAGGAGGTGGCCCCACTCATTTTTTATGTTCAGCGCCGCCTCCCCAGGACCATCATGGCAGGCGGCAGGATCGGTGTCGGGTACGGGATCCGGGAGCGCCGGAAGCGGTGGGAGAAGGTGTGCCGGGCTATGTACCACCACTCTGGGGTCCTGCGCACCTACAACCAGGCCACCCACCGCTGGACGGATGTCCTGGACCGTGAACGAGATCTGCTCGACCTGCTTGGCCTTGAGATCCCCAGGCTTGGTGAGTAGTAGTAGCTATTTCTTTACTACTCTGTTTTCTCCTGCTCTGTGTGTTATTATCTTGCAAATTTTTGGTTTTTACCAAGAGCAATAATGCTGCTCATTACATTGTAGGTAAATTATATTTCAGTATCTTCTGTGCATTTCAGGTGCACTGCTCTCCTTCTCAGTAGTGTTGCGACTATGCTATTTTGTGTTCCTTTCATTGGCCTGTGAAATTATGTATGAGTGTAGTTTAAAGAACTGCGTAATGCTAGACACTAAGGTTCAGATTTTTAATTACCGGCGCATCCCTGCAAAGTAGCAGGGATGCGCCAGTAATTGTGCGCCACGCCACCACCACCCATGGTGCGCCGTACTTACAATGCAGCGCACCATGGGCCCAAAACGTCACCAAAGCATTACGAATCTGTGCCGTAAAGGCGGCGCATTGCTGGAGTTGCGTCGCAACGATGGCGCAGCTCCATCGATGCTCTGGGGTGCCCTATCTCCCCAATGCTGCGTCAAGCCGTACGTCTGCTTCAAGCAGGCGCAGGGTTTGAGTTACGCATCATTGTCGTTAAAGTGAGTGATTGAAATCTTGTAGATTTCCCTCAGCCACTTTTAGGATGCGTTCCTGCGCAGAAACGCCCTCCCTTGCGCCGGAACGCCCCCTGATGGCGCAGGGCCTTACAACGGGATGCATCTCCCATATGCGTCACGTTGGTAATATACGCCGCAGCATTGCGCCTCTTTTGTTCTGCCGCTGCGTCACAAAAGTCACGCAACAATGGAGCAAAAGAGCTGCAAGGGGCTTCTAAATCAGCCCCTACAGACTCAAGTCCAGTCCTTCCTTTGTACACATGGCGATAAGAAGAAATAGTGGTGGTGGATTGATAGTTTGAGTATTTTAATGACTGGTTAATGTAGTAGGAAACTTTTGTGTTGTCGCTGATCTGCAATCACGATGGACTTTGTCTGTCACTTCGCGTGCTGCGGACTGCTGCCTGCCAATCCTAGGCAAACCTTTTTAGTACTTTGTTTAGTGAGTTACATAAGAAGTTTCCAATTCTACGGTCCACATATCAAGCAATACTAATAACGTAGTAGACAACATGAGATCGGTCAATAATATATCCCGTGGAATAGTTGTCTATTTGCTATTTCGCCAAAATATTTTGTTATTGTTCTTTTGAAATGTTTGATTTGGTTGACAAATATCATCCATGTTTTCTGGTCTTTCTTTCTTTCATGTTGTACATCAGCTCCCCCCAGGGGCAAGAGGAGGACACAGGAGGAGGAGGAGGTTGCTGTTCAGGATGCAGGCCAGGATCAGGCAGGCGAGGGCTCCTTTGCTGGCCCCAGTAAGTTTTAATTTTAATATAGAGTACTTATTTTTTCCTAGCGTTCCTCATTCGATTTTTTTCTAAATCGTCTTTGATCTTCTTATAGACTGGATCTAAATTCTTATCCTGCCTCGACTATGACTCCCTGTGGTATTACTAGATTATTCTTATTAGTCTGTCTGTGTAGCTAACTAAGATTGCACATTTGGAAATTCCATTGGACTCCCATTCTAGTCAGCAATAGCTCTATGCACTGAGTGCAGTCCTCTGGGATTGTCCATAATGTCTTTTCAAGGCTCCTAAATGTTTATGCTTTGACAATTGCCAACAATAAAAAGGTGAATGACCACCAAGAAAGAATAAGATACTACTTTACTTTTGGTTTGGATAGTAGGACAATCCATTCTACTACTGTTGCGGGGACAAATCTGCACAAACAGAACTATGGACACTAAATAATGCATTGCTTAGCCTATCAATTATAATAGGTGCTGTTAGACTTTCCACATACCTCAGTGATAACAGACTTTGTAGTTGAACCCCCAATCTCCTTACTGACTAGATAGTGTGGCAGAGTCATTTAGCTCCCAAAGTCACCGATGATTGATCCCCAATGATGTCAGAGGCAGGGACTCATGCTTGCAAAAATTCCAAAACCTTTAGCTCATCCACTCTAGTCTGGAGGACCAAAAACCACAGAGTCTATTTAAGTTTAAAAGCTGTATTAAAAGTAAACACATTTATTAAAATCAAGTTTGTCATAAAAGTAAACGTTTAACTGAAAATGGAAAAGTGCTTAGTGCTGACGATTAATTGGACACATTTCTTGTGGTCGAGCCGAGCTCTCACCTGCTGTGCTCCCACCCAGACCCTTACTAAAGCCAGTCGCAAAAATGTAGAAGACCCCCAATCAGATCTCAAAAAACGAGGCCTAGCAGAAAACTGGTGACAAAACGTACTTTGAAAGTAAAAGTAGGCCCAAATATCCCCTTACCCACCCTGGATTGTATTCAAACCACTTGCAAGGAAGCAAAAGTATCCATAGCCAGCATCGCTCCAAGACTCGAAAACCCCCCCACTCAAACACATGCAATAGAAATACAGCTAACCCTAACGAGCCCTAAGTTAAGAATAGTGGCAAAGGCTTTCTTTACCTATGCCAAATCCCCCCTTTCCCACCATGGATTTTCTTCAAATGACTTTCAACCAAAATTACACAGTCTCACGAGTGCTCTAAGACCCCAGAACTCAGTTGCAAAAATGTAGAACACCCCGAAACACATGCAATCCTGCTGCTAGGGCTAACCCTAACGAACCCTAAGTTACAAAAAGTGCCAAAAGGCTTTTCCTTATGGATTTTGTCCCAACCACTTCTATCCGGTATTAGACCTTCCCAGGAATGCCCCAAGACCCGCCAACCCACCCGCCAAAAAGCACAACACCCCCAAACAGCCAAAAAGGAAAATCTCATACTTACAATATTTCTCGGCCTTCGGTCCAAACGCGATGTGCAGCTGGGCCATAACTCCCGTATTCCACCACGGATTTCCTGAAAAGCAAATGCAATCAAGATTAGACTGTCCCAGCAGTGCTCCCAGACCCCAAAACTCACCCACAAACACCCGGAACCCCCCCAAAGAGCACCTCAAAGGCAAGCAAGTCAGCAAAAACACAAAGAAAATTCCGCCTCCGATTTGGTCCAAACCACTTTTATCCGGTATTGGAGCTTCCCAGCAATGGCCCCAGAGCCGTCAACCCAGGATAAAACTAGTAGAAGACCCCCAAACAGCCAAAAAGCAAAAGTACAAAAATGGGGACTTAGTCATTTTTTTGCCAATTTCCCAAATCACTCCGCGCGCGCTCTGAAGCTAGGCCCTAACTCCCCTCTGACACCATAAATTTGCTTCAAACCTCTTGCAAACTAAAGTATCCATAGCCAGCAGTGCTCCCAGACCCGGAAACCCACCCACAAACACCAGGAAGCCCCGCAAACAGCCCCCCGAAAACGCTACATTGAGCAAAATGTCAGAAATAGCAAAAAAAAATTCTGCGTGGATTTTGTCCCAACCACTTCTATCCGGTATTAGACCTTCCCAGGAATGCCCCAAGACCCGCCAACCCACCCGCCAAAAAGCACAACACCCCCAAACAGCCAAAAAGGAAAATCTCATACTTACAATATTTCTCGGCCTTCGGTCCAAACGCGCTGTGCAGCTAGGCCATAACTCCCGTTTTCCACCACGGATTTCCTGAAAAGCAAATGCAATCAAGATTAGACTGTCCCAGCAGTGCTCCCAGACCCCAAAACTCACCCACAAACACCTGGAACCCCCCCAAAGAGCACCTCAAAGGCAAGCAAGTCAGCAAAAACACACAAAAAATTCCGCCTCCGATGTGGTCCAAACCACTTTTATCCGGTATTAGAGCTTGCCAGCAATGGCCCCAGAGCCGTCAACTCACCCGCAAAGAAGTAGAACACCCCCACAAGTGCTGAGTCTTTCTTCATTGGGCGTAATCCAGCCCTCTGCTTTGATGGAAATAGGAGTCTGGAGGAGGAGGATAGAGGAGCATGTTCTTCTGAACTTGTGAACCTGAGGAATGCAGACTGCGGCACCTTCAAATCAATAAGCAAACAAGTGAAGACAGTTCTGCTGATCGGCTTGTTTTTGTGATTAGGTGATTAAAGTTTGAATTATATTAACTGCGCACAACAAAGAAAGACAGACACACAGGAATAAAAGTGAATAAGGACGAAAAAGAAAGTTATTGATTCATTGTCTCATTTTCAGGGCTCGGTGTCAGGGTCCAGGAATAAGAATAAGGCTTCCTCTTCATATTCTGCGAATTCAGGCAGGGTGAGCTCAGTGTCACCTAACAGAGAAGAAATTCCCTCATCTACGTTGCTGTCCACCTCGTCTTTATTCGGCGTGCTTTCTCGTACTTTGTAATCTGGTGGTATGAGGTGCTGATTCATCTTGATCATTGTTAACCTCTCCACATTTTTGGGCGAGAGGCGGCTCCGTTTGGGAGTTACAATGCCACCAGCAGCACTGAAAACACGTTCAGAAGACATGCTTGCGAGTGGGCAAGACAAGTAGTTTAAAGCCAGGTTGGAGAGTTGTGGCCACAATTCTTTTTCCCATGCCAATACGCCAATGGCTCAGCATTAACATAGACCTCTGTTGAGTCATTCAGATAGTCCTGCACCATCGACTCAAGGTCCTCCTCCAAGGTTCCTCCACTTTGCTTAGCTGTTGCTGTGACCTTTTGAGAACCAAACCCAAGCAGAGCTAGCCAATCCTCTTCAGCCTCCAATGTTACTGTTGTGTCTGGTGCAGATGATCCGGTTGCCGGTGTCTTTAACGGCTGAGAGGTCACTTGTGCCACAGCCACAGGTGCAGAAGTGGATTGTTTTGACTGGGGATGGCCTGCTGATGCTGATGTACTGCCTTTTCCTTCAATGAGCCCCCGTTCTCTTTCAAACCTCTTGGCTGACAAGGCTAGCCAACGTTTGTACTTTGTAACATCTTCATCATCAGAAGGAAAGAATGCTCGGCCTGCCAGCGCCTTTTTGTAGCGTGGATCCAGAATAGTAGCACAAATGTAATGCTGTTCTGAGTGGATCATTTTAAGACGTTCATCACCTTGTAGGCGCTCTAATAATTTCCCCGCCAAAACAAAAGGGTCTTGGTTTTTTTCATTTCTTTGAAACACAGAAGACACCGCCTTCAGTTGGTGCTCCAGCATGTACAACAATGGGATAGCTTTTCCCAAATTACAGTCCTCCTTGCTGACTGCACGCATGAAGAACTCAAAAGGACGAAGCATGTCTGTCAGGCTTTTAACTAGCTCCCATTGCGCCGCATCCATCCTCAGGTCCTTGTGAGCTGTACCCTGTTTTAAGAAATAGTGATCGAGTACCGTATACTGCTCATGCAGACGCTCAAGCATGTAGAAGGTTGAGTTCCAACGTGTTGCCACCTCCTGGATGAGTGCTTTCACTGGCATTCGACGTTCATGTAGCAGGCTCCTCAGATGCTTCCGGGCCTTAAAAGAATGGCTGAAATGGTTGCACATTTTTCGGCAGGTGTCCACTACCTCGTACGCTGGACTGTCTTTATCACTCAAGAATTTTTTAACAACCAGGTTTATACAGTGCGCCAAACACGGCACTCTGAAATAGTGACCCAGCTCCATGGCCTTAACTACATTGGCGCCATTATCCGTGGAAACATACCCAATCTGGCGTTTTTTGGGGGACAGCCAGTGAAAGACCTTTGTGTTAAACTCATCCAAAATGTTTTGTGCTGTGTGACGTTTCTCCAAGCCAAACATGGCTAGTGTTGCATGTTTCCGAGCAGCTTTAAAAACTTGGTCCGGGTCAACACCTGCGTTTAGCTTTGCTTTAACCCCTGAAAAAGAGACCCAGTGTGCAGTGATGCACATAAAATCAGCGCCTGCGCCACTGGTCCACATGTCTGTTGTCAGATGTATAGTGTGAACAGCACTCTTCTGCAAAGCTGCCCCAATCACCTCAAGCACATCTTCATGTAGTGCTGGAACCGCAACTCTGGCAAAATAGAACCAGCTAGGAACCTTCCATTTAGGGCAGAGTGCTGCCACTAATTCTAGAAAACCAACCCCTTCTACAAAAGAAAAAGGGAGAAGGTCCAGAGCTAGCATTTTAGCCAGCTTAGTGTTATACAGACGCGTCAGTGGGTGGTTGCGTTCATATTGCGCTTTTGTAAACAACATCTTTTTAATGTTGCCCTGGACCAAGCATTTACGGGATGATGATGATGATTTCTTCGACCCAGTTACGCTCGCTGATGAACTTTTTCGCATTGGTGTCTCACTCTCTCACACACTCTTAGTGTGGCTCACATGGGGCCTGCTGCTGACAGGGGTACTGGGTGTAAGTGAAGTGTTTGACACGTCTTCTTCCTCCTCGTCATCATCAGATGAAACATCAACATTTTCATTACGTGCAATTCGGGCTTCCTTGATCGCCTGTAGGTGCACAAACCATTTGACAGCATGCTTTCTTTCAAGATGACCTCTCTGGCCTCCGGTACCATAGTTGGAACCAAACTTACCACGACTAACTGCAAACTTACAAATGCTACAAATGGCGAGGTTTTCCTTTTTTGGGCAAACACTAAAGAAGTCCCAAACTGCGGACTTGAAATGTCTTTGGGGGCCGGAGGAGCCGGCGATACTGGTGGTGGTGGTCCTGCTGCTAATGCCAGATGAAGTGGAGGATGTGGATTGCCGAACTTCAGTACGTTTTGCACTTTCACCACCACTAATTGAGGTCGAGGTGGATGGAGGTCCCTTCTGGCGAGGAAGAAATATGGAAGTGGTAGGTGTTGGTGTACTAGTTAACTCCAATGATTGTGGTGTTTCTTCCATTGCCTCCTCGTCGACAACATCATCACGCTCAGCAGCTTCTCGGGCTAGGGTCAAAATGTCTGTTTGCTGCATGCCCGCTGGGGCTGCAGTGACCTTTATGATGACTGGGTCGTCGTCGTGAGAGCCTTCATCAGCAGCAGTATCCGCCACTTCTTGTTGAGCCTCATCACACTCCATAACTATGAGTTTTACGACAACCTTCCTTTTACGCTTAAGTACCTTTGTCAATCAATCAATCAATCAATCAATCAAAGACATTTATAGAGCGCACTACTTACCCGGAGGGTCTCAAGGCGCTTGGGGGGGGGGGGGGTGCTGCTACGGCTCGAACAGCCAGGTCTTGAGCTTCTTCCTGAAGGAGAGGTGGTCTTGGGTCAGGCGCAGGTCGGGAGGGAGGGAGTTCCAGGTCTTGGCGGCCAGGTAGGAGAAGGACCTTCCTCCTGTTGTCGTTCTTCGGATGCGGGGGACGGCGGCGAGGGCGTGACTGGCTGATAGGAGATGGCGTTTGGGAGCGTAGAAGTTGATGCGGTTGTTGAGGTAGCTCGGTCCTTGATCGTGTAGGGCTTTGTGTGCGTGGGTGAGGAGACGGAAGGTGATTCTTTTGTTGACGGAGAGCCAGTGCAGGTCTCTCAGATGTCCGGAGATGTGGCTGTGTCGTGGGATGTCGAGGATGAGTCTGGCTGAGGCGTTCTGGATCCTCTGGAGTCTCTTCTGGAGCTTGGCGGTGGTTCGGGCGTAGAGGGCGTTGCCGTAGTCCAGTCGGCTGGTGACGAGGGCCTGGGTGACCGTCTTCCTGGTCTCGGTGGGGATCCACCAGAAGATCTTCCGTAGCATGCACAGGATGTTGAAGCATGACGAGGAGACGGCGTTGACTTGTCTGGTCATGGTGAGGGAGGAGTCCAGGATGAAGCCCAGGTTGCGTGCGTGGTCTGTCGGTTTGGGTGCGGTGCCCAGGGCGGGGGGCCACCAGGAGTCGTCCCAGGCGGAGGGCGAGGGGCCCAGGATGAGGACTTCCGTCTTGTCTGAGTTCAGTTTCAGGCGGCTGGTCGTCATCCACTCGGCTACGTCTTTCATCCCTTCGTGAAGGTTGGCTCTGGCGGTGGCGGGGTCGTTGGTCAGGGAGAGGATCAGCTGGGTGTCGTCAGCGTAGGAGATGATGTTGAGGTTGTGTTGGCGTGCGATGGCCGCGAGGGGGCTCATGTAGACGTTGAAGAGGGTGGGGCTCAGCGAGGATCCTTGAGGGACGCCGCAGATGACTTCGGTGGCCTCTGACTTGTACGGTGGTAGACGGACTCTCTGTGTTCTTCCGTCGAGGAAGGAGATGATCCATTCCAGTGTCTTCTCCTGGATTCCGACGTTGCTGAGGCGCTGCACTAGGGTGCGGTGGCAGACAGTGTCGAATGCCGCGGAGAGGTCTAGGAGGATGAAGGCCGCTGTTTCTCCGTTGTCCATCAGGGCTCGGATGTCATCGGTGGCAGCGATGAGGGCGGTCTCGGTGCTGTGGTTGGCTCGGAAGCCAGACTGTGAGGGGTCGAGGGATCCATTCGTCTCGAGGAAGGCGGCCAGCTGTTTGTTGACGGTCTTCTCGATGACTTTGGCTGGAAACGGGAGGAGCGAGATGGGGCGGTAATTCTTGAGTTCGCTGGGGTCCGCTGTAGGTTTCTTTAGTAGGGCGCTGAGTTCGGCGTGCTTCCAGCTCTCCGGGAAGGTGGCGGTGTCGAAGGAGGTGTTGATGATGTCCCGCAGGTGGGGTGCGATGACAGCGTCGGCCTTGTTGAAGACGTGGTGAGGGCAGGGGTCGGTCGGAGATCCGGAGTGGATGGAGTTCATCATGCCGACGGTGTCTTCGGTGCTGATCGGAGTCCAGGCGCGGAGGGTGGTGGTGGGGGGCGGTGGTTCGGTCGTGGCGTGCGTCGGTTGAGTGCTGAAGCTGTTGTGTATGTCCGCGATCTTGTTGTGGAAGTAGGAGGCGAGGGAATTGCAGAGGTCTTGCGATGGGGTGATGTCGTTGTTTCCGGCGTTGGGGTTGGAGAGCTCTTTCACGATGTTGAAGAGTTCCTTGCAGTTGTGTGCGTTGTTGTCCAGCCGGTCCTTGAATGCAGTTTTCTTGGTGGCGCGGATCAGTTTGTGGTGATTCCGGGTGGCAAGCTTGAGGGCGGTCATGTTGTCCGGTGTTGGTTCCCTTCTCCAGGCTTTCTCGAGGGCTCGGCAGTTCTTCTTGGAGCTCTTGAGTTCGTCGGTGAACCATGGGGCCTTCTTGCTGCCGGGTCTGATGGGCGGGGTCCTCAGTGGGGCGAGTTCGTCCGCGCAGTTGCTGATCCACTTCGTGAGGTTGTCGGCGGCCTGGCTGGGGGTCGCTGAGCTGGCGGGAAGGTGCTGGCTCAGGGAGGCGGCGAGCTGGTCGGCTGTGATCTTGTTCCAGCTTCTTCGAGCAACCTGTTGCTGGTGGTGG
Source organism: Lissotriton vulgaris (assembly GCF_964263255.1). NCBI lineage: Eukaryota > Metazoa > Chordata > Amphibia > Caudata > Salamandridae > Lissotriton > Lissotriton vulgaris. The sequence goes on along the minus strand of NC_141691.1, from coordinate 841,549,106 downwards.
TGGATCGTCGTTTTTCTGAAGGTGAAGTGGACGCAGCTGTGGTCCGTCCATGGAGTCCAGTGGCGTGGCTGAAGGCGATGTCTTTGCTGGATGAGAAGATGGCATCGAGTGTGTGTCCGGCGAGGTGGGTGGGGGTGGACACCAGCTGCTTGAGTCCGAGGTTGGCGAAGTTGTCGAGCAGGGTGATGGTGTTGCGGTCGTTGTTGTTCTCCAGGTGGAAGTTGAGGTCCCCCAGGAGGATGTAGTCAGCGGAGGGGAGGGCATGCGGGCTGACGAAGTCGGCGATGTCCTCGCTGAATTGTGTGCGTGGTCCCGGGGGTCGGTAGATCAGGGTGCCTCTGAGGGTGGTCTTCGGGTCGGTGCGGATCTGGAAGTGTAGGTGTTCGGCGGTAGTCAGGGTGTCGTTGGTGTTGGTCGTGATGTGGATGGTGTCCCTGTGGATGATGGCGATGCCTCCTCCCGTCTGTTTGACGCGGTCTCTTCGGGTGATCTTGTATCCTTCTGGGATGGCGATGGCGATGTCGGGTGCTGAGGAGTCGTTCATCCAGGTTTCCGTGAGGAAGGCAACGTCAGGAGCTGTGGTGTCGAGGAGGTTCCAGAGTTCGATGGCGTGTCTGTGGACGGAGCGGGTGTTGAGCAGGATGCACTTGAGGTGGTTGCTGCTGGTGTTCGGCTTGGCGGGTGCTGGTGCGAGGCAGGTCCGGATGCAGGAGAACTTGCAGGCGTGGCAGCTGAAGGGTCCGTGGGTGCGTCTCGGGGTGGCTCGGTGGCATCCCGGGACTCGGCCGGTGTTGAGCGCGTTGAGGGTGGCGGCGGTGTACGTCCGGCGGGTGGGCTGGCCTCTGCGGGGGCCAGGGGTTCGGGCGCTGAGCGCGGTCCAGGCACGGACGGGTGCAGACGGGCTTACCTTTGGCGCACACAGGCTTACCTTTGGCGCACACGGGCTTACCTTTGGCGCACCTTCGGCGCACAATTGGCGCGCCCGCTGCGCGTGACCGCTGCGCGTTCGCACGGTCGCCATATATGGCGAAGTGCGAGGGAGGGCGGAGCAGCTGGGAGGCGGGAGCGGGGAGGGCACAGAAAATAAAGGGGGCGTGGTTAGCGACGGAGGCGGGAAGCGGGGAGCGGGGAGGGAGGAGACCGGGGGGAGTGAAAACAGGGGGACAGGCGAGAAAAAATACAGCGAGCACAATACAAATATACAAAATAAAAGTTAAACAGGCAGAGGGGCACACAGCAATGAAAACGGGGTACAGGAGCCTGCAGTATCAGGCGAGCACAGCGCTAGACCTCAGGAGACCACGCCGCTCGGTGGCAGGGGGCGTGGTCACACGGCGGCGGCAGGGGCAGCGAGGCAGGCGGGAGGCACACGCAGCAGTTGGTGGCCATGCGGCGCGGGGGGTGTCCTAAGCTAGGTCACACTCACCTGCGTCGCACGGTCGCCATATATGGCCAAGTGCGAGGGAGGGCGGAGCAGCTGGGAGGCGGAAGCGGTGAGGGCACAGAAAGAAAAGGGGGCGTGGTTAGCGACGGAGGCGGGAAGCGGGGAGCGGGGAGGGAGGAGACCGGGGGGAGCGAAAACAGGGGGACAGGCGAGAAAAAATACAGCAAGCACAATACAAATATACAAAATAAAAGTTAAACAGGCAGAGGGGCACACAGCAATGAAAACGGGGTACAGGAGCCTGCAGTATCAGGCGAGCACAGCGCTAGACCTCAGGAGACCACGCCGCTCGGTGGCAGGGGGCGTGGTCACACGGCGGTGGCAGGGGCAGCGAGGCAGGCGGGAGGCACACGCAGCAGCTGGTGGCCGTGCGGTGCGGGGGGTGTCCTAAGCTAGGTCATACTCACCTGCGTCGCACGGTCGCCATATATGGCCAAGTGCGAGGGAGGGCGGAGCAGCTGGGAGGCGGGAGCGGGGAGGGCACAGAAAGAAAAGGGGGCGTGGTTAGCGACGGAGGTGGGAAGCGGGGAGCGGGGAGGGAGGAGACCGGGGGGAGCGAAAACAGGGGGACAGGCGAGAGAAAATACAGCAAGCACAATACAAATATACAAAATAAAAGTTAAACAGGAAGAGGGGCACACAGCAATTAAAACGGGGTACAGGAGCCTGCAGTATCAGGCGAGCACAGCGCTAGACCTCAGGAGACCACGCCGCTCGGTGGCAGGGGGCGTGGTCACACGGCGGCGGCAGGGGCAGCGAGGCAGGCGGGAGGCACACACAGCAGCTGGTGGCCGTGCGGCGCGGGGGTGTCCTAAGCTAGGTCAGATCATGGTGTGCCTCACTCTCAGACGGCCGTGGTGGTTCCCAATTTTCATCCATATCATCAGAAGGAGGTGGGCTTGAAGAAGATGCAGACACCACCCTTGATCTTTTCCTTGCTAGGGATGTGGAAGACAATGAATGATCATCAGGAGGAGTGGCTTCCTCAAATGATACCTCGGCTTGATTGTCGATTTCCTGATGTGCCCCTACTTCGGGAGGAACAACTATTGTGGGCACTTGTGACCCTCCATGCACCTCTGCTTGCGCATCTCCTTGCGCTGCCTCTCCTTCCACATGTACTTGGGCTTGTACTTGCACATGTGGTTGTTGTTGCGGCTGTGGTTGTTCAACACTCATCAGATGAGTTACAACAACCTGTGTTGATTGAGGGACATTGCTGCTACTTTCTTGCGATGTACCAACATCACTGGTCGATGGTGATTGAACAACTAGACTAAGTGCCTCTGCAGCACTCAAGGGCTTGGACTTAAGTTGTCGTGGTGGTGGTGGTGGCACTGAGCCCAATGGAGCAGGGGTGCTGCTCCCAGCTTGGTCCCCAGCAGATCCTGCTGCTGCTGCAGGCGTACTTTTTTTTTACTCCCAAAAAATGTGGCGGGCGGCACACCAGTCTCCTTGGTACTTGCTTCTTCTGCTCCTTACTGGCGGCAACTTTCTTGCTAGAGGAGCTATGGGGAACTTTTTTTGGGGCCATCTTCTTCAGAGCAGGTCAGAACAGCAGGCCGCAGTTGCACGAGTTGCAGAGTTGTCTGTGGCCAGACGTGACGTCGCGTGACGTTATGCTGCACACACACACCGCTGCAGGACATCTTCCTGGCACTGGTGGTTCTCTTGAGTCTTGTGCACCTAAAAGCAATGGAAGACAGAGGAACATCAGTTCAGTTATACACCCCAAAAAAATCGAAAAACACAGAAAAATCAGCACAATCAAATGCCATCCATGATGTTTAAAGTCAAGACACCCCACAGAAAGACTAGGCACATGCACCACTCACTACCCCTGGTGAAAAGGCCACAACAACAGCCCCAAAAAACGAAAATCACAGAAAAATCAGCACAATCCCATGCCATCCATGATGTTTAAATTCAAGACACCCCACAGAAAGACTAGGCACATGCACCACTCACTATCCCTGGTGAAAAGGCCACAACAACAGCCCACAAAAACGAAAATCACAGAAAAATTAGCACAATCCCAAGCACTCCATGATGTTTAAATTCAAGACACCCCACAGAAAGACTAGGCCTATGCACCACTCAGTACCCCTGGGCATAAAGGTTGAAAGCTAGGCAAAATGGTGGCAGACCTGAGAACACTGCCTGCATTCAAAATGGCCCCCTCCCTCCCAGCACATGGCCAGGGCCTGTAGCAGCACTCAAAATGGCCCCCACCCACATGGCCTGTCCCCATGAACACCCCAAAAAATCGAAAAACACAGAAAAATCAGCACAATCCCATGCCATCCAGGCCCTCCATGATGTTTAAATTCAAGACACCCCACAGAAAGACTAGGCACATGCACCACTCACTATCCCTTGTGAAAAGGCCACAACAACAGCCCAAAAAAACGAAAATCACAGAAAAATCAGCACAATCCCAAGCCCTCCATGATGTTTGAATTCAAGACACCCCACAGAAAGACTAGGCCTATGCACCACTCAGTACCCCTGGGCATAAAGGTTGAAAGCTAGGCAAAATGGTAGCAGACCTGAGAACACTGCCTGCATTCAAAATGGCCCCCTCCCTCCCAGCACATGGCCAGGGCCTGTAGCAGCACTCAAAATGGCCCCCACCCACATGACCTGTCCCCATGAACACCCCAAAAAATCGAAAAACACAGAAAAATCAGCACAATCCCATGCCCTCCAGGCCCTCCATGATGTTTAAATTCAAGACACCCCACAGAAAGACTAGGCACATGCACCACTCACTATCCCTGGTGAAAAGGCCACAACAACAGCCCAAAAAAACGAAAATCACAGAAAAATCAGCACAATCCCAAGCCCTCCATGATGTTTAAATTCAAGACACCCCACATAACGACTAGGCCTATGCACCACTCAGTACCCCTGGGCATAAAGGTTGAAAGCTAGGCAAAATGGTTGCAGACCTAAGAACACTGCCTGCATTCAAAATGGCCCCCTCCCTCCCAGCACATGGCCAGGGCCTGTAGCAGCACTCAAAATGGCCCCCACCCGCATGGCCTGTCCCCATGAACACCCCAAAAAATCGAAAAACACAGAAAAATCAGCACAATCCCATGCCATCCAGGCCCTCCATGATGTTTAAATTCAAGACACCCCACAGAAAGACTAGGCACATGCCTGCTGATGCTAGCTGTGCCCAGTGGAGCTCATAGGGGACAAGTGTTGCCAGCTTGCGGCTGAGACAATAAGTCTCCGCAAGACCTGGCACACTTTTTATTTATATGCTCCTACTATACGTTACCGCGAAAAATGTTTTTAAAAAACTGAATTTTGTGCAAATAAGGCCTGCACTAGTTTATCTTAAATTGCTGCACTGTGAAAGCACTTTATTTACATGCAATTTTCTAAAAACAGCCCTGAAATTGGGAAAAAGTATGGAAGGTTATCCTCTACTTGACCCGCATTATTTATGTATACAAGTCTCTGATAAACTGTACATTTACATTCACATTTGCGTGAGCTATGATAGGCTACTTCGCGATCCACTGTTTTAAATTGAATCTTTTTAACCAATGAACTGTTTACACATGTTTTTTTTTCTCTGTACTTTTATGACTGAATTTACTTACAGTCGAATAAAGAAATTTTGAATTGAATTGAATTGACTAGGCACATGCACCACTCAGTACCCCTGGTGAAAAGGCCACAACAGCCCAAAAAAACGGAAATCACAGAAAAATCAGCACAATCCCATTCCCAAGCCATCCAGGCCCTCCATGATGTTTTTATTAAAGAGACCCCACAGAAAGACTCAGTCCACCCACCACTGAGTACCCCTGGGCAAAAGGCCCCAACAACAGCCCAAAAATCGAAATTTATAAAATTGTAGTTGCAGGAACTGTAATGCCCCAAAGAAACTTACTTGTGAAATTTCTAATCCAAAAGTGATCCAAAGAAAGTCAAAAAGGCCTCAAATCCAAATATCCAGCAGCATCCACAAAAAGTAATCCTTCCAGGTGAAGAATCCGAATGAAAGTGACCAGCACATGAAGAAAGCACTGGGAGGAGCCTGCTGGACAGGAACAGGAAGTTGGGGACTGTGGGGCACTTCCTTCCTCCCACTCCCCCCCCCCCCCAAAATGGACTCCTTGCAAAATAAAGTGCAGGTAAATGTCAACCTGAGGAGTTATTCTGATAAAAATCATCATTTCCAGAAGGTTTATGCTACTTGCTGGTGGATTTCTTGTGCAGAATTGCAAATTTTATATTTTCGCGAGTGCGAGATTGTTGCTGCCCACCGCATGAACGGGTTCGCGATTGCGAACTCTCACGATACGTGATCACGGCGTACTCGCGTTGACAAACTCTTGCTGTGCAAGGTGGCGAGCGCGATGACGTAATCGAGGTCGCCAAACTCCAGCGGGATCTCGCAGCAAGATCCAAAATGGCGCAGCACTCGCAAAATATTGAGAAAAACAACTCGGCGAACGCTGAATGACGGTAAGTGAACGCCGCGCGCCGCAAACTTGTATCACCAAGAAATAAAAATCCGCTGCGTGCGAATTTGCGGATTTTCGATAAATTCGCAAGCGTTCGCGGATAGCGAATTTACCGAAAATCCGCAAAATCCGCGAGCGGAACGGATTTTCCGCCCACGCTTAGTGCAGATTGCTTAACAGAGGGGTGTTGCGGCCCGTGGTGCTGCCCTGCCCTCCCCCCCCCTCATCGAGGCCCACTGTGCTGGTGACTGCCACCATTACACCAGGCTGGTGGACTGAGTGCTCTGCTCTGGTGCCGTGCAGGGAGAGTATTGGCACCAGATATATTGCTGCTGGGAGCTCTGGCTGCACGCCTGGGGCAAATTGGCCCACACCCTGGAGGAGTGAGTGAACCCCCCCACTGTCTCATTTACAGGGCTTGGCCAGAGAGAATTACACTACTCCGGGGAGAAATCCCTCTCTTGAAGTCCTGGGACAGACTTGATTGGGATACTTATTCATGCCGCGCTGCTCTAATTATCTACCAGGGAGGACCCTTCTGTCGACCGGCATCGCCCTCTTATCGTGTGAACACTGAGGGGACATTTCCCAACGCTGCCAGACTCTGTGACTTGAACATTGGGTTGTGTTTTCTCCTACCCCCTATTTTGCATTACTGTGAGGGCATGTCTCCCTTTTGTTACAGCGTGGAGGAGAGAGTACTGTGTATGGCATCTCTCTTCATGACATGATGGTGCATCTAAAGGCTCCAAACATTGAGATACCCAACAGGCTCCAGCCTCATCCGAGACAGGGACTCCCTTGGCTGGTCATGTGCTACAGGACACTAACGCCAAGTTTGGGGAGCTATTGGCAGCTGTGCATGACTTAAAAGCAGCACTATAGCCTAAATTAGACACTTTGATCATCGACATGGGCCACATGCGAGAGGAACATAATAAACTTAAGACGAGAGTAACCACCCATGATGTGGTCATAAAGGTGATGAAACCAGTTGTCTTGGAAGCACAGGCTGGACTGACTGTTCTTCGATGGGAAGTGGACATGTTGAAGTAAAGGGCCAAAGACCTTGAGTGGAGCTCGAAACGGAACAACATTCGGGTGGTGGGCCTACCAAGACAGTTGAAGGCCCAAGCATGGACCTGTATCAGGATCAACGGCTGACGCATACAGTCCTGGGAGGCAGAACATCCACGTTTTTTTCAGTTGAGTGTGCTCATTGAGTTCCAGCACTACAACTGTTGCCAGGGGTGCCTCCACGTCCAGTGGTGGCAAGCCTGTTCAATTACCAGGACCAAGATAACATTCTTCAGATTGCTCATGTTAAGGGCCCCTGGCAAGTGGAGAATCAGAGAGTTACGATCATCCCGGACTTTACATATGATATCCAGAAATGTAGGGACGTCTACAAAATAGGTGAAACTCAGACTCCGTCAACTGGGGATCAAATATTCGTTATTTTTCCTAGCTAAGCTCCTCGTTGTGGATGGTGATCAGGTACTTCTTCTTCAATCTGCCCATCAGGCATGGGACTGTCTGCAATCCAAAGGCAAACATCCCTCATTGACACGACAGTACTCGGAGGAGGGTTGGCATCAAGCTCGGAATCAGTGCTCCTCCAATCAGAAATAACGCTCCGACCCGTTCCGGAACCAGGCTGCACAGGAGAGGGCACAGGCAGTGACAACGGTGGTCCGGGCAGGGTCTTCCGGCATGAGGAGTGGTGCCAGAGCCACAGACACTGCAGACTCTCTGGGCCCCATTTACAAAGATAAAGTTAGACAAAAGTCTACATTTATCACTTTTGGTATTTACAAAGGGCATTTACTACTTGTAAATGGCCTTTGTGAATACCAAAAGTTGAACTTTACGACTTTTGGTATTCACAAATACTGAAAGTCGTAAAGTTAGACTTTCGTCTCACTTGACCTTTGTGAATCGGGCCCTCTATCCCTAAAATGCTCCCTACCGGAGGACTTACCAGATGCACTACAAGAGGGACCTGTGGTCATTCCAATGACTGCTGAATACATTGACTGACTCTCTTGAATCTATATCCTTTTTTACAAATTTTTCTGAGAGTCCACTGGTCTGATTATTCTGTTTTCAAATAGGGGGATCCTACTTAAGAGAGGGCGGGGATGGGATGGCTTACCTTTGTTTTGGCGCTGCATGACATGTTGAGTGATTTGTTGACAGTACAGTTCTATGGTGACCACAGATTTACCCCTGCGGTATGCTCGACTTTACCATGATTTGGTTCACACATGTTGTGGGGTTTCTGGCCTTTTGCACTTTTGCGCAAAGGCCTGGGGAAGGGAGTTTGCGACAATGTTGGTGGATAAGAAACATGTATGTGGTGCTAGGTACTAGAATATTCTGACCAGCTATTTTCCTGGGGTATGTGCACATTTGTGATTGTACTTTGTCATGACAGTACCAGAATACAGATTCCTCAGGTGGAATGTGAGAGGTATGTGTACTCCACTAAGCACCACAGAATATATACGCTTACCTAAAAAGACGTTGGGCCCACTTTTCCTGTCTCCAAGAGACGCACTTTACATTTCTGGAAGTTACTAGACTGGGTAGACTATGGCAGGGTGGGGTCCATGCTTCTACATTTCTAGTTAGAAGGGGTGTACTGATCTGGGTGGCTTTGAGTGTACCCTTTACATCCTCCCACATTAAAATGTACCCTGAATGTCGCCATGTTGTGGGGCGAAGAATGCTTGATGGAATACACTTAACACTTGTAGCAGTTTATACCCCAACTGTGAGACAGGGTGCTTTTTACCCAACCCTGACACCCGTCTTGCTTCCGGACCAAAGGCAGGTACACTTTGGTGCAGGATTACAATGGAGTGCTTGAACTAGCAATAAGGCACACCCTTGCTCTGTCTCACAACTCCTGAACACATGGGATCATGATTTACAAGTAGGGGACGTTTGGCATTCATTGCACCCCACCGATAGGGAGTATTCCCATTACTCGATGGGACACAAACTACATTCCAAACTGGATATGGTCTTCGGCCCCCTAGCAATGATTAAGCTGTGCACACTAGCAGAATATTTGGGCAAGACCCTGTCAGACCACAATCCCTTATTGGTTTCACTGAAGCTTACATGCTGTTGCATTGGCTGATGAAGGGTTACACTCTTAGATTGGTGAGGTCATTGATGCTTACTTCCAGGACAATGAAGGAATGGCATCAAATTGTCTGGTCAAATGAGATGCATTCATAGGGCCCGATTCACAGAATAAACTTAAGACTCAATACTAAACTTACTACTGTTTTGGTATTCACAGATTGCACTTACTACTTTTGGTATTCACAGAATGAACTTACTACTTTTGGTATTCACAGAATGAACTTACCCATTTCGGTATTCACAGAAGTTAGGACTCCTAACTTTAGGACTCCTAAATGCCTTCTGTGAATACCAAAAGTCCTAAAATTACGATTTTTCTCAATTTAGTAGTAGTAAAGTTAGGACTACTAACTTTAGGATGCCTAAATGCCTTCTGTGAATACCGAAAGTCTTAAAATTACGATTTTTCTCAATTTAGTAGTAGTAAAGTTAGGACTCCTAACTTTCGGACTCCTAAATGCCTTCTGTGAATACCGAAAGTTCTAAAATTACGATTTTTCTCAATTTAGTAGTAGTAAAGTTAGGAGTCCTAACTTTTACTACTACTACTATTTGAGAGCTGGCCCTGCAGTGCTGCTAGAGGCCATGGCCCTGCTGACTGCATTTGGAGCCATGTCAGGCCTCTGTGTTCATTCGGATAAATCCTGTTTATTTCCACTACTGCCTATCCCTGAAGACTCTCAGGATATACTGCTGCATACAGAACTGGATTGGTAGTTTAAATATTTGGGCGTGTGGTGTATTATGACCCACATGATTTGTTAGAGGGGAATCTTGGAAAAGCAGTGACTGCTATACACCTCTCCCTTCCTTTTTGGACAAACCTACCCTAGTCCCCTATGGGCAGGGTGGGCATTGCCAAAATGTTGGTCCTGCCCTGACTTATCTATTTCTTTACAGCCCTAAAGTTATTCATCCGTTAGGCCTTCTTTCTAGATCTAAGAAGAGTGTTGACAGAATTGATTTGGGGCGATAGCGTGCTGCTCTACATAAACTATTTGCCTCCTTGGGTGAGGGTGGCCTCTAGGGCCCAGAAAACAAATCTTACTTTGCTGCAGCACAACTGCAGTGGCTAATCCGGTGGATTGCAGAACCGTCTCCAGAATGCACTGACATTTTGGATAAGTTGACAGGGAGATCATTGTTACACTGGCTCTTTGACACTGCATCCCCTAGAGACACAGATAATGTGCTGTTACGTACAGCTCTATGCATCTGGAAATGATATACTGGAGATGGGAAGCCCAGTACGCCCTAGGCACCCAGTCTCCTAATTTGGGCAACACCAGAGTGCACAGGACCACTACGGAACTGAACAGATTTATATATTTATTTATTTGCGGGTTTATATCGCGCTCAAATCGACTCCCGAAGGAGTATCTCTGCACCCTAAGAACACCACAAGCACAATCAGAACATTTAAGAAGAGTTAGTTTTGAAACAGGAAAGTTTTAAGCTTTTTCCTGAACAGCAGATGTTCCGGGCATTGCCTGAGCGCCAATGGGAGTTTGTTCCATAACATGGGCCCGACCACTGATAGAGCTTTACCTCCCTGTCTGGCCTTCTTTGCACGAGGCACACGCAATAGAAGCTGATTACTAGACCTGAGGGAGCGAACGGGATTATAGGGTACAAATTTGTCTCTCAGATATGAGGGACCTAGTCCGTTGAGACTCTTGTGAATTAGACAACACCTCTTAAACGTTGTCCTTTGGCGAACCGACAACCAATGTAGCTTGTCCAAAAGAGGTTTGGACGAAGGTCTGGGGGTGGGGGGTGCGTTCAAAACCAGCCTGGCAGCAGTATTCTGCACAACTTGGAGTTTGGCTAATACTCCCTCCTTTGCCGATAACAACAGCCCATTACAATAGTCAAGACGACTAAGGACGAGAGCCTGCACCAATGTTTTCCTGGTAGAGTCAGGAAGCAAGGGAAACACTTTGCGTAAAAGGCCTATCACATGAAAACAGGAGCCCACAATGTGGTTACCATGCTGCTTCAGGGAGAGCTCCTGATCCAATCGTACTCCCAAATTCTTCACGACCTGTTTGGGGTTGGGGACTGGCCCAAGATCTTGTGGCCACCAGTCCGGGGTCCATAGGATTTTGGCCACCCCGAAGAGCATGACTTCAGTCTTACCTACATTACATTGTAGGCAGTTCAATTACATCCACTGGGCCACAGCCTTCATACCCTCAGAGAAGGAAGTTTTGACCTCGGTGGGAAGAGGCGCAGCAAGGTCTGGTCCAGTCCAGGTCCAGTTCCCGCTGGTCAACTGGGCTTTTCCGAAAAGGCCTGTTCCCATTTGTTATGTCCATGTAGACGCATAATAAGTCAGCCTAGTGACCCTTGAAGTCCACTTCTTTCTCCCCATATGAAAGTGAGAGCAGGTCCAGACCTTCAGGCCTTCTCACAGGTCACAAACAGCAGGTGAATTCCTTCCACTGTTTTTCTGCATGTCCAGAAAGGGTTCTGAGGGGCTGGAAGTGAGTGCTTCTTTTGTTCAAACAGTAGTCAGTGGATTAGGGTGACTCCTGGACACTCCCTAACCAATGAGGAAAATATTCCAAGAGGTAACTCTGTCCACTTTTGCAGCACATCTTGTTTTTTTATGGCAATCTGGCCTAGAATACATTATTATTGAGGGAATCCAGGATATTTATATGCCGTCTGCCCCTGAAGGGGGCCTGTGGGTCAACCAAGGGTGTGTTTAGCAGTCTCCACCTCCTCAGCTACACCAAACTGGTTCTGGGACCTGCTCCTTCTCCCACTGCATCCATGCCCAACTGGCTACAAAGGGCCAAAAGAACAAAGGAATTCCTATCCTCATTACCCCTCCTTACACTTAATTGGGAAAGGGCAGGCCACCCCTGTCTCTGAAGTTATTGAAGCTCCTGATGTTACTCCCAGCTGCCCTTCCTTAGCTGATAGTTATACATTGCTCCAATCTCAGCGCATCCTGGCAACAGGCCTAACCCATTGTTCCTGTCTGGGAGCAGTTTTCATACTTCACTAAGGTCAAGTACTGTTGGGGCAGTTGCTGACAAGCTAATGCCACTCACGCTTCAGTAGCTTCAGCCAGGATAAAAAGTAACTTTCTAAAAGTTACTTTTCTTAAATATCTATCAAAAATCCAATTTCACCATTGAAATAAATGAATGGATATTAAAAATAGTGGTTAAACCATTGTGCATAGTAACCATGCAGATTTCTCCTAATGCTAGATGCTTTCATGCACAGTTCCTATTAACCCACATGTTTGTAAGTACATATTTGCAATACATCTTCATTTGTCTAAAGGTGCCAAGCATTGTAGTGAAAAGTAAAGTTTTTAAAAGTATAGCTACATGAGTTTACATTGGACAGCTCTAGAGAATCTATAGTCAGTTTAGAGAATCCAGAAAGCAGCTTCGAGACAACATTGTAACCTTAATATCAGGTCTAATTTTACCAGGACTTTGAGCCTGATCAAATTCACAGTGTGTTATGTTAAATGTTATGTTAAAAGTTTGTGTAAGCGCAACAGCTGCCCCAGCAAAGGGGCGTCCCGGCGCTGGTAGATCAAGTGCAGTACCGAAGAGGCAGGCCAGGTCGGGAGAGCAACCCTAAGTGGGAGGAAACAGCAGGGTTTTGACAGCTTTCCGGAAGGAAAACAAGTTCTCCATGCCACGGATGCCAAGCGGCAAGGAGTTCCAGAGCTTGGCTCCTAGGACCCGGAATGAGCGCCCACCCATGCGGCAAAGTTTGGTACGTGGTACAATCACCTGGTGTTGTCCTAGTGAGTGCAGACTCCGCTGTGGCACATATGGGGTTAGAAGCGGGCACAAGAGGTCTGGGCACCTGGGTTTAAGAATCTTGAACGCAAAGCAGAGAGCTTTGAACTGGATTCGGGAGTTCATTGGAAGCCAGTGTAGCTTTCTAATTGTGGCTCTGGCAGAACATCTACGGGGAAGACCTACCAAGGTCCTTACTGCCAAATTCTGAACCCTCTGTAGACGTGCTATCTCAGCTTTGTTTGCACCCAAGAGCAGTACACTGGCGTAGTCCAGACGTGAGAGAATGGTAGCCTGGACAATAAGCTGCCGTACTTTCGAGTCAAAGAATTTCAGTATTGGATTAAGGCCCCTCAACAGACCCACACAAGTGGCTGCCACTCTCTTGGTGTGGGTCTGAAAACTGAGCGAGGAGTCCATCCAGACCCCCAAGTTTTTGACTAATGACTTGGGTGCTGGCATGGTGCCCAGAGATGATGGCCACCAATGCTGATTCCAATAAGTGGTGTTCTTCCCTGCAAGCAGTTACTCCGTTTTGACAGCATTAAGCTGTCAACAGTTGTCAGTCATCTATTGGGCAACTGCAGCCATCCCATCCCTAAATCTCGTGGCCAATGCAGATGGTCCTTCAGTAAGTGTGATGACCAGCTGAGTATCATCTGCATATGATACCAGCGTGAGACCCCACTCCTTTGCTACCACCGCAAGCGGTTGCACATAAAAAGGGGCGGGCTGAGTGCAGAGCCCTGAGGGACTCCCTGACCGATATGATGGAACTGAGAAAGATACGGTGGTGCCGACACCCTGAAGGATCTTTCCTTTAAAAATGAACGAAACCCTTCCAGGGCGAGGCCAGTGATCCCGACTGCCTCCAGACGATATAACAGAATGTCATGAGATACCGTGTCAAAGGCCGCGCTGAGGTCCAAAAGAATCAGCGCAGCACTGTGACCGGCGCCGAGAATCGTCCGGAGATGTTCGGTTGTGGCCAGTAGGGCAGACTCGGTGCTGTGGCCCGGCCTGAAACCATTTTGAGAAGGGTCCAGAATGTCGTTCTGGTGCATGAATTGCGACAGCACATTATTAACGTGGGCCTCAGCAAGCTTAGCCACCCAAGGGAGCAGGGAAATCAGTCTAAAGTTTTCTGATTTAGAAGGTTCCAGGGTGGGCTTTTTAATGATAGGGGAGACCCATGCCTGTTTCCAGGCAGTAGGAACACTAGCCATAGAAAAGGACAGGTTAAGTATGAGACTCAATGGCTGCTGGAAATGAGATTCAAAGTCTGCTGGGTGGTACCTAATTCCCAAGGGTAAAACTCTCCTCATACTATAGCCTTTTGGAATTTTGGCAATCATGTGGAGTGGCTTCAGTGTGAGAGGTAGACTCGAAGTCAAGAGGACCACTGCCTGCTCCCTCTGATGTCTTTGCAAATGAAAAAATTATGTTTAAGCAGCATGTGCCCTCTAATGGACGCAGAATGCTTTTTAAAAACAAAATCCACTTGGGCATGCAAATGCTGTGACAGAGGTCTGATGCTCCTTGCAGGCCTCTATACCTGCATTTGTGATAAGTCAGAAGGGAACTAATGATGTGACCTACCTAATTAATATTCATTATGCAGGTTTTTTTGCGACTGTTGGACCTGTCATTGATAGGGTGGTCTTTCCCCCAACCTTTTACCTCCAATTTTGACTGTACCTTTTTTTTTGGTCCTAGGGCTCTTAGCACTTAACCACTGCTAACCAGTGCTAAAGCGCATGTACTTCTCCCCTAAAACACGTTGACATTGGATATACCTCATCGGCATATTTAGTTTAATTATAAGTCAATTGTAAAGTGGTATACCATGTACCCAGGGTCTGTAATCTAAATGCTACCAGTGGGATGGCAGCACTGGTTGTGCTACTCACACAAGTAGAGCTTCAAACCTGTATCAGGCCTGCCATTGCAGTACTCATTTGAGCAGTTTCCTGCCACTTTCTCTCTCTTATCGACGCATTGTCCTGGTTACCAAAGGTGGCCCAGAGATGCAAGGATCGTTAGCCATCTCTGCCCACCCTTCACAGAGGACAACAGTGCATGACTACGCGAACCCTTTCAAAGACTTGCGGACACCCCTGTGGCCCTGCTCCTACATTGGAACTGGCACACAAGTATCTTGCCTGAGTGATCCCTGAGACCTGCGTAATAAGCATTAGGGGCTCGAGCATTATTCATTTTTTAACGGACCGAGCGATCACCTCAGTGAAGGACCCCCGATTGGAGTCGTGATGTTCGCTATGGTGTACCTAGACCGCCCATAAACAGTTGCACATCGTAACATTGTGAAAACTATCATTTTCTGCATCATAAGGTGCATCATAAGAATGCTCATAAATTAGGAGGCACTGCTTTAGTATTTATTGCTTCATATGTATTACTTCAAAATTCATATCGCAGCTTCTACCAATTGGATTTTATTGTTTTGGTCCTGTTTTTTTCAGACGAATATTCTCTATTTTCCTAACTTGTGTGAAGTCTTTAATGTGCTGTTTTCATTGAGTTACTGTAATTTAACTGTTCATATTGGGGCATATTTAAAAACTTCTTTTGCCACGGGGCATGATTTTTTTGACGCACAGGCGGCATAACGCCATTAGTAAATATGCCTCTTTCCGCCGGGTATGCAATGGGTGTTGCAGTGGGCGTTCCACCACACGACCCATTGCTTTTTGATGCTGCCTCAGATTTTCAAGGCTGAGGCAGTGCCAAAAGCTAACACCAGGTAATACCTGGTCTTAACATGGCGAATCGAGGAGAAATTATTATAGAAAGAGCAAACCGTCATTAATAATTGTTTATTTGCAGGAAGGTGTCCCTTCGTGCACATAAACAATTGCCCCTGCAGCGCTACTGTGACGGTGCATATTGGCAAAGCAGCAGCTTTCAGATTTTTGTGTTTCTACAAATACATACAGCAAAATAACTGTCTAGGGAACATGGATGGTAAAAGATTAAGTACATTCTTTTGACTTCTTATTGATTTTTACATAATGTACAAAATATGAGCACTGAGAAAGCCCACGGCTGCTGGTTCTTAATCTTTTGACTTCTGTGGATCGACAATCATTATTGGAATCTGGGGACCCCCACATAGTCATTACTGGAAGCTAGGGACCCCAGCTTAAGCAATTTGGATGATTTAAATCTCAAAACAATACACAAAAATACAGAAACAAGTGTTCATCAAACACATACTCAAAGGGAGAGGATGTGGCTTACGACAAGAGCTGCCGACTTTGGCAATGGGGAACCAGATACGAGTCTCATCATTGGTTCAACATTCTGTCACTTTAGGCAAATCACTAAAGCCTTAAAAAATGTTTTAAGAAGGGAGAGAGAATGTGATCTTGTGTCAGGACTGGTAACTGATGCTCATGCAAAGCGCTCAATTACCTTCGGGTCAAGTTCACGCTATATAAAACTGTAAATAAAAGTAATACACATATGATTCATAAATATAAACATTCCTAAATTTTTAGTTCAAGTTGGTGCTTTTTTAAATTCAACTGAGGCTATCCTCAGGCATTTGCACTGCTTCCACAAATCAGTCTGAGAACTCCAACTTAATTTGTAGCTTCTAATTTCACATTCCTTCACATTTACAGAGCATTTTAAAATGTAGTTTTTTTATTTTGCTTCTTTATTTATTTACACTTTATTAATCTGGTTTGTTTTTTAAATATATTTTTATTGATTTACCTTTTTCTTTGCAGTTTACAGGCTTACAATATAGCATATCTGTGTCTCGTACAACTGACAACATTTACTACAACACAGTATCGCAGTGCTCTTGGTACATATTACATCAATCCATTGTCATGTGTTTCCATCCATGTCATCATCTTCTAGTTGCACCCTGACATAACCCCGTCCTAGCCGGGGGGAGAGTGTTATTATGCCGTACCTTTACTTTTCCGACTTGACAGAACATATCATACTTAAGAAAAACAAAAAACCCCAACAGAACCATGTGTCACCCACCCCCCACCCTCTGATCCTGCATGCATACATGTAGAGCCTCTCCAGGTTCGGCCGCCGCCACTAGTTCGATCATTGTCCGTACATCCGTCTCGCTTCCGCAGACACCCAGGCCCCTGTCACTCCATCTCATAGGTCTAGTCATCACCCTAGGAATGGCTAACACTAGTGTCTAAAGGTATATCCAAAGATCTACCTGCCTCCAACATGTCGTCCCAATCCAGTGCAATTGGGGTCTTGCACAGTCTTCTAGCCTCTTCCCGCCACAATGCAGCACTCTCTGATACTCCTCACCTCAACAGTTCACTGTGCCATGCGTGTACCGTGGGTGGCATCTAGGACTTTCACCGCATGGTGATCGCTCGCACTGCTAATAGGAGCGCCAGATTTTCAGATCTAAATTGCACTTTGTGCTTAGAAGTTCCCTTCCGCAGTCCAAGGAGACAATCCCCCATCTCGTCAACTAACTTTCTGTTTGTAATTTCCGCTATGTGTCCCCTGATCAAGGCCCAGAATCTAACGATCCGCGGTGAGGACCATAGCATGTGTGCTAATTCTGTTACCTCCAATTGGCATCTGGGGAAGTGGTGGCGCGTTGCCGGGTACATCCTGTCAAGTTCATGTGGTGTGAGGTACGCCCTGTGTAGAATCATAGTTTGGATATATTTAAAGCGTGCATTCCGTGATACCTTTTTAGGATCCTCCCACTCCTTGTCCGCAAGTGCCCTGTCTAAATCCCCTTCCCAGGCAGTGCGTAGTGGGGTCAGGTCAATTTGCGTGTGCGATCGCAGGCCTACATATAACCACCTAATTAGGTGACTTCCCTTACCCATATAGTACAGTGTTTTTACCAGGTCATTAATGGGGGGCTCCTGTCTCTGCGGTGCCCAATACTTCCGTACATATTGTAGTAAGGTGGTGTGCAGGAGGTACAAACGATCTGGCGCTCCCGTTCCTCAGAAAAAATGTTCATGGTCCAGTAGCGTCCCATCTCTAAAGAGGTCTGCAACAGTAGTGACTGCCACATCCGCCCAGGGTGTAAGCCTGCACGTCTTTAGGTGACCGCATTGTAGGGGAATGCCAAGCAAAGGTATATTGCCGGCATAGGTTGAGGGTGCCCTTGCATATTGCAACGCCGCCCTCCAGCATCTCAGCGCCGTATGTAGAAGGGGGGAAGGTCCCGCAGTATGTTATTATGCTGCAACAAAAGGGTATGTAACACCCCTCTGTCTATATCTCATTCTGTCATCCCTATCTCCTGCAAGTTGCGCCCTGCCGTCCAGTAGGACAGCCACTGTAATTGACAGGTGTAAAAATACGCCCTCAAGTCAGGTCCCCCCAGGCCCCCTCCAGACGTGTCGCTCTGTAACTTCTCCAGGCTGATCCACCGCCTGCCCGACCCCCAAATAAGTTCAATTAGTAAAGTGTTTATCAATTTAAAGGTAGTATTTGGAAGCATAAGCGGTATGTTCGTGAAATAATAGAGAAGTTGCAGAAGGACCACCATTTTGGCGATCGCTGCCCTGCCTGCCACCGACAACGGCAGGGATGTCCAGAAGCTAACATCGGACCTTATGACTCTCAGAACTCCATTCAGGTTGCCCTCCAGCATATCCGCCTGGGTCCTTTATACATGGATGCCTAAGTATTTGAACGTATGGGGAGCGATCTTTAAACTCAGCGTCCCAAATCTAAAATACGGCATAACCTCCTGCTCTTTAAAGAAGAAGACCATCGATTTCGCTGGGTTAATAGCAAGACCTGACAGTCTTTCAAATCAGGCAAATAACGCAGCCATAGAATCCTTGGGGGAGCGGAGGTCATGTAGGTATAGTATGATGTCATCGGCGTAGGCCGAGAACAAATGTGTGGTAGCGCCCACCGTTATACCCATGTCAAGCAGGTCTGCCCTGATCTTTACTGCCAAGGGCTCAAGAGCCAATATAAAAATAAGCGGAGAGAGCGGACAACCCTGTCTTGGCCCCTATGTATATTTTATTTCGACGAAATATGCCCTCCTGTCCTCACTCTAGCTGTGGGAGCATGGTATAGCAGTCTGATCCAAGCAATGTACTCCTTCAGCAGACCAAACCGTGCTAGGGCCCTGAATATATATTCCCAATTAATCGTATCGAACGTTTGGCGCATATCTAACAAGATACAGCCCGCAAAGTCTGTTCGGTTTGGGGCCTCTACAAGTAGGTGATGCAGCTTTCTGGTGTTCAGGGATGTGCTACGCGCTGGCATTAAGCCCGTCTGTTCTATGTGGATCAGTTTGTGTAGTGTTGGCAGGAGTCTGTTGGTCAGGACTTTGCTGAGTAGTTTGTACTCCGTCATCAATAGTGATAGAGGTCGGTAAATAGCCATGTCTGTGGGGTCCCTACTCGGTTTCGGGAGTAATACCACCAGCGCCTGCGCTTTAGTGAGGGGCAAAGATTCCTCCTTCAAGGCCTCCCTATAAAGGATTTCCAATTGGGGTACAAGGATATCCGCAAAGGAGGAAGAAAATTCGGCTGGTAAGCCATCTAACCCTGGGGTCTTATTACGGGGGAGACCCTTAATGGCAGCCCTAATTTCCGATTGAGTAACCAGGCCCATCAAATCCTTCTGAGCATCATCCGTAAGTTGGGGGCATTGAACTGTGGATACAAACTCATCTACATCCGTACCGGCTCCCTTTTCTGGTGCGCTATAAAGCTGTGTGTAGTATTGCCAGAAGGCCTCATTAATTTCTCCCTCGGTGTACCCTACACCCCCGTGGCGGGGTGTAGTGTAGTTAATCACCAAAGTAAGAAGGTCATCTCACAGTAGTTTAGCCAGTAATGTCCCTGCCTTGTCAGCGTCCATGTGGGTCATGTGGGTGTACCTTTGGTAGTCTATGACTCAGAGGGACTCCAAAAGTTCAGAATGTCTGATTCTAGCTTCCTGCAGGTGGGCTCGCTGTTCCTCGTTCAGTACAGCTTCCTGTTCTAATTTAGTCAGCTTCTCCTCCACGTCAACCAACGACCTATGCAGTTCTTGCCTTGCCTCTACCGTCACCCCAATGGCTTTCCCCCGGAGTACTGTTTTGAAGGCGTCCCATTCGATCAACTTGGTAGATGCTGTGTTGCTGTTTTTTGCAAAATACTGCTGGATGGTGTCCGACATGACAGTGCAGAATACTGAGTCCTCCAGCAATTGTGGCCACATCCGCCATGTTGGCACTGGGGTGGGCACCCTGCCCCATCCAATCACCACTTTCAATGGACTGTGATCGGAGAAGGACTTTGCTAAATATGTGGTGGTCAGTACCTGCATTGCAATGGTATTAGAGCAGTACACCCTGTCAATATGTGTGTGCAGCACATGTACTGGTGAGTAGAAAGAGTACTCCCTGTGTGTCGGATGCCTCATTCTCCACACATCACATAACCCCCATCCCTCCGCCCAGTCACATAATGCTTTTGCTTGCTTACAGACCCCAGTCCCATGCAGAGGAGGGTGCGACCTATCCAGCAATACATCCATCACAGCATTACAATCCCCACCAATAATCCACAGATAACTCTCCCAGCCCACCAGTGCAGCTGACAATTTACATAAGAACTTGTTCTGTTCTGAGTTTGGCGCTTATATTAAACCCAGCACTACAGGTTGGTCATTCAAGGTGCCCCTGACCAGGACGTACCTCCCCTGCTGATCCGCCTTCTGCTCCACTAACTTGAACAGTACTCCATGCCTGACCCATATCGGGGCACCTTGCGCAAACCCTGAGCTCATGGTTGAGAATACTTGCACTCTCCACTTTTTAGGCAGCTTCCCCACTTTCGCCTCAATCAAGTGGGACTCTTGCAAGTACACTATCTGCGCCTTGCATCTTAACAATTGTGCGTGTATTCTATGTCCCTTTTGAACGGACCCCAGACTTCTAACATTCCATGTTAATATGGTAAATCTGTTCTGTATCTGCATCACGTGTCTGGATGTGGCCACCGTATAGGCAGCAAGGCTAATGTAGTGCAGCGCCAGCGCAGGAGAGTGCATCCTGCAGAACCCTTACCCACCCCAAGAATCCCCAATACTCGGTCCGGTCGTGAAACTATACAGGACCACCCAACAAAACAGGAAACAAAGAAACCTGTGTAACATCTATGCAAAGCATTTGCATACTGGGGTATGTGGCCAAACCTACCCATGCAGCGCCTCCTCCTACTCTGAGTTACCTTGAGTGTCAAACGGCCCCCAGGCCTTAATTAGAAGGGATACAATGCCTGTACAACAAATATATTGGCAAGGCTAGCACAGCAATATACATTACTGTTCAGTTGCAAGTCCGTAATACTGTCCATTCGCTTCAGTATATCAGTCCATCCGCTGTCTGTGGGGTCACTGAGGGGAACAGGGCCACACTCCCATCTGAGTCCGATCTCTGCGTGTCCACCTCAGATGTAGTCTGGTCATCGATTTGTGCTGTAATCCGGAAGGAGGAGACCGCCATGATCACCATCTCCTTATCGCCTTGCATCTGTTTGGCTGTAGGCCGGAGCTGTGTGTTCCTTTTGCGCAGTCTTCTGGAAGCGCAGCGGTGAATGTCGAGGACTGGGAGTTAGCCATCGATTGCCTTCCCAGTTCCATCACCTGCAGCCATTCCTCCACGTCACCTTGGCTCTCAAAGAAATACGTTTTCCGTTTGTGGATAATCCTCAGCCGCGCCGGGAAGATGAGGGCATATTGCTAGTTCAGCTCTCGCAGTTTCCTTTTGACCAATAGAACGGAGGAGTGTTGTTTCTGCACTAGCAGTGTGTAATCTGGGTACAGCGAGTCTTTAGTGTTCTCAAAGTTAATTTACGGCATCTCTCTTGACTTCTGTAGCAACACATCCCGGTCCCTTTAGTTTAACAGTTTAATTATTAGCGGTCTCGGGGGGGGGGGGCGGTTTTGGGCGGCCCGTGGGGATTCTATGTGCCTGTTCAATGCAAAAGTGGGCCGAAAGGCCCTCCACGGTTACATGCTCCTTAAGCCACCCTTCCATGTATCTTGCTGATTCAGCCCCTACGCTTCTCTCCGGCAGTCCTATTCCGCGAACGTTGTTCCTCCGTGCTCTAACTTCCGCATCCTCCATGCGGTCCATGAGGGTGGCGACCTGGGACCGGAGCTGTTTAATATCGGAAGTATTCCTAGTTTGTTGAGGAGACAAGGCCTGTAGTTCCACTCCATGGTCCTTCCCCCGATCCGCAAGCTTGGCGTGATCTGCTCGGAGCAGCGACAGACCAGATGTAAGAGCACCTATCTGGGCCTCTATGGCCTTCCTAGAGTCACGCACCTCCTGTAAGATCAAATCCAACTTGTCCGCCGCCTCCGCTGTGTTGGTAGATGCTGCGCAGCTGGCCTGGTGGGAGCCACCCAGCGACATCGCAGTGTCAGGGATCCAATCGGGTCCAACCACAGTGTCCTGCTGTTTGCCCTTACCCGCCCCATCGGGGTGTGCAGTTGCCTTGTACCTTGCGAGGGAGGCGGACTGAGAGTTCGGCACCCCCCAACTCGGCCGGGTCACGTTCACATACACCCTGCCTGCCCCCTCCGCACAGGAGTCCTGACTATGTGCGTGCAGCGCAGTCCTTGGTGCACTCTACCAAACTCTGGGTCGCAGGCCACCGGTCCGCACCGTCCTGGTCAGCGCCACGGTCAACAACCCCCTTCACCACTTCGCTGCCTGGTCACGCAGCACCGGGTCCTCTATAGGTGGTCAGGAAGGAGGGGGGGCGCTCCAGTCTCCCCACACCTCTGCCACACTTCAATAGCAGCTCTCCAGAGGGGCACCTCTACATCAAAATCAATGCACTTTATGGCCTCACCTCCCTACATGGGCAGTCCCACAGTGTCGGTCCCGGTGCCAACCGCAGGCACTGCTCACTGCGCAGATACATGCGCCCACGCGGTCCCCGAGCAGCAGCACTCCCCCACGGGGGGGCACTTGCGTCACCTCACAGGGTTCTCTAACTGCGTGGGTCTTGATGATGACACCCACTTGCGGCTCACTCGGAGCCTCCTGCGCCCCCTCTCTCGCTCTCACAGCCGGGAAGGCCCTGTAGGCCACGCTGGATCCTCAGCGCTGTAGTAGGTGCAACCCAGGACGCGCGCTCCAGGCCAGCCCACTGCGGCGCCGCCAGATCCCCGCAGCGCCACAGAGAGCTCCAGCCACTTTGCTGTGCCGCACTTCTTGGCGGAGCCAACCCTCGGCAGAAGTCGTCACAACAGCGGCCCGGGCTGTCCCAGGGCGCACCGCAGGCCACAACCGTCATGGACCGCCCGCTCTACAGTCCGGACCACACCGGGACTTCAGAAAATGATGCTCCGATCGACTTCAAGCAGCTGATGATGAGCTGGAATTCATAGGTCGGCAGAGATCCCAAGATGCAGTGTTTCTGCAGGATTATTCCAACCCGGGTCCGGAGCTCCTTCAGAAGGCGACCGCCATGTTCGGCAGTTGGCCACGCCCCCATTTATTAATCTGTTAATATTTAATTTTCTAAACAGTCACTGCCCTCCTTAGTAGGTGCTGTGGACCTCCAGGGGTCCCGAGCCCTTATGTTAAGAACTGCAGAGGACAAAATAACATGTTGGTTGAACATTGTAATCAATTGAATCTTGAATTGTGTACTGAAGACTGATGAAAGACAAGAACAAATGAACGTGGCCCATTATCAACAAGATTCTGTACTGAGCTCTAGTGTTATTCTGTTTTGCATATTATGTTAAAATAACATAAAGCAACTAGTTGACTTGCCTTGAATACACTCCATCCCAAAGGGTAATAAAGCTCCTTGACTTGGATGTCTCTCAGAATTTTATGTTAGCTTAACTCTGCTTTATTCTGCTAATATACTCCATAAATAGCAGTACATATTATTCTACACAATCAAATGTACTGACACTATTTTATTGTAGCACGTTGCACTAAAGAAAAGTAATCACCTATATAAAGGTTTTCGGCACGCCAGCTCGTGGTACTCGAAAAAAAACATTTCTACAAAGTCACAGACCTTCAATAGGATTAAAAAATCAATTGAAAGACGGTCTCCAGAATTTAAACACACTTACTACAGAACCAGTGATAAGATGGACAATTAAGTTAGTAGAAGAGGAGGAAAAATCAATGTCCAGCCCCAGTATCTGCTGTATAGGTTGGACATTGCTAATTAGAGTTTTTGCACGTAAGTCACACTGAGCGAACAATCGAGCAGTGCAGTGGAAATGCATACATCCCAGTGGTTTTCATGTTTTTGCAATCTGGTTCACCTTGAATCGGTCAAAAAAGTTTCTTCTGAAGTCTTGTGGATTTTATTCAGTATGTTTTCTCCTTCTGGCGATAGTTGTCATCATCTTACCTGCCTTTACCTGAGATGAACCTGCTTTTGTGGACAAGGAAGCAAGTTTAGCCTTACAGGGTCAGGGTTCCCTGCTTCTCCCAGCTGCCAATAGATGAATATCCTCTTTACAGGCTGAATTTGAGCTTAAAGCAGCCTTGGGAAATTTGCTCAAACCATAGTTCAAGCGGAGGATTTGGAGAGGCAAATTATGGGGTATATGTACAAGCCCCTATCTCCACAGGAACACCACTTTTAGTGGCGTTCCGGTGGCAATATGTGCTCCGCCTTATTTACAAGGCAGCATTATGCCAATCAACGTGGCTTAACGCTGCCTTGTAAATAATATAGGGTGATATTCACAAGAACGTGCGATAATCATCGCCAAAATCGGTCATTGCAATGTGTCATATCGCCCTCTATCGCGGGAAAATAACTCTGTGTTAAAGTCCTATTCACAACACAGCGGTAACATGCAATAATCTCCCGATAACGCTGCAAATGTCCGCAATAAATTCACGGGGACGGCGATAAAAATCTAAACCCCAACGTGAAAAAAGTTGCAATGGGCCCAACCGCGATAACAAAATCAGCGCTAAGCTGCGCCAGGCCTGCAAATCACACATGTTAGGCGTGCAAAATCACTATAAAAGCAGAACAAAACAAAAGCAAAACAACTGCGAGGGACAATGGAGGTAGCCGGAGCAAGTACAGAGGACAACCAGAACCAGAACCCGGAGGACCAGCCTAGGACCTCGGGGTCAGTGAAGGGCAAGGACAAGAAGACGAGGAAGGCGCGGTCGGTCTGCAGGAAAACAGGATTCTGATAACGGAGGTGTTAGAACACCATTACCTCCTCGTTAGTCTTCCTCGCCACATGACTTACATAGTGAGCTTCAGCTCCACACCAGAACCCTCCAAAGCAAAAGTTAGCCTCCCATGCCTCCCATCTCTTCCCTAGGACCTCGGGGTCAGTGAAGGGCAAGGACAAGAAGACGAGGAAGGCGCGGTCGGTCCGCCCGAAAACAGGATTCTGATAACGGAGGTGTTAGAACACCATTACCTCCTCGTTAGTCTTCCTCGCCACATGACTTACATAGTGAGCTTCAGCTCCACACCAGAACCCTCCAAAGCAAAAGTTAGCCTCCCATGCCTCCCATCCCTTCCCAAGATGGCCGACCCTTTACCACCTGACCTCTATAAGAGGCGGGCCGGCCCAACCATCAGCCTGTTTTTTTTGTTCTGCGCGTCATTACTCTCCAGATGCGTCTTCAGGTAAGTGTGTTCCTGCTGTTGCAGGAGCGTGGGTCCTTGGTTGGCGGTCCTGCTCTAGCGGACTCTGGGACTTTTGGACCTCCCCCCTTCCTTCCCCCGGTCTCTTTTGGGCCCGGTTAGTCTCTGCTCTAGCGGGCCTGGAGTCAATAGGGGGGGCGAGCGGGGTTTGGGCTCTGCTAGTTTGGCGCCATTCTGACCCTCGCCTCGCACTTTCATGGGCTGATGTCCGCTTCGGGACTCTATGGATCCTGCTTCCTTCGGGGAGCCGCGACCTCTCAGGTTAATTGCCCGGTTGTCCCTGGGGCGTGGACGGGCATTTTTCCGGCAGTGTTCTGCCGTTTTCGGCCCCGTGGGGGCCGCACTCTTCCTCCTACGGCGCCCTCCCCTGGATGGGTCCCGCTCCCGCGGGCTTACCTTTGGCCGTCCTCGGCGTGTGCCGCTCTGCCGGATACCGCCCGACGGGTGCTGACGTTGCCCCTGGGGTCTGCTCCCGCCTCCTTTCTCATGCATTCCGGCGGGTTTTGGTGGCGGCGGGCGCGGCCTGTTGCCTCTTTTTCCCGGCTCTCTCTTTTGGGCTCCTCGCTTCCTTCTAGGGGGGCGGGGCCGGGCTCTTCCGGCTTCTCTTGGACGTCCGGGAGCCGCATGGTCACGTGGGCGTCTGACGGGTGGTTCAGTGGGTGGATTGTTTCTGTCCTTGGGCTCCGTGATACGGGTTCCTTCCATTTCCGGGGTCGGGTCTGTTTTCTTGATGTCCTGTGCTCATTTTTGTGTGTACTTGTGCCGGGGGGCTCATGCATCGGTCCCTGATACAGGGGTTTGGCCCGGGACCAGGGTTCAATTCCCCGCCAGGGTTCATATCCACGGACCTGATAGTTTTCTTCCCTCGCTTTTTTCGTGTAAGGCGTCAGTCCTTATGCGGTGGTCTGGCCCGGGTCCTGGGTTCTTCCCCGCCTCGGCGGGTCTTGGGCTATTTTCTCCACGGTGCTGGTAATTTTGTGTCCCTGCGCCCTGGGGTTGGGCCAGTGCGTTCTGTGCTCTGCCGGCCCGTGCCCCTCCCCTTTCGGCGAGCACTTTGGCCTGCTGTCACCTGCTGGCTGTTGTTTTGGGCGTTTTTTGCTGGTGGGGAGGTGTGGCTTGTTGGTTAATGCGGCGGTCCCTGGTGCGGGGGTCTAGTCCGGGGTTCGATTCCCCACCTGGGCGGGTCTTGGGCTGTAATTCCCACGGGACTTGTCATTTATTCTCTCCGCTTCTTGCAGGGTTGTGTCTCTGCGGGACTCTTGTCTCGCGGTTCGCCTGTGGGGACATTTTCCTATGGCCTGCTTCGTGTCACGTTGTGTGTGGCCTTGCGTTTTCTTATTTACTCTGGTTTCTTGCTGGGTATTCGCCTCCTGCTTGTGCTCCGCTTTGTGGGTGCTCTGTCATGGTGGGTCCTCTGCTTCCTCCTTTGGTTGCGTTGGTTCCCTGGTTTGGCGCTGTGTCCTGGCGGTTGTGGTGGCTGCTCTTCCTTTTGTTGGTTGTTTGCCGCTCCTGCTGTCTCGCTGTTCGTAGCGCGGCATTGGGCCTTTCCGGTGTTTGTTCGCTCTTCTCATTCTGCCTGCTAGGGCTCCTTTGGGGGGTGCTTCTCGCATTCTGTTGGGGCTGTGCGCTGGTGGCTCAGTGGTTCCTGCTTCCTCTGTGGGGCCTGTGTTTCGGCCTCGTGGTCACGGGCTCTGCTCCTGGTGGGTTCTCTCTGCCTTTCTTCCTTCTGGGGTCGGTGTTGTGTGTCCCTTTGGATTTGGTTGCGCTGTTCGTCTGTTTTTCAGCGCTTTGCTTGTACTCTGGCCTGGGTTCGGGTCCCGCTTGTGCTGTGCCCATGTCCCCTGGCGTTTGTTTTTCGGACGGTGTTTCCACCTGCTCCTTTGCCGGGCTCCCCTTAATCCCTCTTCCTCGTGTGTGGTTCACATACTCGGCGGGTGCTCTTGGGGCGTGTTCGCTTCGGCTGCCCCGTGGGGGCTCTGGGGTCGCCTGTTTGCCAGTGGTTGACACGCGTATTTGTTGTGCGTTCCATGTTTCCTCAGTGCTCGCTTCGGCTGCGCTTTTCCTGGTATTGGTTATATACAGTGGGGTTTTGCATGGTCCCTGCGCTGGGTTGGCGCGCGTTTCGTGTGGCGTTCCATGTTTGGCGTCTCCCATTGGGTTGCTCTCTCTGCCTTTTCGCGGGGTTCCGTGGTTTGGCTTGGGTCCATGGTGCTTTGGCTCGGTGGTGTGTCTTGTGCCTTGAGTGGTACTCGCCTTTCTCGGGCCGGGGTTCGGTCCCTGCCGTTGCGGTGCGTTTATGGATTTCTTGTTGTTCGGCGCCTGTGGCGTTGGGTTGTGGGGCCTCTGCTTCGTGCTTGCTGTGTTGCCTTCCGGGCTTTGGGCCTGTGGTCCTTTTGTCCTGTGGACTCCTGTCCCCGCTGTTTTTGTGTGGGGTCGGTCCCGGTTGGTTCCTTGTTGTCCATCCTCCGGGGTTTTCCGGGGGTTGTGGGCTACGGCTTGTCTGTTGTGGGCTTCCTGCTGTTGGGGTCTGTCCGTCCGTCTCTGGGCTGCATCAGTGTTTTCTTGCTGACTGTTTCTGCTCCTGGAGGGCTCTCCTTGTCTTGTCGGGGTCCGCTGCTTTGCCGCTCCCCCCCTGTCTCGGCGGGCGGCTCTTGCGCCCTTTTCCTGTCTGCTTCCTGCTGTCTCCTTGCTTCTCCTTGCCCCCTGGGGGTCGGGTGTTTGTTGCGATCCTTCTCTCCCGGACTTTCGGTGCCCTTGGTGCTTTGGTCCTTTGGTGGCTCTGCTTCCTTTGTGTGGTGCCTGCCTGGTCGGTCCTGGGTTTTGGCGCCTGCCTCTTTGTTGCGGGGTCGCTTTGGCGTTTCGCTGATGCTTTCTCTCCGGGTCCTGTTCGTGGGTTTTCCGGTTGGGGTTGTCTGCCTTGGTGGGGCCTTCCTCTGGTCGTGGTTTGGGTCTTGTGGTCTGGCGGTGTTTTCTCGCCCCTGTCTGTCCTTGCGATGATCCTCCCCTTCCTGTTGGTCTCGGTGCCTCTGGCCTTTTCCTTGGTTCTTTTTCCCCCGGCTCTTCCCGCTCTGTCTCCTGGGTGTGCTGGGCTCCTCCTGCCCGTGTGTTGGTGGTGCCTTCCTCTGGCCATGCTTGGGTTCCCGGTCTGTGCTGGGTCGGTGGTTTCCCTGTGGTCATTTTTCCCGTCTGGCTTCTATTTTGCCGTTCCTTGGCTTCTCTGGGGTTTTCCCCTGCCTTGCTGGGGCTTGTTGGTCCCTGTGGTGAGTTTGTCCCCTGCCTCGTGCTCCGAGGTGTGTGCAGGGTTCGCCCTTTTTGTTTCTTTGGCGCATTGGGCTGTCCTTGCCTGGGTCATTTTTGGCTGCGGCTTTTCTGGCCCTGGGTGCTCATGTTCTCATCGCCTCTCCTCCGGTGGTTTGTGGGTCGGGCCTTTCTTTGTGCCTGGTTCGGGAGTCTCCTGAGTCCGTCTGGCCCTGTCTGCTTCCTTTGGATCTCTGCTTTTTTTGGCTCTTCGGCCTTCTCGTTTGGGCTCCCGGCTTTGCGCTTCCTGGGGTCCCTTTACCTGCTGGCTGTTTTTGTTTCCGGCGGTGCTATGGGATTCCCTGGCGGGGTCCTGCGCTTCCGGTGTGGGTGTGTCCTCGTTTCCTTACCCTGGTTCCTTACCCTGGTTCGTCAAGGAATTTACCAATCCCTCGGCCAACTCCAACGACATCACCCCCTCTCAAGCCCTCTGCGACTCCCTAGCTTCATTCTTCCACAACAAAATTGCAGACATCCACAACAGCTTCGACAGCCAACCCGTAGACCAACCCACCCAACCATCTGCTGGACCTTCACCCCCCTCGAACATCCTTAATGACTGGAACCAAATCTCCACTGAGGACACCATCCGCCTGATGAACTCCATCCACTCAGGATCCCCCACAGACCCATGCCCTCATCACATCTTCAACAAAGCAGACTCCATCATAGCACCACACCTCCGAGACGTCATCAACTGCTCCTTCAACTCCGCCACCTTCCCGGAAAGCTGGAAACACGCTGAACTCAGCGCCCTTCTGAAAAAACCCACAGCGGACCCCACCGAACTCAAAAATTACCGCCCCATCTCGCTCCTTCCATTCCCGGCCAAAGTCATCGAGAAAGCTGTCAACAACCAGCTCGCCGCCTTCCTCGAAGCCAACAAATCCCTCGACTCCTCACAGTCCGGCTTCCGAGCAAAACACAGCACTGAGACCGCCCTCATCGCAGCAACAGACGACATTCGAACTCTACTGGACAATGGAGACACAGTCGCCCTCATCCTCCTCGACCTCTCCGCAGCCTTCGACACAGTCTGCCACAGCACCCTTCTACAGCGCCTCAAAAACATCGGAATACAAGGAAAAGCATTGGAATGGATCACCTCGTTCCTCACCGGAAGAACCCAGAGAGTCCGCCTTCCACTATTCAAGTCAGAGGCCACTGAAGTCATCTGCGGCGTACCACAAGGATCTTCACTCAGCCCCACCCTTTTCAACGTATACATGAGCCTCCTCGCGGCCATCGCCCGCCAACACAACCTCAACATCATCTCCTACGCGGATGACACTCAACTGATCCTATCACTCACCAATGACCCTAGCACCGCCAAAACTAACCTACACGAAGGAATGAAAGAAGTAGCCGAATGGATGAAACACAGCCGTCTGAAACTGAACTCAGATAAAACAGAAGTCCTCATCTTAGGTACCTCCCCCTCCGCATGGGACGACTCTTGGTGGCCAGAAGCCCTTGGAAAAGCACCCATCCCGACAGACCACGCACGGAACCTGGGCGTCATCCTGGATTCCTCACTTTCAATGAACAAACAAGTCAACGCCGTCTCCTCATCCTGCTTCAACATTCTTCGCATGCTCAAAAAAACATTTCGTTGGATCCCCACCGAAACTAGGAAAACGGTCACCCACGCTCTGGTCACGAGCCGACTGGACTATGGAAACACCCTCTACGCCGGTACTACCACTAAACTCCAGAAAAAACTCCAACGAATCCAAAAGGCCTCAGCCAGGCTCATATTAGACATCCCACGTAAAGAACATATCTCTGGTCACCTGAAAAACCTCCACTGGCTTCCCGTCAATAAGAGGATCACTTTCCGGCTCCTAACCCACGCACACAAAGCACTCTACGAAATCGGACCAGAATGCCTCAACACACGACTATCCTTCTACACCCCCTCCCGCCAGCTTCGATCTTCCAACCAAGCCCTTGCCACTGTACTTCGCATCAACAAAACCACCATGGGAGGTAGATCCTTCTCCTACCTGGCAGCTAAAACCTGGAACTCACTTCCCACTTACCTTCGCCTTACCCAGAACCACCTAGCATTCAGAAAGCAACTTAAAACGTGGATATTTGACAAGTAATTCCCCACCCCTCCTCAAGCGCCTTGAGACCCTCTGGGTATGTAGTGCGCTATATAAATTCTCTGACTTGACTTGACTTGACTTGGTTTTGGGGTCCCGGGTCCTATTGGCTCTGGTGGCTCCCTGGGTATTTTGTCGTGGCTCGGGCTCGTCTTCGCCCTGCCCTTCTGTCCTTCACGCCTTTTGGTGTGTTGCTGCAGCGCTCCTGTGCCTGTCGGTTCTTCTTTTTCTCGCTGGGCTGGGCCTGGTTGTGGGCTGGCTGTCTGTGTGCCCGCTTGGGTGCTTTCTTCGGCGGCTCGCTCCCTTCTTGTGTTTCCCTGTGCGGGGTGTTCCCGTGCCTGGCCGATTGGCTTCTTTCTGCCTCTTCTTCCCCCTTCTGGCCGTGGGCGGGCCTGTGGGTTTTCAGTTTTTTCGCCTTTACCTGGTTGGTTCTCCTCCGGGTCCCCTCGGTGTCGTTTCCGGCTCCTTTCCTGGGTGCTTGCCTGGGTTCTCTCCTTGGAGTCGCGGTCCCTTCCGGGGGCCCTTTGTTTGACGGGGGTTTGTCCCCTTCTGTCTCTTTTCGGCTCCCTTTTCCATTCTTCTGGCTCTTGCCTGTCTGTTGGATGGCTCTGGTGCCGCTTCCCAGTTTTTCTGGTCGCCCTTGCGGTGTTGCTGTATTGGGCGGCCTGGTTGTCTCTTTCCACTGGTGATTTTTTTGTTGTTAGGTCGCTGTGGTGGGGATGTCCTCTGTTCATTCGGTTCCTCTCTATGGCCTTTTGCTCCCCTCTCACTTTGTGCGGCCTGTTGGGCTGCCCTGGTGTGTTGGTCGGGCCTGCTCGTTTCTGTTCTGGCCCTGGTTGCTGTTGCCTTTTTGGTTCCGTGCGGTCCAGTCCCGTGCCTTTCTCTGCCTTCCTTCGGTTGGGGCGGTTTCCCTGGCGACTCCTGGTGTCTCTGGGGTCCGGTTTGTTTTTCGGCCTTCCCGGTGGCTTCGGTCCCGGGTTGGTTCTCCTACTCGTGGTTGCCTCTCTCCTGGGTGGTCCTTCCGCTTGTTCTGGTCTGTTGGGTTTGCCCTCTTTCGTGGTCATCCCCTTCTGGTCTGTTGATTCTTGTGTGTTCCATGAAGCCGCTTGGCTTTGGTATGTGCTCACTATGTAAGTCATGTGGCGATGTGGCGAGGAAGACTAACGAGGAGGTAATGCCCCGGTTACTTGCCGGTAATCTTCATTACTCCGAGTATAGTCTTCCTCGACACATGAGTTCCCATCCCTCCCTCCCTGTCTGGTTATCGGCTTCATGTTTGTGCTTGGTGGTTTCAGGCTGATGGTTGGGCCGGCCCGCCTCTTATAGAGGTCAGGTGGTAAAGGGTCGGCCATCTTAGGAAGGGATGGGAGGCTAACTTTTGCTTTGGAGGGTTCTGGTGTGGAGCTGAAGCTCACTATGTAGGTCATGTGGCGAGGAAGACTATACTCGGAGTAATGAAGATTACCGGTAAGTAACCGGGGCATAAACTACTGTTCGTCACCTCCACTGTGTCATTGGCAACAAAAAATGGAATATGGCAGCCCATCGTGGACAAGGTGAATGCAGTTGGAGTGCTGAAGAGGACACTGGAAGAGGTCAAGAGGCGCTGGAATGATGTGAAGTGCAAAACCAAGCAGAAGCTATGCAACAACCACAAAGCAGCAATGCACACTGGAGGTGGGAGTCCAGCGTCACAGGAGGAGCTAGATGAGATGGAGGAAATGGTGTTCACAGCCATCAATGTGGAGACAGTGGCAGGAGTTAGGAGACCGGACACTGCTCAACATGACCTGACACAACAGCACCAGGGTGAGTAACGACCAGGGACTGGGGGGATAGGTGGGGATGGGCACAATGGCACACATGCACAATTAAGTATAGCACATCTGCGGACCAACCATGCCCCAGACCCTCAACCTCCACCAAGGAACCAATACCCAAGTATGCACCATCTCAGCATTGTAAAAGAACAGAAGTCAAAGGCACACCCCATGAAAGGGATAAGGGGCAGCAAAATCAGAGCTGAAGGGGCGACTCTCCCAACATGCAGCATACACACATAACATGCAGAGCACATCAACATCAATGTGGTCCAAACCGCAACAAGTCCACAACAGAACAGAAGACACAACTGGTGCTGCATGTGTGTGATACTGGCCAATCAAATTTGGCATTGCAGGGAAATGTCAGTTGACAATGTACAAGTACAAATACACATCTGTGATGTTGTCGAAATGTCCACTGTCTCCCATCAAATAGGCAGCTCCTACCAAACAGTCACAATGTACACTGTCATGCAGTCTGTATGTAAACATGTACAATGCGTCAACATGCATGTGAACACAATGTTAAACTGCATCTCCCCTTCACATTGCAAAGGGAAAATCAACACCTCCTGCAGAGCAAACCAACCCTCTCTTCTCTGATGACGAAGAGGAACACTACACCTTCGACACCGATGTCCTCCGAGAGTTCATTGACAGCTACGTAAACCCATCTCCAGGAGCAGGGCAGCCCAGCTGCATCGATGAGACCCCACCCCCTGCACAGACCACACTGCAGGCATCACCCACCACCATGGCTGCCTCCCAGGACCCCCACGAAGAACACATGGGCTTCCATTGCTGTGTGTTGGGGTGCCAGGGGAATCTGGCTGAACATGTGAGGGTGGGGTTCGACTGCATGGCAGCCAAACTAGATGTCATACGTGGGTGCCTAAGTCCCATCAGGGTCCACTCAGAGTCCCTAACGGTCATCGACAGTCCGCTCCATGCTCTCCAATGATCCATGGCTGACATCACTGGAGTCCTGACTCAAGACAAGAACAACTGTCTAGTCAGAGTGGCTCCAGTGATGTCACCCAGGAGTTGGGACACATGAGGAGGATAAGGGAGACCATGGAGTGGACGCAGGTGGAAAGTGTGTCTGCCACGGCTGCACCCCAGCGAGAGGTAGCTAGGTTCCTCAATGCCCTAAAGACCCTCCTCATGGCATTGCTGCTGCAAGGCCTCGCACTGGGGAATGCTGCTGCTACCACTCCATCCACATCACTGCCCCCTGAAGTGTCCTTGCCATACAGTACGGCAGACATTCCACCGCTGGCCCCTGAGGTTTCACTTCCTCACAGTGCTGGAGACAGAACACCACCCACATGCGAGGCACATGAAACAGCAGAGGACGAAGATATGGATGATTCTGCCTTTGTGGTAAGAAGGCCGCAGTGGCATTCATCTCCCCCATATGGCCTGTTTCTGCTTGGTTCTGCCCTCTGCATCATCACCTTCCACTGTCCCCCGACACACTCTGCGACACTGACCTTGGAACTCGACATGGACTGCCATATTCTTTTTGGTCACCAATGACACAGAATTCAGACTGCGGGCTGAACTCTTTCTCTTCCGATGAACTTGTCATTCCCTAAAGGACTCTGGCTGGCCCTCCACGGGGCAACAATGTGAAGTGGGGTTTGCATGGCCCTGTACTGCTCCAGCTCCAACACTCCACTGAATGTGCATTAAACATTCATATTCACACAGATGTGTCATGTCTATGATCATTCCAGTGTGGAAGTATGGATGAATGTAGGGTCAGTGATTCCCCCTTAGGTCCACGTTGCTCATGTTGTGGTACTTGAGTCACAGGGTGACACATTGCCGATTGCGGTCCAGGTGGCGCCGACACTACCACGGAGACAAACGCATTTGTTACTTCCTTGTCCAGCCCAGTACGGAACCACGCCCAGAGCCCCGGGGTCATTGTTCACACCCTTACGCTTGACTGGCATACGCCAGGCTAGCCCACTCCGCTTACGCTCACAGGTAGGGACGACAACGCTACATGTCCCAGGTATTCCCCGTAGTGATCTGCTGATCACAGGTCTAGTTGTCAGCATGCCACAGCCACTCTCTCACGACTGGTTTACACCCACACCACACCCATCCAGCACACATGTCACAGGACATGTGACCCAGCCAATAAAAAGGGCTGGGCGCATGTGCTCGACGCCATTTCCACTCTCTATCTGGTTCAATCTGTGTGGTTATTATTTATGCATGAGGGCCTAGGGCCCTACCACATCACATTCCCCACTGCCGGAGGTGACATGATCGATTCAGAAAAGGGGGTGGTGATGAACAGAGTGTCTGAATTAAGCAGACCACTCTTACCCAGTCCAAAGATCAAGGCTTGATCCATCACCGTTATTTATCTCACTGCACCATCCCAGCTCAGAACCTGGCTATATGCAAATCAGTCTGTCCCTGGCCCAGTGCATCATGGGAACAGGGCAGACTAAACTACCAAGCCAATTCTTCACCAGAAAGGAGACAAGCTACCGGGGACCGGTTTCTGGCATTTCAGCCTTCTTCGGCCCGGCTTGCTTGAATCCTGATGGTGCAGTGAGAAAGGGACTCATGTCTGAGTATACCCTGCCACACCTATAGTGGCCAAAAACGATTCAGAAAAGGGGGTGGTGATGAACAGAGTGTCTGAATTAAGCAGACCACTCTTACCCAGTCCAAAGATCAAGGCTTGATCCATCACCGTTATTTATCTCACTGCACCATCCCAGCTCAGAACCTGGCTATATGCAAATCAGTCTGTCCCTGGCCCAGTGCATCATGGGAACAGGGCAGACTAAACTACCAAGCCAATTCTTCACCAGAAAGGAGACAAGCTACCGGGGACCGGTTTCTGGCATTTCAGCCTTCTTCGGCCCGGCTTGCTTGAATCCTGATGGTGCAGTGAGAAAGGGACTCATGTCTGAGTATACCCTGCCACACCTATAGTGGCCAAAAACGATTCAGAAAAGGGGGTGGTGATGAACAGAGTGTCTGAATTAAGCAGACCACTCTTACCCAGTCCAAAGATCAAGGCTTGATCCATCACCGTTATTTATCTCACTGCACCATCCCAGCTCAGAACCTGGCTATATGCAAATCAGTCTGTCCCTGGCCCAGTGCATCATGGGAACAGGGCAGACTAAACTACCAAGCCAATTCTTCACCAGAAAGGAGACAAGCTACCGGGGACCGGTTTCTGGCATTTCAGCCTTCTTTGGCCCGGCTTGCTTTAATCCTGATGGTGCAGTGAGAAAGGGACTCATGTCTGAGTATACCCTGCCACACCTATAGTGGCCAAAAACGATTCAGAAAAGGGGGTGGTGATGAACAGAGTGTCTGAATTAAGCAGACCACTCTTACCCAGTCCAAAGATCAAGGCTTGATCCATCACCGTTGGTGACATGATGGCGCCCACAAAACGACACTCAATCATAGGGGGTCCAGGACTTGCGTTGCACAGAGTTGAGAGTTGGTGGCACCGGATACACTGTGGCCGGCACGGGCTTACCGCCACGGGACGGTGACTTTCTGTGCACTGAGGTAGGGGCACCTTAAGTGCTGAGCGGGTGTGCAGCCTGCGATGATGCCCTGTCCTGGCGGTCTGGACTGGTAAGGATTTGTGTGAGCCCTGCTGGACCACAGTACAGGCCTGAGCCAGTGGGCATTGTGGGCCTACTGCCACGTGGCGTTGCCTCCCGGTTCACAGAGTTAGTAGCACCTAAAGGGCTGAGCGGGTGTGCAGCCTGCGATGATGCCAAGCGCACTGATATGATCTCTGCCATTGCAAAATCAAGACCCAGAATCAAGTGTGCGACCTGATGTCCTGCTGTGCGGGGCTGCATGATGTGGAGGCTGCCAAGGTTGTGGGCCCCGGGCTTGGAGCTTGCACTGGCACGTGGTGGGCCCTCTTGGAGCCACGCCGGTGGCAGAAGGTGAGCAGTGAGGCCTGAGTGCGCTGGGGCGGGCAGTCACCTCTGGGAGGCAGGAGGGGCTGGAGTGCACCAGCCTGTGTGTGCAGGGGCGGGCAAACGATGATGGCGTGTGCAATTGTATGGACTGTCCCTCTCCCTCT
This sequence comes from Lissotriton vulgaris, assembly GCF_964263255.1. Taxonomy (NCBI): domain Eukaryota; kingdom Metazoa; phylum Chordata; class Amphibia; order Caudata; family Salamandridae; genus Lissotriton; species Lissotriton vulgaris. Next base: position 841,512,269 of record NC_141691.1, on the reverse strand, counting down.
CCCTCTCTTCCTTGCACTGTCTCTCTCCCCTCTCTTTCTCTCTCTCTTTTTCTCTCTCTCTTTCTCTTCCTCTCTCTTTCTCTCTCCCTCTCTTTCTCTCTCCCTCTCTTTCTCTCTCTCTTTCTCACTCTCTCTCGCTCTCTTTCTCTCTCTCACTCTCTCTCTTTCTTCTCTCTCTTTCTCTCTGTCCTTTGATGAGCGCATGACGAACCTTCTTATCTTGAATTTTGTCTTGCAGGCTGTGACTTACAGATTGTCCAGAGAAGACCCACCATGACTCTTCCAAATAGTTGTTTTTAGTTCAATTTGAATAAAATGTCTTGTTTGGTAATTCAAAGATGAATTAGTGATTCTCCTTTTTATGACCACACATAAATGATAAGTATTGTAATTGTGCAACATTAGACAAATTGTTTTGTTCATGATTTCGTAATGTTGATGTAACATATCTTTATCTGGGGGGTAGCCATGCGGGGGGCGGGCCTGGGGGTGGGGGCGGTGGTTGTTGTGGGTTTTTGGGTGTCCGAGCTGCATGATCGTTGGCTCCATGGCATCTGTTGTTCTTCAGGTGTGGCTCTGGGCTGGGCTCCCTGTTACGTTGCAGGTTGTCGTCCAACTTTACACCAGGTAAGAGCAGGTGTTAAATTTCTGCTGCTAACGTGCCTTATTGCCTGTTTTCGGATCTTATCGCCGATCTGGCTGGTCGTTGAGAAAGTTGCGAAGTGGTGTTTTTGCCGCTTTTTGCACATGAACGCCTACTCTGCCTCTCATAAGCGTTAGTTGGCGGGGTCATCTGTGGTGATGCTTTTTGCGGCTGCTTTTGCAGGTAAACTGGTGGTATAGGCTGTTAGCACCAGCTTGTCAATGGGGCAATACTTTTATCGCCACTTTGGCTGCGATAAAGTGTTTATAACTCGGCGATAAGTCCTTGAGAATATGCCCCAATATAGCTGCTATACATAACAAGAAAGGGGTGGGCAATGGATGTTGCGGTGGGCGTTCCACTGCAACACCCATTGATTTTGACTCTGCCCTCTATTTACAAGGGCAGCGTGAATAGGAGGCAGCACCAAAATTAAGACCAGGGAAAACCTGGTCTGTAACAGGCGAAACGAGAATAAATGCTTTATTTCTCCTCGTTTTTGCTGTTTTCATGTGTGCTGCTTTGAGCAGCACACATAGAAACAGCATAAGCCCCTTGATTGATTATGTGCAGGAAGGAGATCCTTCCTGCACATAATAATACCCTGACCCTGGAATACCCTGACCCCCTAGTCTTTGTTTGTGCTGGGGTCCCAGAAAATTGTGATGGATTCGCAAATTTGCTGCAAAAAACAAACAAAAACCAAGCACATGCTCCAGCGCTTGTTTTCAAATAAGTCCCTGGGTGGGCCAGGCCCTGGGGGAATGCACACACATTCAAAAAATGCCTCTGCATTAAAAAAGCATTAAAAAAAGCCTCCTGAGGCTCTTATGAGCCCCAGGGACAACCACCTCCCCAGGGCTTTAATATATTAAGGGGAGGGCTACGGGGACTTCCCTCTATTGTGCTCTAAGAGCCCCTGGGACCGCCACCTCCCCGAAGCTTCAATTATAATAAAAGAGGGGGCCAAACGGACCCCTCCTGGGGATTAAATATGCCCCAGGGACCACCACCTCCCCAGGGCTAAATAAATACTAATGGGGGAGTCCAGCGGACCCCCTGGGCCACGGGGACCACCACCTCCCCGGGCTCAAAAACATATTAAAGAACAGGAGAGGCCATACACCGCCCCGGGGACTACCATCTCTCTGGGGGCGGCCCGTGCATAGGAAAGAAGGGGGGTCATCCCGCCCCCTTCTGGGGCCACTAACTGCCCTGGGGAACGCCACACCTCAGGGCCGTTTTCTGCTATCTCCTTATCACTAAGATTCCATGTTTGAACCATAAGGGTAGAATCTATGTACATCACACCCTCCTCTGGAGATAGCTGTTTGCTTTTTCTTGACGGGAGCTGTCACAGCTCCCGCCATGCAAGAGCAAACAGTAACTCCGCTCCCAGAAATGACATTGTCAGTGACATCACTGATGCATGACACCCTTGGCAACTTTACCAGGTTTCTTAATTTTGACCCAACGTCCTACCTTTATTTCATACTGGTTAACATTGAGTTTTCTGTCATAGTAAATCTTGTAGTCAATATGTTTTTTTCCTACAGTTGCTTTGACCATATTCCACAGACCAATGAACTACCGCAGAACTAATTAACGAACCAGGTTTAAATTTTGATGTGGATTTCCTCCCCCTCATAATTTCAGACAGGAATTAACCCATGGCAGCAAACTTAGTAGTTCTGAAGGATTTCTTGCTCTCAATGTGAATCATTCTTGAGAGCAAATGGAAGAACACTTTTCAGAACTACATTAAAGCGCTCTACCATTCCATTACCATTAAGATTAAAGAGGGAGTTGGTCCTATGAAATATACCACACTTCTTCATGTAAGTATTTCCTTTGGTGGAGGTGAACTGAACGCTATTATCACTTAACAAATATGTAGGAAAACCTTCACATTGGAACTGATTGTCTGAGAACCATAAAACACTCAGGGGCAGATTTACGAGAAAGTAACTCAGTGCATTCTGCAAGCCATTTGGCTGCAAAGCACTGAGTCACTTTCAAAGCACAGTGATGCAACATATTTACTACAATATGTAGCATCTCTGTGCTTCCCCATGTGCTGGCGCACAAAATGTAGCCATGTGCCGGAGCAGGCATCCTTGCACCATGGTGCAAGGATGCCTGCGTCATGGAGAGATTGTTTTTAAAAACAATCACTACAGGCATTTTCCTCTTTGAATGCGTGCTGTAGAATGCAGCATGCATTGGAAAAAACGAGGAGAAATGAAAACATTTCTCCTCGTCGCGCCTCCCTATGTCTCACCTGGGGAAGCGTAGCATTCACAGGCATTTCCAGATTAATGATTCCGCGTAAATCTGGAAATGTTTCGTGTTGCATGGTAACACTCACAGCAACCCCAAAGGGAACGTCCCTTCCACACAAAATGCTGCATGTAAAGGGGCCATATTTACAAGGACAGGAAAAGCCACGCAGTTCGGCTTTTCATGTCCTTGTAAATATGCAGCATTAAAATACGCCACCAGTACGTCACAAAAAGTGACGTACTGGTGGCACAGGGGGCATGTAAATCTGCCCCTCAGTGTCCGCTTTATCAACCACCTGAACATTAGGCCACCTTGAAAACATATCTATAAACTGCAATAATGCATTTATTCTGGAACCCAATAGGTCCCAAAATATCCACAGCTGTACTTTCCCAAGGTCCTCCAGGACAGGCATAAAGTCTTTGATGATCTATCTGCCAAAAACCAATCATTACATTCTCTGACTAGTCTCTTAACATTGTTATCCACACATGGCCACCAATATGCATCACTTACTGCACATTTGGTTTTTACAATGTCCAAATGACCTTCCTTCATGACATATTTAAATGCTTTTTTCCTTAATGAACTTGGAGGGATAAGTCTACCACCCCTAGAGAGTGATAAACCATCTCCAGACAATTCACTGCAAACTTCCAAAAATTGATCAAAGTCTTGTAAATCCTTTTTGTTTGGCCAAACTACTTCCACACAGTGAAGAATCTTTATAGAAGACTATCTTTACTACCTTCCTCCAACCATACATTTTTTATCAAAGCACTGTTGACCACTATCACAAACCAAGGCAATTTCTACATCATCCACGAGATCATCTTGATGTTTACTTAAAGCAGTAGGCATTCTAGAAAGAAAATCCACAATGGCATTTTTTTCCAAGGAAAATAAACAACATCGTACACAAAATCTAGCAAGACTATAGAAACACGGGCCAACCACGAAGAAGCTTTGGGCAAACCATCAGAAGTTAACTCTTTGATTAATGGATTATGATAACAACTTACAATAACGTCTTTACCCCACACAAATTAACGAAAATACTCTAAAGCCCAAGCTCATGACAAAGGCTCTTTCGCAATGAGGGAATATTTCTCCTCTGACGGCAGCAGTGCTCCTGAAAGAAATGCCATAGCAACCTCCATACCCTCCCTGTTATATTGAGATAAAACAGCACTGAGCCCCTCGCTGCTTGCATCAGTGTAATATAACTAGTAACTTGTGGATCAAACTGTGTTGTGGATATTCAGAAACAATTGCATGCTGAATCGCAGAAAATTCCATTTCACACTCCCTCGACCATACAACTGCAACTTTCGACTTCAACATATTCCTTACGGTGAATGTTTTCATAGTGACATTTTTGACAAACTTAGCATTCAATTCTACTAAGCCTAAGGAAGACTGTTCCGCTGTACAAGCGCATCCTTAAAGGTGCTGAATAAGGTACTTTTGGCCCGATACTTTGATCTCTGATCTCATGCCCCCAATAAGTGGCCTGAGTTTGCCAAAATTGCATTTTAAATAGTCCACAGTTAACCCATGGTCATTCAAAATACTAACTATCTTTCCTAGTTTATTTTTGTAATCAATTTTGCTTTCACCCATTAAAAAATGTCATCCTGAAAGAATAACATGTTTTTCATTCTAACAAACAGGTTAAATATAACCCTCTGAAAAACAGCAACCGCAGTAGCTAATCCAAGAGTCATTCCGCTGAGTGATACATATAGTGTATTTCTCATAGACATCATCTCATTTATCTTAGGAAGAGAAAACAATCAATACGTATATTAATATTTAGGTTGCAGAGTTCAATGCAAAGCCTGATTTTGGTATTTGCCTTGTGTGCCATTACTGAAGGAGCCAACCGTTGGGATGATTCAATTTTTTCAAATATTCCTACTTCCACCAATCACAATCATTATTTAAACATTTCATCCCTAAGTAACATGGGTACATTCCTAGATTTATGAATTTTGGGAATACCATTTTCTTTTAACAGAATGTTATGCTCAAAATGATTAAGTAAACCAATCTCCAATAAAATACTTTGGGAAATGTATCCAGCTTACATTTTCCTGGAGTCTCAGAATGGTCAAGAATTAGGACCACCTCCTTAATAATGGGATCTAAAATGATGTGTATCTTTTGATGGAAGACCCACTCAATAGAGGGCAGTAATGGCAAAATACATGTAGCAAGATACAACCGAAAACAACGAAATGGAAGGTAGCCAGAAAAATTCAGGCAGTGAGATGAACAACGAACTGTGTTTTAATCCTCTTGAAACCTAGTGTCTGCAAAGCAAAGTACAATATTACTGAAGTACAATGCAGTCGATGCCCAGTTCAGTATGGTGGTGTGTAACCAGAGCACTTAATTGCGTGAACACGTTTGCGTGATCATAGGTGCCTTTAATTCAAAAACGCATGCACTTCACTCCAAGCACTGTGGTGCTCACTGGCTTTTGTTATGTATTTGCTCCAAGCAACAGCGCCGGTTCCACGCTCTCCGAGAAGTGAGCAAAAAAACAACAAAGCTCACAAAGAGTCAACCATAAGCTCCTTGACTTCACCTGATCCAATGACAGCCACCACTGTTGAAATAAAGAATATCTGTAGCTCCCAGGGATCCAGGGGCGCCGGCTGCAGATGGAAGCAGAAGTTGTTCACATGCAGGTTCTTTGGTTGGCTGGCTCTCCAGCCTAAATCTAAATGTGCAGTGACCACAGAAAAAAGTACACTCTCTTAATCCTTTATGTATGTACAGCACAACCAGAACAGTCTCCACACCACCGCCCCACACCTCTTTCCAACCACCAACCGTCCTGTCCACCCCTCCACATTCCACATTCCAAATAGCCACATTCCAATTATAACATCCTTCAAACAATGCCCAGAGATACTGACATCATTATTGTACTGCTTTTTGGAAACGGGGGAGGGGGGTTAGTGGTGTGTACAGAGTCCAAAAAGGCCTTTAGCAAATGCTCTTTGAGGTTCCTATTAAAAGCAAAGCTTGTTTTGTCTGTTAGATATGGATTCGAAAGCATTTCAAATCCTTGGTGCATTGCCAGAGCATATTTGTTTTTAGGGAGGATGACTTTCTGGATGTGGGCGTATGCAGTTTGAATAGAGATTGGCTTCTTAATTTTCTGTTGCTGTCAGAAAGCTGGTGCTTTTGATGATAAGTATTTAGATCTGTTTATGTGGATTGGCTTATTGTTGATGCATGCAGTCTTATGCACCAAGCAGTGTTCCATTGGAAGACAACCTAGTGATATGAGAACCAGTGTTATGTCCAGAACCTTTTTAGTATTGGAGCCCAGACAAGCTGCTGAATATAGCACTTTTTTGATGAGAGAACAACAAGATGTGGACAGGTTAGACTGTATCACCTTTCCATTACATGGCTAGAGCTTAGACTGCTACTTTAAGGTCTTGTGTTGAGAGTAAAGGTTCGAGGCTACAGAGAAGAATTGGTTGAAGCCTGATATTCTCAATTAACTTTATGAAATGGAGCCCAACGTCGCTTTACGGTTGAACTCATGAGGTTTTGATCAAATGATAATTTGTGTTCAGAGAATGCCCTTGAATTGATTTGTGATAGGGAGGGAGTTACCCTTTTTTATCAGGAAAAAGGATTGGGTCAACAATCATAAAAAGCAAAAACTCCTTTTCCTGAACTTTATAACCAATTTCTATTACTTTGTACCCTAAAGAGACAGTTTGTTTGTTCTCTGTTTCTATATAAAAAAAGAAAAAAACACTAGAGTGAGATTTTTTGAACTATGCTGATTAGCAAAATTTAGCTACTCAAACTTTTTAAACTAAGTCAAATAATATCTGTAATTGATGTGTGTACAACAAGATGTATAATGTAAATGAGACAATGTATTGTTGTTTTTTTAAATATTTTTAATAAATGAATGAGAACTTTTTAAAATTCGTATTTGTAAATACATTCATGTTAATCCTTGTCTGACACTCAAAAAGTTTGTAAATTTGATAACCTGCGCATAGACGAGACCCCTTCTCCTACCTATGGAATGTCTCTTAAGGGGACAAAGTAATAGAAATTGGTTATAAAGTTCAGGAAACTGAGTTTTTTCTTTTTATGCTTGAATTGATTTGACCACTCATCTGGAAGGCTTTAGCCTGTTATGCAACATGAGTGTCCCTCATGTTCATTACAATCAGACTTCATCTGAAAATTAGATGCAGTATTTGGAGCAATGGAGTTCTAAATTATGTGTAATGCACATTTACTAAACAGAGGAAACAGCTGAAAGCTGAAGGCCACGTTTGGAGCATTAAAACTTCAACTGTGCATCTGACTACTGACACTCAATTGGAAACACATCACTTCACTGCGTGAACCTCACACAAGCACTAAGTATGTGCTTGCACCAAAGTCTGTGGGCCGTGTTGTGTATTGTGAAATGCATGGCTGCGAGCCTTACACAGCGTGTATAGCACATATGCTTTAAACTCTTATTTTTTAAGATGTTACATCTAGCACATCATGTTGCATTATGCACAGAGTGTGCCACTCAGATCCACTAAATGTAGTCAGAGACGAAAGTTGTGTGTTGTATTTTGATAATTTGAGTGACACTCACAGTGCACAGCTAAAGAACATGGGCCTCATTTAGGAGAAATGACGCATCGCTGCGTGAAAGTAGCGATGCGTCACTTCTCAGTGTGCAGTCCTTGCGACATTCCTGATGCGTCATATTTAATGTATGGCGCATCATGTCGCAAGGAGATACAGATACGTCAGTATTTCTGACGTATCTGAAAGCGCAAAAGTGAGTGTGTCACAAAAGTGACGCAACTCCAGCAATGCGTCCTTTCACATGGGGTAAGCCCCATGTGAAAGGGCCTGCGCCAGTCTTACGCCTGCTGTGAGGCAGTCGCAAGATTTTGACGCAACGGCGTCCTAAAAGTGACGCAGGCGTCACTTCTACGACCCTTCCTTGCGTCAATACGCCCCCCTTGCATACATTATACCTGGCGCAGGTATCATGTGGCGCAGGGGTTTACAAAGTGACGCATCTACATAGATGCATCACTTTGTGAATATGGCGCAACAAGGGTCATTTTTTACGCCACTGGTGCGTCACAAAAAGTGAGGCCCCATGTTTCTAAGACATAAGAAGTAGGACTGTGTAAATAAGCTGTTGGGTGTAAACGAATCACATAGCACTACCAGAGATGTGTTTAATGAATATATATAGACAGACACCTATGAAAATGATATATGTATAGTAAGAGTGTTTGTACAATGCGCTTTTCAGTCCAACCTCTTTCTTGCTTTTGATACATTACCTTTCGGTTTATGTAATCACTGATGAGATCAGTGATATAATTTTTTTGTTATATGTGTAAAATAGATTTACTTCGTGTGGCTACATTAACAGGTAAAGTTACTGAGGCTTTATATAATTCCCTGAAGGTTGTCAGAATGATATATGGGTACGAGTGGTGTGTATAAAAGAACAAATGTAACCGTGGATACCAAGAACGCATCCAGTTTGCTCTTCAGGTCAAGAATAGTGTGTTCTTTACTTTGTCTATCCAGCCTATAGTTATTGTGTGACCACAAGCAAGCCATGAATTGTTTACCGAGCTATAATAAATAGCTGGTGCTTCTGGAGACTCTTAGAAAGTGAGATATTGTGATTGGTGACCCTCGCTCACCTGTGTATGCAACACCTGCACAGGCTCCACTAAACTTAAGTGGCTGTAATACATCTGCGAAGGGAAACATACAAGTGGAATCAATACAAACTGAATTTCCCAGAGCACCCGTGGACTCTCTTGAGACATAATGTGTGTTGCTATCCATCTGAGATCCATTGAGTATAAATGACTCATGGTTCAGAGCGGTCCTTGCTAAGCAATTGTGATACTTAAATGCTGCTGCCATAATCTTGTTGCCAAGAAATGGGAATTCATTGTGCTTTCAACTTGGACCTTTTTCTCAGAGAAGTGTTCCGGATAAACATTAGAGACGGAGGACTTGTTTGTGCTGTAGTATTTGGGTCATCCTTTGAAGGATTATGATCTCTATATGAGGGAGTCATTCTTTCTAGGACTATGAACTCAATTGCACCTATTCACAGGAGGCTAGTAAATCTTCTCTATTGTACAGATTGTTTTTATGTCACTTGAATCATATATGGTATTAAGTTATTGCCAGTGAATGTATATTGTTGGGATTGAAAACACAATGCTAATGAGCATTCATTGTGTGATAGATGATGGACTGTGTCTAATAAATATCATTCAGATCACAGGCTTGATTTTTAATTTACTAAAGGTAATTATAGATATAGGAATGTGTAATGCAGTTGAGTGTTTTCCGTACATTAATTACAGAAGTTATTAATGTCATTAATCTCTACGAAATCATAGTTTTCAGCAACCACTGCAATTGCCACCTGGTATTTCAGGTGTCATATCAGAAATTGAGAACCGTTATATTGACCAAATATTAAAATAATTATTTCTTGCTCTAAATATCAATGCCTCTGCATGGCAAATTGAGTTTGGTTGTAAGTACAGGCAAGGTGAAGGTATTCAGCGTCTCTGTCTTTCTCTCTTCTCCCATTCTCTGTTCCCCCAATCTACTGTCGACCTGTATAGATAATCTTTGCATGGTCTTCAGTGGGGGTTCAGGCAACTGTGGATGCTAGCTTTGCTCATGTTGCTTCTGGATTGCCAGGCTAGTGCAACAGTAACATTAGACAACATTGAAGTGATATATTGAATTATTAAGAGTCATTGGTAATTACTCTGACATTTAAATTGCATAAAATGTGATGAATAGAATGCTTAAATGATTCTCAGCAGTTGTAATTACACTGTAATGCATTCTAATGCCTGTTGTTTTTTTTAGCTTGTATGTGCTTTACAGATAGGGACCAGCCGTATGCAAATCACTGTAACTTCACTACACAAGAGATGGTCCACACTAAACTGGTATGCCAGGTGCCCATGAAACGAAACACAGGCAACATCTGATAGGTTTTTGCCTTATTGAGTCTCATCGGGGTCATGCCGATCGATCCCACTGTCCCAGCAAGTCTTAGGTACTCACTACCTCTTTAGTATGGAGTAGAACCTCCTCTAATTCAGAGTCATCCAGCTGGCCTAGGTACTGCTCCCATTGGAATCTAATTGCATCTAGATGATCCAGAGAATTGTTTGTTATTATCCGATAAGTCATGGATACAGCCCTCAAGGTGATACTGTCCATTAACACCATGTCCTCAGAAGTGATAAACGTACAGATACGTTGAAAAGCTGCTTTATTGAAGCACTCCCATCCACAGGCCCCAAGGCAACTGGATGCTTTTTCAAGCACAATTGAAACACTCTGGACATTAAGCAGAATTGCTACACCTAGATTCCACATTTAGCAATGGGATGGCCTGATGGCTGTACATTCATTCCATGATTTACCCTCTTTTTGCAGGTTAATGTGGCACTTGACTAGTCCTCCATAAATGATCTCTCCCCTATGGCTACATTAGACAAGCTCACAATATGAGTTCCTATCGCACCTGAGAAGTTCCTAAACATTTCTCTGAATGTCATATGGGCCTGTGGATGTACTCACCTGCAGTTTCTAAGAACTTCAGAGAAGGCCTGCAGGGAAAGGTTCCAACTGAGAGCATCCTAGCCATTTGGGGAGACTGACTTTGCTCGCTACTTTTTGTTGTAGGCTTTATATGAGTCCTGGATGTCCTGGGCTAGTTTCTGCTTTCCCAGTACTGTTCTTCTCTTCATATCACATAGCACTCACATCCACTTACTTCCCCTTCCCCGTCTACTCAGCCATGCTTTTAGTTTTCCTGCCGTGCTGCTTAGTCTTGTAAGTCATCTTTATGCCCCAAATCAGAAAACATGATATTTCTACCTTGTTTCTATCAATTTCTTTACTGTCTCATAAGGAATCCTGAGAAAATGTCCATTACCTTACATGTATTCTCTAACCGTCTGCATTTAGGTTGTCCAATTGCTATTACTCTAGAGATGGTGCATTCCCTCATCAGAGTAGCTATTGGAAGCTTCGGGTCAGGATTTCACTGTCGCAAGATGTTGCAGCTCTCAAGCATTTATCCTTCAGTCATGTTAGCAGCAGCATGTACTAGTACCCAGATCTATAATTCAAAGGGACTGGTCCACAACAACCACACTGACTAGCATTATTAGGAAAATGAGATGTCAGACCCTGAATGAAAGGAAAACTGTGTGTAGCCTTCCGCCTTACTCCTTCACACATAGGCCCACCTTCTTTACATACCCAGACTGAGGGCTGTCAGGCATGAGCAATCCACCAATTGACAATGTGTAAACTTAGAAAATATACCATTGCTACTCCTATAGAACCTCAGGCCCAAAGTGGCTCAAACACTTCATCACCTACCATGCTGTTTATGTTAAAGAGAGTCCCAAGCATGGGCAATCCACCAATTGACAATGTGTGAACTTACAAAATACCCCAACACAGCAGCCTCAAAACTGCACACAATCGCACCCTCAAAATGATGCACAGAAAAAATATAAACATATTAAAAGTTATCAAGGAGTAACATAAATGCTAGAGGCCAAAGAAAGCTTCAATGAAACTCTGATAGGCACTATCCCTCTCCCAATTTCAAATGTCCAGTCATCTGTGAGTGGAAACCCATGTCTATAGCGTCCCAGGATTTAGAAAGAAGTCCATTCACAGCCTTCTTCTCATCTCACAGAACTGTGGTCCGCAGACCTACAAGGAGTCATACCCACGAGGCCATCACAGTCTGTGTCACAATGACAAGGTGCATAGTGGGCACCAGGACCCTGCACAGGGAACTAAACATCGGACACCACTCCCGGTCAGCTCAACAAGTGCAGGAACTGGTTGCTACACACCACAGTGGGGACACGAGGCAGGGAGGACGTGCATGCCCATGCTGCAAAATAGGAAAGAATAAAGCAGTCTTTGTACTCACCTACCAGCCTCCCTGTGTCTTCCTTGCAGGGCTGTGTCAAGAGGATGTGATACTCGGCGATGACAGCGGTGAGCTGGACCAAGGCATGACACCTATGCCTGCATTGCATACTTTGGCGAAGCTTGAAGCCATGAACAACTGCTGTAAGCCCCAATTAAGGGGTCTACAGCAATGTCTACCACTCACATCAGTTGCTCGCCATGAACTACTTTAACGCGTTGGTCTCAGGAGCCCAACCCAACCATGCTGGACTGAAGTGCCTGCACACCACCTACAGGCGGTAAGAACTTAATAGCACCAAAGCGAAGCCCAAGCTGTGGACCAGGGTGATACATGTTGCAAAATTGGGATCCTACCCCGAATATGCTGCTACTCTTTGGCATTCATAGCAACGTTGGGAGCCCAACCCCGTCGCAGGCCACAGACACCAACTACATGGTCTCAGGAGCCCACCCTGACCACAGCGTCACGGAGAGCACCAACACATGGTCTCAGGAGCCTACCCTTACCAAGTTGAAACCGAGATAGTGAATGCTGCCACTATGCTTTCCTCAAGTCTCCCACCCTGGTCCCTCTGCTGATAACGAGATCTTGCGTGACCCAGGCATCCATCTTGAAGTCAGGTAACATGGCCTATGAACATCAAGGGAACACAGGAAGCCATCTTAAAGTCAGGCACTCCATTGAAACTAACACAGCAGCATTGAAGAAGCTCCAGCGGCCAACTTTAAGTCAGGTATGTTGCTCAATTGTCACTGCAACTGCGCTCTGCATGAAAAAAACAGTTAAGAGTGACCGATCTGTGCGCTGCTAAGGTTGCAAGTCTGCCATACACAAGCAACATGATCCATACTCTGCACTGCTGCTACAGCCATGACGGACGCGTGGAACGAAAACAAAGAGAGGGCAGAAAGCATGCCGAGCTCGATCTTCTGATGCCCATTGCCCTTTTACCTGCCTGAATCACAAAGGAAGGGTGCTCGTGGGTGAAATGGATTTGGAGCTTCAAGCACTATCTGTGCACCACCTGAAAGAACCACACGGATGAACAAGCCAGGGACATGTTCCGACACCTTGTCGGCAATGATGTGGAAGATCTGCTCATCATGTTCCTGTCTGACTCAATCACTACAGACAAGGGTCTAATACATTTTTTTACTGACAGTTATAACCTCCAGCGAAATGTTGATTTTGAATGAATCACATTCAACACGGCATGCCAACCAGCGGATGAGTCCTTGATGATTTTGTGACCTGGCTGCGTAAATTAGTGACCTCTGCGAGTTTGACAAATTTGACAATGTGGCAGCCATTAGCCTGCGCATTATGGAAGGTTGTTACTCAGTTGCCTTGAACAAAAATACCGAAAGAAACATTCATGTTCGACAAAATACTGACCATGGCATGATCAGAAGCCAGGGCCATATCATACACAATTCATATGGAAAATGGAAAAACTTCAACCGTAGAACAAGCCCATCGCATGGCTGGGGGCCACAGCAGCAAACACGAAAACCCTGGACCTTCACCAAAAACACAGGCGAGAGCATGCTATCACTGAGGACTGGGGTACACTCACGTCAGTGCCTGCCATGTCATGGGACCGAAATGCCAGAACTGTAATAAGGACAATCCCTTTGCGAGCGCGTGCAGGGGTGGACACATCAAACCAGAGAAAGGGCGGCTTGTCAAGCCATGATCGATTTCCAGTAGATATGCACAACACATGGAAGCCTGCAGTCACACCCCACCCACAAACTCTGATGCTGCCTCCGTTCAGGGAACCACCAAATGACTATACCTCATGACAGACGTCTCAGAGCACCTCACTGATGCGGAACTTATGCAGCTAGTTGAAAAACAGCAAATCAAGAAGACGGCAATGGTGATTCTCCAGGTTGCGAATCACACAGCACGATTTGTACTCAGCTCAGAGTGCGACAAAGCATTTGTGGAATCTGACATGTTGTCTCGGGGGTGGATCACCTCACCTACTTTGACGCAGCTCTGTGCACCAAGCTCACAGTAGACGCAAACCGGTGGGGTTAGGGGCCATCCTCACCCAACACAAGCCTGGACGGACTCACCAAGGCAGATTGTGGCGTATGCCAGCAGGAGTTTGATGGATGTTGAAAGGGCATACTCTCAACAAGAGAAAGAGAGCCTGGCAGTAGTGTGGGCTTGCGAGCACTACCACCTGTTCATCTATGGGAAGCCATTTACCATTGTGACACATCACCAAGCACTGGCAACCCAAATGCAAAAACTCCACAGTGCATCGATAGCTGGGGGATATGGTTGATTGACTATGACTTCAAAATTGTCCACAAACCAGTGATGGAGGAGAACCCTGCAGACTACATGTTGCGACACTCCCTGCCATGTGCAAAACAGACAGTCTCCATGGCTGAAGAATATCTCAACTTTGTGCTATGACAATACACACCTGCTTCAATAACGATGGAAGAATTGGCACAACAAACAATGGCCGACACTAAACTGGAGACACTCAAAACACTCATACAACAACGGAGGTGAAGACATGTGAACCATAACTGCCAAGTACAAGCAAGTACAGGAAGAGCGATCCGAAATGGAGCGAGGGATACTTCTTTGAGGAACCAGGATAGTCATGCCTCAGACTCTTCAGCGAGAAGGGAAGCAGCCAGACTGCACTCAATTAAATAGAAGAATCAAAACTAAACAAATGTTCAGCTTAATTAAAGAAAATTATATAAACGCGTGCAACAGGAAAAAGGCCCTGCAAGCCTTTGCGAATACTACAAGAAAATCACCAGACGGTTATCTGGGTGACCTGATTCACTGCACAAGTCACTTCAGGGAGTGTACATTATATTAGACATTAGTCAATACAAAATAAACATCATTCAGTGGTAATACACAATTAAACTATTGTTAATCATTTTTAGAAAATAGCAGGTAACGTGTAGTCTTCCAACGTTATTTTGATGCTCTTTTCTATTGAGAGTTCAGGGAGATTGTTATGAGTTTCACAAAATCCAGATTATAGATATTCCATAGAGACATCAAGTTTGTGAATTAAAAATCCCAATGCAGTTTGGGCAATGACATTTGCCCTTCTTCAGGGGAATCTATGAAAACACAATGGTAGACAATTTGGTATATGTATCTTATACAGCGGAAATAAATGAGATCTTAAAAATTGGGTAAGGAAAAGTCCATAGAATGGTAACAGACAATGTCAACAGTTCACTGCAATAGGGAGGGGTAGAGGGAGATTGGAGTAAGTAAAAAAAGAGTGAAAAGATGCCCTGTCACCATCTGAGGAAAACAACTAAGTGAAAAAAAGGGGAAACCTTAATAGACCAGACTTGAACGAGTGAAAAAGGGAGTGTTAGAAACAAGTGCAAAAACGAGAGAAAGAAACGAGCGTGTTGTCGCGTTCTAATCTAGGACCCTGATCAATACTGTGACCTTATGCCCCTATACGGCTATAATCCATTTGTTCCCCTATAATGGCATAACCGATCAAATGCAATATTCAGAAACTCGTCTCTGGCCTCACACGTTCAGAGCCACATTTCAGAATCACTTCCTCTGCAGCTTCCTTTGCAGCTCATTAGTGTAAATGACACAGCAGAAGCCACTATCTAAGATTCCTAGATTACACTCCGAGTTCTTCAACAAGATAAAACTCAGCAACCTGGGAAAGCCCCACTTGCTATGTTTTGATTAGTAATAGAACTCTTCCTAGTGACATCTTTATTGACGTCTTATGTCCAAAAACTTACGTCAAACCAGGCACCTTTCAGGTATAAATATTACCAACGTTGCCTTAAGCAAATGCTGATGCAGCTGATCCTAACACGGCTGCTACTATAGCTACTGCTATCGCAGCTAACGAGCGAACGATGGTGTGGTGCACATAGGAGCAGAACAGCTGTCCCCTGAAGAGCCCAGCAGATGCAAGCTGCCCGCGGACGCTGCCCCTCCTCCTCTTTCTCGACGTGCTGAGAGAGACGCTGTCTTTTCTCCTGCCGAGAAATCCAGCTCCGGCGTTTCCAGCCTACTCTTGCGAGTGACTGGGATATCGAGTCCTGAGAGGAGATACAAGACCTCCAACATTCTATTCCAGAGGTATGGTGTTGACTAAACCCTTAGAGAGAATTCTTAAAGCAAACCTTGGCAAAACCAACTTAACTAAAACTGCTACTTACTTACTCCCCTCCCAAGTATTAGGCTTAGGTCAGGTACACTGGGGTACCAGCACCAGTTGAGTACGTTAGCCTAATGTATATATGTTTGTATATATGTTTTATTCATTTTAAACCATTGTATGGCTAAGAAACCATATCAATGCTTTTACAGTATTACTTCGCAATCCTCATTTTACTGTACGCACTTTTTATAATAACAAGTCTTGCAATTGTGGCAATTCATTTCTCTTGCACGAGAAGAAAGACTGTTCAATAAATAATACCTTTTTATTGAAAGCGCCCCGTCTCTCTATTCTCTGCATATTGGTGAAAGTAATCTGCACAAAACTGACTGAGTAAAATAACTGTCTATTGTTTCACACGACTCTAGAGATTGACTCTTATTCTAAGGAGCAAAGTTGTCATGTTTATGCGGTTTTCTGGAAAACTGAATCCCTTCTTGTCTGTACCAGGGAAGCTGATCACTTCCTATTCAGAGAAGAAAGTTTCCAGTGACCTCTGAGCTAGTTGGTAACAAACCCAATTAAGTTTAGCATGGTCAATAGAGACCTGGAAGGTCCGCACTTCTACGTCCATACTATTGTTTGTGTTATTCCAATGCGCAGGGCCTATTGGGAAAATAGGAACTACACTACATGGCGCCCAACGTTTGGTAAGGCGATAAAACTAACGCAAGAAGTTAGAGTAACTCAGTCGTGCATTTTTCACACAAACCCCTTTCTCCCTTAAATACTCCAATAGACGTCTGGAGTGGGTGAAAGGTAAAAATCCGCCCGACCTTAGTAGGAAGAGATTCCTATGTAAAGCTCTGGTTTATTCAACGTTGAAGGATACAGTGTTCCAAAATATTGTGCACCTAATCTTTGTCTCCTTGGAGACCTGCTCTGCAAAAACCTTGCATGTTATACAATGCCAGGAGAAAACGGAACCAATGATGCCGCAGTAAATGCGACTCAGCAGGGTCCCGATAATACAGGGACTACTGAACCGGGTGCGATAATCATCCCGGCACATTTAAGAAAATCTATAACGTCAAAACTTATAGAAAATGGACTGACCACGCAAGGTGGCACAGTCGTCTTCGTGATAAAGGCACACGAATATCGGCAGACAGAGGTATTCTATTTATGGATAAAATTTCCAGCAGCAAACGCTGCAACACACGAGTTCCACTACTATATAGTAGAGGATCCATCGGATGAGTACGCTCCTTTCGAGGAGATTGAAATCCCTTTAAAATACCAAGAGCATTTGCTCTGGTTTAAAGGCGCCCTAAAACACAATGATCATATTACCAGGCTCGGTCCACTAGGAAGACCAGGAACAACAAGGCCGGTTCTAGCCAGCTACACACCACATCCGGACATTGCAAAAATGTCTAGAGAAGAACTTTTAGCACAGCTAAAAACATTAATTAAAATACATAGACAATTAGTCCAATATGTAATGCGGACTGCTACAGTCCAAACAGCTGTTAATGTACCACAGCTGACCCCTCATCAGGGGAACACAAATAAAAATACACCACAGAACATTCAATCATGTCTTGGTAAAACACCCATAAAACTGGAACAAATTCCTTTCTGGTTAGCGCAGAAAATTACTCAAATAGAGGCAGTATTTTCGAATACTACTCCTATTGAGAAACACAGAATCTTGACCATCTGCCTTCCTATGGGGGTCGCACCACACGCGGAGGACTGTGACACTTGGGGTACAGTCTTTGCTTCCATTTACACAAAAACACATGGTGTTCCGTCCATGGCGGCAATACCAGAAGTGCTAAAACAAATTCAGAATGAATACGGTCCAGAGCCTGCTTTAACTCTTGGTATGAAATTACTGAAAGACTTCAAGCAGGTCTCGGCTATATTATTAGCCAATATAAAAGGGGAAGCAGCATCTGTGGCGATCCGCCAGAAGTTGAGGGAAACAGATATAACAGATCAACCAATTGAGCTTGCCAGAATCATAGAAAAATGTTATGAAGAACTAGGTAGAGACAGCTTGGGTGGAAAACCAGTAAAGCCCCAACTGCTCGAAAATCCTGAAAAGTTATTTATTAAAAATATTTCAAATACTCCTAAAAAGAGCTGGGATGGAAATAAACAATCCACTCCCAAAGAAAAAGTTTTCCAGTCCAAAGGAAGGTCTCCTCGACAGAGGGAAAGAACTCCGAATCGAGAACACCAGTCTCCCCAGAGGGAGCCCTCTGAGAAAATATACAACCTTAGAAATAGGGATAACTTGAAGAAGCCTGATAGATATCAAAGTATTGATACACGTCCCTCTCGATCTTTTTCGCAGAAATCAGAAAGAAGAGGACGGTCAGACCCAGGAGAGCACACCAAGTCCAAAGACAAGGAACCTGCTCAAAGTAAAAAATCTCAATTTCCAAAAAAGAAGGTAGCCAGTATTAGAGTAAACAACCATGCCGAGAATACTGAGGACACAGTTGAAAAACGGGGAGTGGGAACAGACAATGCTAGACAGTGCAGCAGAAATCAGTATAGCCCGCAAGATCCTGATGAGTCATCTGGAGACAGTGGGCACGAATGAATACATTCAGGTTGAAACTGCCGACACCAGACTTAGCGAGCCCCATAAGATATACGAAATAACACTGCGTATAGAGGGTGATAAGACTAGGAAAATAAAGGGTCTATTTTGGGATAAACTCTCAAAAGGCTATGACATCCTGTTAGCTGAAAAAGATTGGCCCCCAGAGTTTGTCAGGGAGTGCCCTCGTGGCGAAGAAATGATTATGCCTGCCTTCTCGAATCACATTCTGATTCACAAAAAATAGACATATGCAAGGAAATGTGCAGTAGCCCAGGCACCAGCATTATATAAAAATCATGTAGGATGGGATGAGGACTCTCCTCCTCACAAAATCCAGTTAAAAAATGAACCGACTATCCCATTAAGCAAGAAGCTAAAAAACAAGTCAGGGAGATTTTAGATCAAATTGAATACCAGGGGGTGATTGAAACATGCACCTCTCAAATGAACAATCCTTTGTTTCCCGTCTCCAAACCAGACAATTCATATTGTCTAGTTTTGGACTACAGACACCTAATGCATGTTGCAAAACATTTGCAGTACAAAATTCGCATATTGCTGCACTAATGAATAACATAGTTAGGAAAAAATATAAAACGACATTAGACATATCTAATGGTTTCTTTTGTCAAAACATTGCACCAGAAAGCAGATACTTGACCGCTTTCTCAGTAATGGGGTCTCAGAAAAATTTCTGTTGGCTCCCACAGGGATTAAAGAACAGCCCAGGACTATTCTCAGCCAGAGTAACAGAGTTACTACAAATGTATGATGATGAGGCATTATCTTACGTAGATGATATCTATCTCACAGACGACGACTTGGAGACTCACTTGAAAAGAGTGAACACCATTATCATTATACTTGGGTTCGCAGCAGAGGGTTACAAATTCAACTTTAAAAAGTCTCGAATTGCCCATCTCACAGTATTAATTTTAGGGTACGAATTATCAAGTGAAGGGAAAAGCCTAGCGGACAACTTCTTAGAGAAGTGCGCTGTACTCCAAGCACCAAAAACGCTGAAGAATTTACAATCAATTCTAGGTTTTCTGAATTTCGGAAGAACTTACATTCTAAATTACACGGAGAGGGTTAAACCTCTCTACCAACTAATTAAACCTGATTTTAAACAAATCAATTGGACTCAAAAACACACAGAAATTGTGAGATCATTGCAAACAGACATGTTAGCAAAAACAAAATTAAATACAGGTGACAACACACGCAATCTTGTAATCCGAGTCATCCCAGGAAGATGCGGATTCACGTACCTGACCTCTAATGAGGGAGAAACGGTACCAATAGCTTACAAATCTCACTTGTACACACAAACAGAAAAAACATTCAGTCTCACCGAAAATACTGTGAAAGCAGTGCACACAGCTATAGCTAATGAACGAGAAGTAGCAAAAGGCAGAAGGATCACTGGTATCACAGCGGAATCCGCCTTCGAATCGCTATTCAGCCCAGTAAACCTGCCTACAGTGTCACTGGATCCGAAATGGATACAGTACGTAGATTCTCTTGTTGCGGAAGACGTGAAATTCTATCACAGCCCGCTCTTGAATAAACTGAATGATTTGACTTATGAAGAAGAATATCCTCTGCCAATCGAACTTCTGCCTCTCCCACAATACGCCTGTATAATCTATACAGATAGATTTGTACAGCATTTCAACGTAGAGAACAAATCCTACGATGCAGCCTGTGCGATTTTTAAAGGTCGTTGGCTGTGCGGTAAATTCAGACCGAAAATAACAAAAACTGAATCAGTTTGAAACTGTTTGGCTCAGAGAGCTGAAATCAGATGTTTAAAGATGGCGCTTGAAAATGCAGAACGTGATTTCCCGACACTTATCGTGTGCGATTCGCATTTCTGCATCAACTCTTACAATAATAAGTTGCAGAGCTGGATTCAAAATGATTACAAAGATGACACATGTGCCACAATAAAGCATAAACTGCTTTGGAAACAGGTAGCTCTTTTATAGAAATAACTACAAAAGACTCACATGATACACGCACAGAGTCTTCAACGTGATGGCGTTCACATTGCAGGGAATTCATTGGCTAATACAGCCACAGCGGAAGTAACTAAACCGGCTTCCGTAGCCACAAAAAAGCGTTCAGAAAAATACATAGACGGGGAAACCATGCTGGCAGTAAAAACGTCCGTAAAAGGCGACTGTGCAGCACTACCCGTGAACTATCCACTCAATTATGCATACGTAATTGATGCAAACTCCGCTCCTTTTGCTCGAATCCCTGGAGTGGGGGATAGGGTAATTCCAAACATGAAACGGAGAGGTTTCCTATTACAGGAAGCACATATGGGGATGGGTCTGAGACACCAAACAATCAGTGACTCTCTGAGAGAGTTGCAATCAGAGTACTGGTGGCCGGAAATGAGTGAAGGAATTCATGATTTTGCAAAAAACTGTGAAGACTGCAACAGAGATCGCAGTGGAGAACCGGCCAGTGTAGTGTCAGAAACCCTAATAGAAAGCATAAGGCGATCTATCCGCGCAATCAAACAAGAGAAACGCGTCCCATTGTACATCATTAAGGCTAAATCCACTTAAAAAATGTGGCCCCAGCGCTCGGCTGACGCCAGAACGGTTATAAAAGATCTGCGAGTCTTTATCGGCACATACGCAATTGCCATGTTCCATTCTGACCAGGGTCCTGCTTTAGCTCTCGAGCTTCTAAGGAGGCTATGGCCGGCATGGGAGTTGGATTGCGGTATTCTTGTCCGTCACACCCCGAAGAGAACAGTGTGGTAGAAAGAAAAAACCGGGACATAAAGCAATCTATAACAGCGAAGGTATTAGGTTCGGGTGCTGGGTAGGTCAAACATTTAATAAGTGTCCAGTTAAGCCTAAACAACTTGCCAAGAAATTCTCTACAAGGTTTCAGCCCATACGAACTATTGTTCGGAACTAGAATGCGAATTCAGGACTTAGATAGTCAGGTACCAGTGGTAGAAGATAAGAAGACAGACTTTGACATCAAAGATCGTTTGGCTGTTTTACAGGACTTGAACGAAACAAGAAAATCATTAAGCAACATAAAGTTAAAGCAACGGCCAACTACCACAGAAGAGGTACCATCAGCCCCAGCAAGGCCTGTCTGGATTCCAAAGATTGGGGATCTAGTCAGAGAAAAAATAGCGGTGAAGAAGGAATTTGGGTCTTCTTATAGAAAAACAGTACCTGTCTTAGCAATCAACGGAACAAGATCAGTTGTACTACCGCCCCTTGCTGGTAAAAAGGAGAACAGAGTTGTATCAATCGACCTGGTAAAACCACAAGCATGTGGCCTATAATCAACAGTAGGCCCTGTGGACTCCCGAGAAACAACAGAATACCCAAACTTGCAACAATCGAAGAGGTTCAAACTGAAAGACTAATCACATTCGATCAGCCTGCAGTACACAGAGAAGGACTATGCAATAATGCCATGGAACTCGTGCCTCTTGAAACACAGATTGAAACAGTTCGTCAAGAAACACCAGTCTACAATGATGTGGCATTAGAATGTGCCACCGGAAGACAAATTGAAAGAACAATCCCAACAATTGACAGAACTGCCTCTGGCTACTTCATCAACTTCGATAACTTTTCTGAGGATCAAAGCAACCCCGATGTGATGCCAGAAATAAAAAAGACTTTTAAAGAGAAAGCAACTGAACTCTTTCAACAAATCAAAGAAGTATATCTGGATGCACCATTGATTGAGCATTGGATTATTTCAGGGGTATTTATACTCCTACTATGCCTAATTTTAGTTCTAATTTTAGGAAAGTTTATTAAAATTGAATGGACACAGCAAGTCAGAACATCAACTTAGTCCTCAAACCACACAGATCATCCCACGTGAAAAAAAGAGAACTGTCAACAGTAAATGTCACAGCCATTCCAATACCCCCCCCGGGAGGGGGGGGGGTAGTATGGGAGAAAACTGACTATGAAATCTATGGTCCGGTCGAAATCCTGAAGTATCCTCATCAATTCAAGGTTTCATTAAGTGACTTTGTAAAACCTAGTACATTCTCTGATGATTGGGACTTTGAAAGTATTAATAATATGATGTCTGATTTAGTAATGTCAGCTAGATTCACAGATCATGATTATTTACAAGTTTCGTCTAGTTATGAACAGATGTTCTGCTACACACACTATGGTAATCATTACTTGCATAAATCTGCACAGCCTAGAAATATTTTTAAGTATAACCAATGGGAACATTGTGCTACACCACCTAAAAGCAGTTCTAAAACATTCTAGGAGAAATTTCAGTACTTCTCAGGGTTTAACACCAGTAATGCAGAAACGTTTTATTATAAACAGGATTGAAAACTATGCTGACAAATACTAAATTGATATATTCAAAAGCATTTTATGATAAAATGATGACATTTGGTTTTGATTATTGGAAAAATAACATTGAAACAAAAACCATCTGGGGTACAAAAGATTGGCAGGTACAAGGCCTAGAAGCACTATTTCGAGCCTGCATGATCCCAGAGCAAATATTGTTCTTAAATTAAACAATTCAACAAACAACCTGTCTTGGCCTAGCTAAGATCAAGGACTTTAACAAACCGTCTATTCCGAAGCCAATACCTGAGAATGCAACAACAGATATTGAGATAGACGTATCTAAATTTTTACATCTAAACAGAACACATCCTGATTGGAAAAAGTGGTTAATCTGGCCTACTGACACAAACAACTGTCAAGATAGATTCCTGAACAAAACACAGGGGTTAACAATGTCCAGACAAGACCCTAGATACTCCCAGAGACAACATCCAGGGATAGTAACAACATACAGTGTAGGGAAGCTGTGCCTTGAATGGCTAGAATCATCCACACTGGCTGAAATTAAGCAACACTTGTCTTTACTTAAAGATGGTGCTGATTTGCGCGATTTTATTGGGGGACCACGCAAACAGCGTCAAAAGCACTTCATAGCGACCAGTATCTATGCTGCTTACAACGAGGCTTGGAAAGTCACACAAATTGAAACAGCTGAAAAAATACGAGAAATTGATCATATTAATTTGGAAAAATCACTTTCTGTAGAGGACAATGGGTTAATGACTCTGTCCTCCAGAATATATTCACTGGACAGTATTGTATCATCTGCCATAGATATAATAGACAAAGACTTGCTAATGTTACAGCATGGCCAGTCGCAATTGCGTTCTATTGTACAGTTAGGCTGGACGCTGCAAAATCTTCGTTCAGGCTATGTGCCATGGCGTTTAATCAACACAACATCACTGTTTTCTATCTTTAACCTTACTGATAAACAAATCAGCTTGGCACAGAAAGGAGCAGACTATACAATCCTGAGCATCGAAAAACGTGAGAGATTACCTTTGACAATGTCAGAAAGTCCTGTCATTGAATGGATAATACACGGGATTATCACAATTCCGATAACAACTTTCCAATTTAAAAATTGCCTTGAATACATACCTACTGGCCAGTATGAACGATTGGGTAAAGGATATATTAAGTCAACATGGAAATTACCATACACACATTCATGCTATAGTGACAGCAACAAAAATGTATTTCTTAGTGGTGAAAACTGTAAACGTTCACTAAGCGGTATACTTTTGTGCAAAGGTATTAATTTACACGGAGCATGTGAAGGTAGTTCAAACAACCTTTCATGCCACCAGCATGTCACACCTGCAACGCAGATAGAGCCTTTCTTTATGCAACTCGCGAATGGGAGTTACATTCTAAGAACGGATCACAGATGTTGTGGCCTTTTGCCAGGAAAAGCCTATCTCGTAAGCGTAACATCCATGGTCAAATGCTGTATGCAAGCATTGTTTCCAAACGGCCCTGGAGACACTGAGACTCCCATTTGGCCTCGTTTGAATTTCTCTTCTATACGAATTGATACTTTAAGCAAAATGAAGTCTGTGCTTTTGCAGACAACAGTGCCCATCACGTCATCAAAAAAAACGTATGATCTCCTAGTTGCAAGGACGGCTACAGAGATCCATGACCTTTTATCAACAAATTGCCCCGTGCATTTCGCAGAAATGCTTAGCCAAATCCTTAACATGTCTAGTGCCATAGGCATCCCAGGCGTATTTAAGACGATTTTTACGGGACTGCTAACACCATTTCAAGCAATTCTGGGAATCATTCCTAATTTTGTCCATTCAGTCTTTGGCGGCATACCCCTATTTTTGGGACTTGTAGCAGGCATTTTATTTTTGACCCTCCTGCTCCGATATGGCAAGCCAAAACTCAGACATGACTCCGACAGGGATGGAAGAAACAATCCTAGCAATACGCAACCGGGACCGAATAACTAGAGTCCTTGGATTGGCCAGGCTGAGAGATCTGAACATGACCTGGTTTCTTTCATTCAGACCGATATGGCAATCCTGCATCTTACCTGTGCTTCGATGTATGCTATGCGGAGATGAGTTTGTGTTGGACATCTGTCTTGCACTTCCATCAGCAGTACCAATGGATATCGATACTTTGCTAAGTCCGATAACGGCTCACACATTGTGTTGTCCCCAGCGGCTACCAATCCTGATGAGGCATTCGTTGAGACTCCTGTAATACGACTAGGTGGTGACAGTGGAGCGAGAAATAAAAGCAACATCACCCAGGTACGACCTTCTGTGAGCATTGCTGATCCAGACTTTGATGATAGCAATCATTCTCACACCTGCCAGGTTTCAGCACTATCGAACTTGGTCGAACTGTCACCTGATTTTGTAGACCAATTTTTTGAAAGCCTGTCTGATATGATGTGCTCCCCCGAACAGAAACAATAAGCATTCCGACACACAGCGTTCCCATGAACTCTGAATTCGGCCTTCAGTTTTGATCAATAAAAACTGCAGAAAAGCTTTGGAACTCTATTCCCCCGTTCAACAAGAATTTTTTTGAATTGAACACTTTTAAAAAATATTTACCTTTTTCTGGCACAGGAAATAAATTCTTTGCTGAAAGTAAACCTATTCATAAAGAACAGAAGCTTCTACTTCTATTTTTAGGTAAAACTAGAGACATAATAACTTTACACCAGCCTCTAGCACATGTTACAGCAAAATGCTTTTATATGTGAAGAAATTATCTCGCCTTTTCTTTTCTGTATTAAGCGATATTTCATGTGTAATTTTTTAGCAAAATCGCTCATTGGTTACATATGCTATAATTTTGAATGATTTCTATGCTTAAAGACGTACAGTACCAAAATTACCACGTATTTCGAATACGCCATTTCAAATGCAAATATGTATTTTGGGGTGGGTAATGTTACACATGCATCTTTTGCTATAGTTTTAGTAAATTGATGGACATAAATTCGTGGAGTCGGTGTCGCGTTCTAATCTAGGACCCTGATCAATACTGTGACCTTATGCCCCTATACGGCTATAATCCATTTGTTACCCTATAATGGCATAACCGATCAAATGCAATATTCAGAAACTTGTCTCTGGCCTCACACGTTCAGAGCCACATTTCAGAATCACTTCCTCTGCAGCTTCCTTTGCAGCTCATTAGTGCAAATGACACAGCAGAAGCCACTATCTAAGATTCCTAGATTACACTCCGAGTTCTTCAACAAGATAAAACTCAGCAACCTGGGAAAGCCCCACTTTCTATGTTTTGATTAGTAATAGAACTCTAATGAGCACTGAGAGACGATCACTTCCTAGTGACATCTTTATTGACGTCTTATGTCCAAAAACTTACGTCAAACCAGGCACCTTTCAGGTATAAATATTACCAACGTTGCCTTAAGCAAATGCTGATGCAGCTGATCCTAACACGGCTGCTACTATCGCTACAACTATCGCAGCTAACGAGCGAACGATGATGTGGTGCACATAGGAGCAGAACAGCTGTCCCCTGAAGAGCCCAGCAGATGCAAGCTGCCCGCGGACGCTGCCCCTCCTCCTCTTCCTCGACGCGCTGAGAGAGACGCTGTCTTTTCTCCTGCCGAGAAATCCAGCTCCGGCGTTTCCAGCCTACTCTTGCGAGTGACTGGGATATCGAGTCCTGAGAGGAGATACAAGACCTCCAACATTCTATTCCAGAGGTATGGTGTTGACTAAACCCTTAGAGAGAATTCTTGAAGCAAACCTTGGCAAAACCAACTTAACTAAAACTGCTACTTACTTACTCCCCTCCCAAGTATTAGGCTTAGGTCAGGAACACTGGGACAGGCGTAGTTAGAAGCACCAGTTGAGTACGTTAGCCTAATGTATATATGTTTGTATATATGTTTTATTCATTTTAAACCATTGTATGGCTAAGAAACCATATCAATGCTTTTACAGTATTACTTCGCAATCCTCATTTTACTGTACGCACTTTTTATAATAACAAGTCTTGCAATTGTGGCAATTCATTTCTCTTGCACGAGAAGAAAGACTGTTCAATAAATAATACCTTTTTATTGAAAGCGCCCCGTCTCTCTATTCTCTGCATATTGGTGAAAGTAATCTGCACAAAACTGACTGAGTAAAATAACTGTCTATTGTTTCACACGACTCTAGAGATTGACTCTTATTCTAAGGAGCAAAGTTGTCATGTTTATGCGGTTGTTGGAAAACTGAATCCCTTCTTGTCTGTACCAGGGAAGCTGATCACTTCCTATTCAGAGAAGAAAGTTTCCAGTGACCTCTGAGCTAGTTGGTAACAAACCCAATTAAGTTTAGCATGGTCAATAGAGACCTGGAAGATCCGCACTTCTACGTCATACTATTGTTTATGTTATTCCAATGCGCAGGGCCTATTGGGAAAATAGGAACTACACTACAGTGTGAGATGATACTAATAAACCTTACCAGCTCGAGTTAAAACTCGACTGACTGGAAATTTCAAGAGAAACAAACCGCGCAGTAGCGCGTCTCTGGTCAATTGGTGCGTCGTGATGAGTGAAAATGACTGCAAAAGAAATATTAGAAACTGCAGTCAATGAATAGAAAACCAGCTGAGCCGGTTAAGGAGCAAGCAATGAGTCGAAAAACTTACCAAACGCTAATAATGATTAGCTGAAAACAGGATTAAGTGCTTGAGCAAAGGTATGGGGAATCCTGAAATACAAGAAAAAATTGAATATTCTAGTTGCTGGACGGAAAGATTGCTCTGTAGAAAAAGTGGATGTGCGAGGGACACTCACCAAAATGTGAAAGTTGAGTAAGACGCTAACCAATACACCAGGAGTTCACCGAGTTTGCCAGTTACCGCCAAACGGGTCGCAATGGATACAAACAAGCCGTATGTGATAGAACAGGCAGCCACTAGGGCTTCCGCTCTCAAACGTGAAGACCTACTGAAAAAAGTTGTTAAGCCAAACTCTCCACAGAGAGAGGTTTTTGCCTCCACGTATTCAACTCAATCTAAAATGGTGAAGTCCATCATACTTGAGAGGTGGGCTCTTCAACGATCAGAACCTGATTTCAAAGGGATGTTCTCTGAACCGCCCATGTTTGCTTATAAGCGGTCACGAAATCTGAAAGAAATCTTAAATCAACCAGCAAAACCAACCGTAACATTTAAAGGCATGATGACTTGCATGAACTGCTCAAACTGTAACAATGTCATTACTGGTAGACTTATACATCATCCCAGGTCAGGAAAACCCATTCCTCTGAAATTTAACGCCACATGTAATAGCCACCATCTGGTGTACTTTATCAAATGTCCCTGTGACTTGTTTTATGTAGGGAAAACTGAACGGGCCTTGTGCACCCGTATAACTGAACACAAAAGTCGTATTAGAACTAATACAGCTAGTTCTCCTATAGGTCATCACTGGCGCACAATGAGACGTAACATTGCTCAACTAAAATGTGGGGTACTTGAAGTAATTGAGCATCGTCCTGATCGGAAGAAGAGTACATTTTTATCCCAGTGAGAGACACACTGGATCTGGTTCATGCAATCATTGACCCCCTTAGGGCTCAATGACAAATTTGAATTAGCATGTTTCTTATGATACTGTACATCATGCATTTGTCCTGTTTTCTTATTACTCAGGCTGTCGACTGTCATGATAGAGTTAACATAAGCCTTTTCTTTAAATGTTTCTGCTTGATCTATACTCATATTTGATTGTATAAATCCTTTTTGCAGCTATTTGTAAACATTCTTTACATTTTATGTTATCTGTATCTGATTCGATTTATATAGCTGGACTACCCCTGATGTGCTCGTACAATTATGTTTTTCATAAGCTGAATTATAGCACGAATGTCAATCTAGTTGCTTTTCCCTTTTCGCCCCTTTCTTTTCATTATCCATTCTAAGATGGACTCCACTTCACTGCACTCCGTTGTTGTCCGTTTTCTCTGTGTACTATAATCATTACAACGCGCAGCCATACGGCTTGTTTGTATCCACTGCGACCCATTTGGCGGTAGCTGGCAAACTCGGTGAACTCCTGGTGTATTGGTGAGCGTCTTACTCAACTTTCACATTTTGGTGAGTGTCCCTCGCAGATCCACTTTTTCTACAGAGCACTCTTTCCGTCCAGCAACTAGAATATTCAGTTTTTTCTTGTATTTCAGGATTCCCCATACCTTTGCTCAAGCACTTAATCCTGTTTTCAGCTAATTAATATTAGCGTTTGGTAAGTTTTTTGACTCATTGCTTGCTCCTTAACCGGCTCAGCTGGTTTTCTATTCATTGACTGCAGTTTCTAATATTTCTTCCGCAGTCATTTTCACTCATCACAACGCACCAATTGACCAGAGACGCGCTACTGCGCGGTTTGTTTCTCTTGAAATTTCCGATCAGTCGAGTTTTACTCGAGCTGGTAAGGTTTATTAGTATCATGGCACACGCTCGTTTCTTTCACTTGTTTTTTTGCACTTGTTTCTACACTCCCTTTTTCACTCGCTCAAGTCTGGCCTATTCAGGTTTCCCCTTTTTTCACTTAGTTGTTTTCCTCGCATGGTGACACGGCATCTTTTCACTCTTTTTTTACTTATTCCAATCTCCCTCTACCCCTCCTTATTGCAATGAACTGTTGACATTGTCTCTTACCATTCTATGGACTTTTCCTTACCCAATTTGCAAGATCTCATTTATTTCCACTGTATAAGATACATACACCAAATTGTCTACCATTGTTTTTTCATAGATTTCCCTGAAGAAGGGCAAATGTCATTGCCTGAAATGCATTGGGATTTTTAGTTTAAAAACTTGATGTCTCTATGGAATATCTATAGTCTGGATTTTGTGAAACTCATAACAACCTCCATGAACTCTCAATAAAAAAAAGCATCAAAATAACACTGGAAGACTACACGTTACCTGCTATTTTCTAAAAATGGATTAACAATAGTTTAATTGTGTATTACCACTGAATGATGTTTATGTTGTATTGACTAATGCCTAATATAATGTACACTGAAGTGACTTGTGCAGTGCATCAGGTCACCCAGATAACCATCTGGTGATTTTCTTGTCAGACTCTTCAGCGGCAGATGGTTAGCATTGCACATGAAAGTCACAAGAGAATGGTGGGAGGACCGGATTGGGAACGTAAACCGGCCCTGGCAAAAAAGTAGGACTGGCCAATGGAGAGGGAGGTGCTCGTGAGAAACACTCCTGAGCTTTTGGTACAGGGCCCCATATTGCAAAACGACCACCACCGTTCCAAACCTGGACCCCACCCTTCTGGCCCACCGGGGAAATGCCGGTGTCTGCTACAGACATATTCAGCTATGGTCAAGAATCTGCCTGGGAAAGTGCAAAAGCCTCAGTTGCAGGTGGGACCTGCCTCGATCAGCATGTGTCCACTG
Organism: Lissotriton vulgaris; assembly: GCF_964263255.1. NCBI lineage: Eukaryota > Metazoa > Chordata > Amphibia > Caudata > Salamandridae > Lissotriton > Lissotriton vulgaris. Next base: position 841,481,754 of record NC_141691.1, on the reverse strand, counting down.
TGTTACCAGGAGGAGGGGGCATGCATTTTCTACCACCCAGCATTTCCCTATGTCTCCTGATAAAAATGATAACCACCTGTGTGGGTGTCCAAAGCAGAGTAAGCCTAACAACATCTAAAATGAAAAACCGAGAAGGAACCAAAGTCGACCCAAAAGGGAAATCACTACACATTTTGGACCCTTCCCTGTCGCAGGCACTTGGCACACCCACACAAGTGAGATAGAATTTTTATCTTGAGACTTGGAGGAATGCTGGATGGTAGGACATTTGTGCCAGCCCAGTGATCCCACAACTTTACCTCACAGAAATGTGATGAGAATGTGACTTTTTAGCTAAATTTGAGGTCTGCAGGGTATTCTGAGTAAGAAAACATTGGGGGTTCCACACAAGCCACACCTCCCTGAACTCCCCCGGGTGTCTAATTTTTTTAAATGTCTGGGTTTCATAGATTTACCTAGATGGCTGGCAGTCCAGGACCAAAAATGCAGATGCCCCCTTGCAAAACCAGGTCATTTTGTGGAAGATAATTTGATGTCTCCACAATACGTTTTGGGCCCTCCATGTCGCGGGGACTTGGCCCAACCACTCAAGTGAGGTACATTTTTATCGAAAGACCTGGAAGAAAGCTAGGTGGTTTCGTACTGATTCTCGAAGAATATGGCAAAAAATGCAAGGAAAATGTGTGATTTTAGCCACATGTAGAAGTTCACAGGGCATTGTGAGTGAGAAAATGTGGGGGCGTCCACGAGAGGCACCCCCCCTTGTACCCCACTGGGTGTCTACTTTACAAATATATCTAGAGTTGATAGATTTTCCCTACAGACAATGTACACCTTGGCAGAATAGACAAATATTAGGGCACACCAACTCCTCAAGTACACACACGTTCTGGTTGGAGTTGGCACGAGGGTGAGTGAAAGTTCAAAATGTAAAGTTTATTAACAAGAGATTTCACAAAAATGAAATACATTGTTAATAATTGAAAGTTAGGAAAACTAGACCAATGACTCACTGCCTGTGAGTTGTAAAGCCACAACAAGGCACCAACTGCTTTAACCCCTTGCGTGCTGATGACGGAACGGTTCCGTCATCAGCATCGGTTGAGCTGTGCTGATGACGGAACCATTCCGTCATGACTCCGCCCGCGCAAGGCGGAGTCAGCACAGGCGGAAAATACGCCCCGCACGCAAGGGGTTAAAGGCCATTCACACACCTTTCATGCATGACACACACAAAACCATCACACGTCAGTCGTGGGCCCCACCATATTACAACACTCCCATCAACAGACAGTGCCATTCTAGGGCCCATCACTTTCACATGCCCACATGACTGACACACCAATCACACCGGCTGGTGGCTGACCGAGTGTGTGGACTGGCGTTTGGTTGGCAATGTGTGTGTAGTGATCAGCATCAAGTCACCACACTCACACACCACCAGCCAAATCCCAGCTCACACACACCACCAGACAAGCACTAGTCTACTCACACTGCCAGCCAGGCGCCAGTCCACACACACTGCCTGCTAAGCACAAGTCCACACACACTGCCAGCCAAGCGCCAGTCCACACACCTCCAGCCAAGCACCAATCCACGGACACTGCCAGTCAAGCACCAATCGATGCACCTTGTTAGCCAAGCTCCATCCACACCGCCCCAGCCAAGCATCATCCAGGCGCCAGTCCATGCAAACCACCAACCAAAGTGCCAGTCCAAGCACACCGCCAACCATGTGGCCGTCTACACACTGCACCAGCCAAACATCATCCATGCACAGCACCATCCAAGTGTCAGTCCACACACACCACCTGCCAAGCTCCAGTCCACACACACTGCCACCCAAGAACCAGTCCACACACCTCCAGCCAAGCACCAATCCACGGACACTACCAGCAAAGCACCTATTGATGCACACTGCCGGCCAAGCTCCAACCACACACATCCTCAGCCAAGCACCATTCATGAACACTATCAGCCAAGCAACAATCCACGCACACTGTGAGCCAGGCGCCAATCCACACACACTGCCTGCCAAGCTCTGGTCCACACACTCTGCCAGCCCAGCACCAATCCACGGACACCACCAGCCTAGGACCAATCGATGCACACTGCCAGCCAAGCTTTATTCACACACACCCCCAGCCAAGCACCATCCACGCACACTGTCAGCCAAGAACCAGTCCATGCATACCACCAGCCAAGTGCCAGTCCACGCACACCACCAGTCACGTGGCAGTCCAAACACACTGCCAGCCAGGCGCCAATCTACACACACCGCCAACACATTTTTTTGCAAAAATCCCCACAAACTAGTTTGAAGAAGATAAAAAACAACTATGACCTCAAACACAGCAGGTCAAACTAAAGACAGCAAACTGCTGGCAACCATGAAACTGACAATAATTTAGTTGTGTGTGCTACAATTTGAAATATGCAGGCACACATAGCCCAGGCTTAGAACAACACTCAGGCAGTACAAACGACTCTCCTTCTACATGCCTTTTTGGATACAGACTTTACATCTCCTACAGGGAAAGTGTTTTTAGGGTGTGGGAAGAATGTAATCTGGAAAGTGGCATTCTTTGAATCTAGCCACATCCTCCACCACTCCAACTCTAGGAACACATGCCTGCTCTACTATAACAAGGCTGCCTATCACAGCCTACTGAAACTGAACAAAAGTCATATTTGAATCTGGAGAACAGTCCTTGAATAGAACAAAAGCTTTGAAGGTTGCAAAATGAAACAGATGGCCAGCCAACTTCTTATACCAAATGTATTATTTACAAACAGCACTGTAAGACCTATTCTCTGATCTACTCTCTCTACACCACCCATGTGCCATTGCTGTCTAAAATTCACAAAGGGTTGCACACTTCAGCAACCTGATCCCAAACAGTCACAGGTGAAGTATTTCATCATGAATGGTAGTTAGCATGTAGACAGCTTTCCTGTCTGAAAATGTCATAGCTAAAAGTTCATCATTTCGCAAGGCACTGCACCGTCCCCTCTGATTTTTTTACAAGCAAGCTCTTGAGGGTAACCTTTATGGTTAGATCAGATTGTGCCACATGCAACAGTGTCCACTTTGTACAATTGCACACCAGTGTAGAAGTTATCTATGTATAAATGGTGCCCCTTGTTGAAAGGTCCTCTACCAAGTTCCCACACAATTTTCTCACTGACTCCAAAGGCGGATGTACAGCCAGGGGGGTAAATGGTATAATTACTACCATTGTGTACCCTGAAATTATAGACATATCCAGTACTACTCTCAGACAGCATATAACACCTTAATTCCATAACGTGCCCTCTTGCTAGGAATGTACTGCCTAAAAATAAAAAGACTCTTAAACAGAAACAAAGACTCATGCACAGCTATTTCTTTCCCTGGAACGTAGATCTCTGAATAACAATCTACAAAATGATCAAGGACAGGCTGAATTTTGGAGAGACGGTCACAATCAAGGTGACCCTGTGGTAATGCTAAGGCATTATCAACAAAATGCTGCATCCGAAGAAGAAGCAACTACCGATCACGACTCATGGTTGAAGGAAATACAGCAGTTGCCATCAAGGGGCTAGTAGACCAATATAAAGCAAGCAACGGCTTCTTTATCAATCCCATCAAAAAAGTTAAACCCCAGACCTTCTTCAGGTCAACCAGATTTGTGGGAGTCCACCAGGTAGCTCTAGAGTGGGGCTTAAGTCTGTCACTGTTGTCTCTCAAATACTGGTCAGCATACAAATTAGTCTTTTAAAAAACATCATCCAAAGATACATTGTCCATAAACAACTGAAAGAATGTATAGGCAAAAAACAACTGAAAGGATGTATAGGCAAAAAAGCTTTCAGTACTGACTCCAGACCCTGCGACACCACTACAGGCAGGCAACACCGGCTGCCCATGTTTGGGGCAACTGGGAGTTCAACCCTTCCAATTGGATTCCTCTCAGCCCCAAGTTGCAACCCAGCTGCCTCTTGCTGCACTATCAGCATATCAGTGTCCTCCTCTAAAAGAGGCACTTCCTCCGCACTGAAAGTGGCTTCATCAAAAGATAATTCCACCCACAAACAAAATTCACAGCCAGAATCTTGGACTTCCTCCTCTGCCTCTGATGCAGGATCAGTTTCAGAACCATGGTCAGAGGAAGATTCAAAACGCAAGCTAACAACCTGCTGAGCGGTAATCCTGTGGCTAGCCATAATCCTTACTAATAAAAGCAACCAGTGGCGGTGCGTCCATTGGGGGCGTTGGGGCGTTGCCCCACTATCCCATGCCATGGACGACCGCACCTGCACTGCCAATCAATCTTAACTTATTTTAAAATAAATGCGCAACTGTCAGGCACCCGAGCACTGCGCGCGACCGTTCCGGTACCAGCCCGACTGATGACTGAATCGGGCATCCATAAGGTAGTGGGCCGTGGGGGGCGGGGCTGCAGCAGAAAGAGTGGCAGGCAGGCAGCGCAAAGACAAGCAGCAGGCAGTGACTGCGCAAGCTAAAACCCGGAGTCTTCAATATTTTGACTTTCCCGCGCATGCGCACAGTGTAGCCCGTCCCTCCCCCTCCCCTCTCTCTAGCACACACACACATAGCAGGACCCGGGGCCCCGGGCTCATTTAGGGCAGATAGTCTCTTGCTCGTAGGCCAATCCTGGCACAGTGGTGCTGATAGCGCTGCGCCAGGATTGGCTGCTGCAGCAGGATGGGGCCGCGCGTGGGTGTTGGCTGAGGGCCGCACAGTATGGCCAATCACATATGGCTATAATCAGCCATGTCGTTTGTGATTGGCCATTTCCCTAAACTCAGTAAACTGCAGTGATGTCACCGCGCGTGGCGCACAAGTTCTGCCACACAACAACTAGTGAAGTAGTGATAGTGAAAGTATCATTAGCACAAAGGTAAGAAGAGTGGACCATGTGACTCGTGCGTCGTCGTGACTGTCTTGTGCCTACTACGGATGGACCGCCTGGTGCTTGCTGTAATCTGCGTCGGTGGGAAGACGTCATCTTTCGAGTACACTCCGAGAGAGGTTTCATACTAGTAAGTGAAGTTCACGTTTTTACAGTGACTGAAAGGAAAGGTAGCATTAAGCAAGCCTACACAAATTCCACCAAGCACCTGACCTGCAGTCTGTAACTTTAGTATCCCCACTGCTGGTACTACCAGAAATGTATACGAACATACTCTCTCTCCTCAGATATTCAAACTTGAAAAATAAATAATCCGTCCTCGAATATCTGAGCGTATTTCTTTGCCCCGTAATGCAGGCCGAGACGGCGAGACGGTAAGTTTTATTTTCTTTAATTAAACCCCTCCCGCTTCCCCCCCATGGTCCCACGATGACCCCATTTCCACCCTACCCGTCATGCTGGCCGTGACTGTTAATTTGTCACTTGTACATAGATTAAAAAATAAATCCAGCCTGCGTGCTTAGTCTGAAAACCAGGAAGACGTGTGATATTACAATGTGCCAGTTAAATGTTGTTTTCTCTTTTGGATGGAGTCGGTTTTGTTTATCTCGAGGTCGGATCTCGGTAGCACTAGAGTGGGCACACCTCTGTTGCTCTCTGTGTACGTTTGCAGCTTCCACTTGTATCAGACGCACACTTATCTCCCCAAATGATTCATGACTGCTGCTCGCCGGTAATTATAGAATTTTAGAACCGGCATTTCATTGCCCACAATGAGAAACCATCATGATGATTTATTTAGGTAAATAAGTGTGCGCGTTAGTAAATGAGATGTGCTTCTTTTTATTGTCTTTTATGAACCTAGTTTGAACAATGTATAAGTAATGGTCATCTTTTTTTATCTTAATGGAGTGGCTTGACTGCATACCATATTAATAACTACGGAACCTTTGTGCAATACATTCATTTCTCTTTCTTTGGTTGATTTACTCGATTTTCCCCAAAATATTATCACTTGAATTCGCCTGACAGTTAGATCATTTTTTCTTAAAATAAGATTATCGGAGGAGCTGGCTACAGTGCTGAAAGTGTATAATGCAGTTTAAAAAAAAACATATGCAGACACTGGTTTTCGCATTGAAGGCGAGGTTACGTGCCTGCAGGTTTAAAGGTGATAAAGTCGACTCTGTAGACTTTTATGCCATTTTGTTCTTTGCAATTCTTTTCTTATTTTAATATTTCAAGACTTCATGTTCACAATAGATTTTCTTGCTTGCTCAAATTTGCTTTAAAATACTCCATTTACCACTCCTTTTTTCAACATTTTCTCACAGGGAAGTTCTTCAACCCCACCCCAAACCCGCCTTAAGTCAGTCTGGCTCCCTCACAATGCAACACTCATCCCCCAACTTTTACGCCCCACCACTTTCAAATGTCACCAGCCGCCACTGAAAGCAACACAACTAATAAGTCAATAATAATCAACACTGTGTAAAATAAGTAATACACAAACTATGACTTTATCAAACAGAAAGTAAACTACTGGCATGCAGTTATCTGGAAGGAAAAGTCAACCAATATAAAGCATACAGAAACCTATATATTAAAACACAATACCACTCACTTGCCAAAGACTGGCTGGGAATCACCTGCACTTACTCTGTACAGACACATCAAGCACCAACGATATTGCACTACTAAGGGAAAACAAAAGAAAATTACACACAAGATAGCACAATACACATCTTGACCAAATCCAAGGAGAATTAGACACATAACAGCAGAAGCTAAATATGCTGCTATTATTGCACCATTTACAAAAAGCTAATTGTTGTAGGGAGAAAAATACTCTTTTGGAATAAACAATACAACAAGATTCTTCTTATCAAACACATTCAAGTACACAAATTGCAGATCCACTAATGCCAAAACTGCAAGCAGGATCCTCAGCAAAGAAATTAAGAGCTGTGCACTAGAATAAAAATAAAACATTACAATCACAAATGCAAATGATGAAAAGAAATAAAACAGTTAACATTATAAAACACTACAAGGTGTGCCCATCACCACTTTAATGCCAGCCACATACATCGACAGCCAGAAGTCAGTCAACACACATGATCAGCCAGAAGCAAGTCAACACACACCGCCTGCAAAATCACCAGTTCAAACACACCATCAGCCAAATGCCAGTCGACACACACTGCATCAGTCCACACACATCCCCAGGCAAGCAACAGTCTACACACACAATCAGACAAGCGCCAGTACACATACACTCCCAGCCAAGTGCCCGTCTACACACACCGCCAGTCAAGCGCCAATTCACACACATTGCCAGCCAAATGCCAGTACACACACAGAAAGTTAAACACCAATACATTCAGACCATCAGCCGAACTCCAGTTCACACGCACACACAGAAACCTGGTTGTCTGTCCCCCTTGGAGGCTGATGGGCTTAAAAATATGACTGATCTGCCCACAAGGGGGACAGAAATGGCCAAAATATATGCCCCAATAAAGGGGAGCGACCCTTGCACAAGGGACTGCTCCAACACGTGCACATGAAGTCATCCTTGGTGTCTAGTGGCTTTCTGCCCCATGGGCCTACAAATGTGGCTGATCTGCCACCAAAGGGGACAGACACGACTAAAATATATGGACCAAGAAAGGGGAGTGACCCTTGCCCAGGGGCCGCTCCCCAACATGCACATAAACGTATCCCTGGTGTCTAGTACCTCTCTGCCACCTTTGGGGGCACTATGGCCTAAAAATACCACCACTCTGCCACCAAGGAGGGCATAAATGGCCAAAATATATGCCCCAATAAAGGGTGGGAAGCTTTGCCCAAAGGGCCACTCCCTGGCATGCCAAAAAAGTATCCCTGGTGTCTAGTCACTTTCTGCTCCACTTGAGGGCAGATCGGCCTTAAAATAGGGACGATCTTCCCTCAAGGAGGGCAGAAACAGTCAAAATATATGCCTCAATAAAGGGGAGAAACCCTTGCTCAAGGGGCCGCTCCCCATAACAAAAGAAAATCCCTGGTGGCCTAGTGGGTGCAGTCCTGCTGCGCCATCGCGGACCCAACCACGATTGGGCAGCTGGGATGCACTGCAAAGAGACACTGAGAAAAAGGGAAAACTCTTTCATTGTTTGCAGTGCCCCTCTGCCCTCCCCGAACCGAAACGTACCTGTTTCTCCAACACGCTGGAAGTAAATGGCTTCCAGAGCATCCCAGTGTCTTTTGATGATGTCAGTGTGCGCCGTGGGACAATTGAGGGACTTACACTATACGCAAATGATGAAAGATAAGGTAGTTACAAATTCTCACCATTCACCCCAAGCCACCCCAGGACAATATTAGAAAAAAATGTGCCAGTTTTTTCCAAAGTGCAGTTGTCTCTGAATTCATATACCCTTGTTGTGACAACTGGCATGACTCTGTTGTTTAGCAGACCTGGTGTTTTTGGTGCTCAGTGGCGTACCATAGGACCCTGCAGCCCCTGCAGTGCGAGGGACCCCCGAGCTCTAGGAGACCCTATTACCAAAAGTGCTCGGTGAAGGGCCAGGAAGGGGGGCCCTCTCTGTGTACTTTGCAGGGGGCCCCTCAAGTTTCATTATGCCACCATTAGTGCTATATTCTGTCCTGTTAGCCATGTAGCAATCATTAACATTATCCATGTAGACACAAGGGACTTTTTGCGGTTAGAATGATGTTCCCAAAATTGCTTGTCAAGGGGCTTCTAGGCACCTCCTGTCTTTGGTAGGTTGCAGAACTGTGCATTGACATAGGCCTAGCCCACTGCTGCTGTAGAGGTGGCCTCACCTCTTCAGGGGTCTCCACTGTGACAGCACTTAAGCAGGTTCTCAAACACTTGTGATACAGAACTGCGCGGTCTCTCTCTGGCCAGCACTATTAGCTCTTGAACAGTGTTCTGTGATATTATTTTTATTTGTCATGCACTGATTTGTTTCACTGCTACCTTTTACAGTTACTATTCCCTGTCTTCTACTTCCTACATTCTCCTGTTCTTCTTCTGTCCCATCCTCAGTACATCTGCTGCTCCCTTTCTCATTACCGACCAGTCATACAATGCGCTATTGTTTGTCCAATGTGGTAATAGCGTTTTGTTGAAGGCCACTCCATAAACAAGTGTCCTCAGTCTCTTCATTTTAAATCTACCGTTCATCACCCGGTCCTGCTCATTTCCATTTCTTTTTACCACCTCTCGGTACTTTGAGATGACGTTAGAGTTATGCAGAGTATTAAAAGCAACATAATATAACATAAGTTAAAACCCCGTGCTTTCCTGATTCAAGTAGATAAAAAGCCTTGTCTAGAGTCTGACACTTAGCATACACTGTCAAAAAGTCCCATCTACCGAATAACAAGTGGCATAGGCTATTATGCTTATGTATTGTGGCAAACGGGACACCTTCCACTTTTGAAATGCAGGATTCTGTCCCCTAAACTCCAAATAAGGCCCACATTTTTCAAATTTCAGTTATGTCCTTTCCTTGTATGTCTTGTGATTGACATATGGATGGGATATTCCTCATTGTAGCTTTATTTTGCTATAAATTATAAAGAAAGATCATCAAAGAAATGGTCATCAGTTTGTTTTCATGGTCCATACATTCACTGGATTGGTAGCAGTCATTTAGTCAATGAAGACCTCGAAGTGTATAATGAAAAAAACAAGAAAGTGCTATATTCAGCTAATCAAGTTTTTGTTTCTCACTGTGTAATAGCTCAAGTGCAACAGATATGACCAAGCTTGGGATCCATGGTTCACTATGTCACAGGATTCAAACGCACCTCACATCAGACATGGTCTCTCACCCCATTCTCATCCTACACCAACACATCATTGGAATCCAAGGACATGCACTCTGATGGCTCTGCTGTTTCATGACTGGAAGGATCCAGTCAGTCAGCCTGGCACCGTACACCTCGGACGCCCGCACCTTATCCGTGGAGTTCTGATATGATCCTCCCTGAGCCCTACCCTCTTCAACAGGTACATGATCCCTCTAGCCAGCATAACCCACTCTCACAACATCAATGTCCTTTGCTATGCCGAAGATATGCAACTTATTCACTTTCATGTGCAACACATCAAGTACCCCAGTAAAGCTCAATCGCTGCATGACTGAAATCGCCCACTGGAAGAAGACCAGATGTCTGAAGCTGACAACGGGCAAGACTGAAATCGTGATTTTTTGAAAGGGCACTTAACAATGGGACTCCACATGGTGCCCAACAGAGCTAGAACTGACACCTATCACCCAATCCAAGAACCTCAGGATCGGCATCAACAACATACTGAACATGACTGACCAAGTCAACACCATCAACATCCTATGCGTCCATACCCTGAAGATACTGAGGAAGATTTCCAAATGGCTCCCAATCAACAATCTGAAAATCGTCACTCATGCCCTCGTCACAAGCAAATTTGACTAGGGAGCACCCTCTGTGCCAGGATTTAAAAAACTCACTAGAAGGCTGCAGACCATTCAGAACTCACAAGCTAGAATCACTCTCAACCTCTCATGTTGCACTCACATCACATAACACCTAAAAGAGCTCCACTGGCTCCCCACGCACAAGAAAACACATTTAAAACTCCCCATCCACACTTTTAAGCACTTCATTACAATGGCCCAGCATTCTTCATCAATCTCATCTGCATTCACAAACCTTCCATACACCTCTGCTCATCTGGACTCTTACTTGCACATACCCCACGCATAAGGAAAACATATCCTTCTACACCGCTTCTAAAGCATGGGGCGACCTCCTGGTACACACCGCAGCCTCCTACTCACTTCGAAATCTCCACAAGAAGCTGGAGACCTGACTTTTCAAGTAGACCCGCTATGCTTTGGCTTTAGTCTCACACCTGCTCAGAGCCATGATACCCTCCCAGGTGCAGTACCCTGGCTTGAGAGGCTTTAAGGGAGTCCGGACGGGGAAGCTCAAGTTTCGTTACACCACTGCCCATGAGGTGACCTCATTCTCACTGGGCCCCAGGATTCCACCTGCACTTCACTGATAAAGCCTAACCGGCTAAAAGCAGTCTCGGGTTGCTTGTATTCCCATTCAGAGGTGTCATGTTGTTATACTGTAACTAGACTGTCACTATTGAGCCTTGGCCAACGCTGATTTGCATTTAGTTGCTTTCTGTCTGGGGCGTCACAATGAACAAGTAAAAAATGGTCTTGTGTGTGGCCCAGAGTAATTACCACTGACTCAGATTAATTCAAATATCCCACCCATCACGTTTTTGTTTCTTTTAAAACCGATAGCGTCACTAGATGACAAATGCGAGAGAAACGTGACGTGTTGATAAATGCTGAGGAAATTCGCGCGAGCTTTCACTTGCTGCACTTTTCTTCTGTTTAGACATGAGCATCCTTGCATGCACGTGCTTCACCCCCTTTGCTGAAAACGGCCCATTCAGAGCTAAGGAATGGGTGAACAAGGCGTTAACCGTCTCCTTTGTTTGCATTTGTCGTAATTGGCAACAGAGAAACTATTGGAACAAAGCTGGGCTTTTGAAGAACAGAAAGACATTGCTTTGCAGCATTACTCAGCAACAAATGACATGCGGTGGCCCCCGGCTTGGGAGAGTCGAACTGGTGCGGTAACAGTGCACCACAGAGCCAGCTGGGTGACCTGAGCAGCCAGCAGCAACAGCAGAGGGCTAGGGATTGGCGCCCGGAGGGCAGGCGGTGTTGACCTCACAGGGGATGTTTTGTGTATGGCTTCCTGGCAGGAGAGAGGAAATTGGAGAGTGACTGAAAAACGAGCTGGGAATGGGAATAGAGAGAGACAGGTGTCTATGCTACAAGGCCCCATTCATTTAAGATTTTTAACATGGGAGCACATTGTAGAAAACCATGCCAGTTTTACCCACTATGAAAGAGCAGAGAATTAGGAGTGGTAGGTATGTTTTTAACAGGTTTTGTTTGTAGGAGGTACTTTATGGAATGAGACGACCTCTAAAGTTCTTTTCTGTCAGAACAGAACTTGTGCAGGCTAGACAGACTCTGACCAATGCTTGTAATGTAATCCTTCTTAGAAACTGTACAGATCGAAAAACAGTGCAGAAACTTAATCCTACCGTTCTTGAAAATGTTTTCCTATGAAGCTAAATAAATGGAGAGTTTTTGATGTGTCTTCTGTGAAACAGCGTTTTCTGGGCCCACTTGCTAACCATTGGCGCTCCAAGGGATTTTTTAAATTCGTCTGAGAGGTGATGGGAGTTAGCAATTTCGTTCAATCAAACTTTCAATTAACAGCACAACCCATTTGGCTACACAATGAGGGCCCCAAATTGGTAGCCAATTTCAAAAGTTTTATTACAAATTGATAATCAAGCTCATATAAATAACTCGCAAAACCATGCTGTAAAGACACAGAATGATTACTGGGATCCCCAGTCACCTGAAGAAATTGCGGCGAACCAGCATTAAATAAACAAGCAATTCGGTGATGACAATACAGAATAATAGCATCAGAATCTGGTGTGCAGACAATAATCTAAGACTCTTTGGGGAACATCGTTTACAACAAAACTTTTACCACGCACTACATTACAACACAGGAATTACAACGAAAGTCGTTACAACGACTTTCGCTGGAGGGCGCTGTTGGATAGAGAATAGTTTAATTTTCTATCCAACACCTTCCCTACTATCCACGGGGACTGGAATTGGAATAGAAAATTAAACTATTCCACTATCCAGCGATCCCCAACGCAAGTCGTTGTAACGACTTGCAATGTAATACCTGCGTTGTAAAGGCATGCGTGGTAAAAGCATTTGTTGAAACGTCATACAACCGACTCTCTTGCCTATAGTTTAGTAATCTAGAATTCCTAAGTCCAGAGGATGGTTAGGCAACAAAAGATTCACTGTTAGGGAATTTCCTTGAAGGAAGTCAGGACAAGACAAAAATAAATTAAGTATAGGAGCATCAGCATCACAGAAGCTCAGTCAAGAGTCTTCTATGGGTCAGGAATAAGGGTTAACCTAAGCCACACTTAAGCAAGAGTCAAAAAGAAGTCTAAACCTCTCAAAGTCCATTCGTGTAATAGGGAATCAGGGAAGGTGACTGCAAGGAATCCATTAGAGAGATCTGCATGCAGTGTGTGGAAAGGGTGTTAGGCAAAGCAGACCAGCAAGTCAGGAGGGCTCTCAAAGGGGCGGGTCTAAAGGGAATCCCTGAAAAAGTTCAGGGTGAACATTATATTATAAAGTGTAAAGGAAGGACAGGGTTAGCAGGAGGGGGGGCGTGGCTATTATTTATAAAAACTCTCTTTCATGCGTACTTTTACCTATGGCAGAGATTGAGGGGGCAGAGAGCCTTGGTTTTTGCCTGACGATGTCTGCTCAGCAATCAATGGCTGGTGCAGTAATTTACCGACCACCGGGACCAGCTGGTCAATTCCTGGAGTCCCTTGGACCCGCCCTGTCCCCTATTGCAGCTAAATACAACCATTGCGTGGTTCTGGGTCATTTTAACATACACATGGATCAAGTGGCAGACCATGAGTCCGTGAAGTTATGGGAATCTCTCAGCTTTTTAAACCTTACTCCATATGACTTGTTACCTACTCACGAAAAAGGTCATATACTGGACCAGATTTTTTTGTCAATTAAGAATGAAATAGACCCACTACTCCCCATCATCTGGTCCTATCACTTCCTGCTCACCTTTCGTATAGGTAAAGAATCAGGGAGTCCATCTTTCCAATGTAAACCGAGGGCCAGTAGTTTGAGATTCTACGGTGAGTTTACGCCGGAGGCGGTAGCTACTATATTGAGGCAACATCCCATTCCTTTAAGTGGCCAATTGGAGGAGGATTTTGGCGTACTTGAAGGCTGGCTTTTGAAGTGGGCTGGGCAATTGGTACCTCAGAGAACGCTGGTTGCAACAACAGGCCGTGCCTCGGCTCCTTGGTTCATGTAAGAATTTCTGAAAAGCAAGAGTGCCTTCAAATGTCTGGAAAGATTATGGAGAAAGAATTTTGATCCCATAAAGAAAACCACTTATAAACTAGTCTTGAAGACCCATTGCGCCAAACTGTGAGAGGGGAAAAAAAGCTTTCTAGCGTCTAAAATATAACAAGCTGGGACAGAAGCCTGGAACTGTTCAAAATTGTTAAGGCTTCCTCCTCCCGAAATTAATTAAGCCCCCTTTTACTCCTACAGAGGAATGGACTAACCGTATGGAAGACTATTTTTATAATAAAATAAAAAAATATTCACGATGCCTTCCAAACTGGATGCCAAGCTAGCGACAATAGTCTAGCTATTCTAGTCTCTACCTACTCCAATGTAGGTGAGACTCTTTAGGAGTTCACCCCTATTTCAGTGACTACGTCGCTTAAAATAATGCAAGCACTGAAATACGGTTCCCCTATGGATCCTTGTCCGGCCAGAGTGCTAGTCTCTATTGCAGATGTGATAAACCCTGCTGTAAATCTTGTCCTGAATTTGTCTCTATCTGAGGGCTTGGTGCCTGAGTGTTGGAAACATGGACGAATCTTGCCACTTCTTAAAAAACCTTTGGCAGACCCCTTGACAGTCAGCAGTTACAGACCCATAACACTGCTGCCACACTTCTCCAAGGCCTTGGAGAAGTATGTGAACATGGTGTTTACTGATTTTATTGAGACCACCAATGCTCTACTCCCGAGTCAATCGGGATTTAGATCTAATTATAGTACAGAGACGGCATTATTGGAAGTCTCTGACACTCCTAAAGCCACTTTGGATAGCTGAGGGAAAGCGGTATTGATACTGCTGGACCTTTCGGCAGCTTTTGATACCGTGCCCCACGATCCACTCTTGCACAGGCTTCAGGACTGTGGTATCGGGGGCACGGTTCTCAAGTGGTTTGTCTCCTTTCTCGAAAGTTGCCAGCAAACCATATCGTCCCCCCCTTTCACCGACCCCATCCTCCCCCGATGAGGGTCGGAGTGCCTCAGGGTACGGTCCTGAGCCCAACCTTGTTCAATCTATATATGGCTCCGCTGGCACTCCTGGCTGAGCATCACAGGTCTAAAGTTATATCTTATGCTGATGATACACAGCTGCTGTTTACCTATGAGAAAAATGTGACATTGAGAGGAGACGATATCAACAACTGCCTGTCCAAGGTGTTTTCCTGGTTTAGGCTAAACCAGCTGTTATGTAACTCCGACAAGTCCGGAATTCTTTGCTTCGGTCACAGTCCTGATGTGGACTGGCACAACTGGTGGCCGCAGGACATGTCCTCCCCCGCCTGTTCAGTTACTACTGCAAAAAACCTTGGGGTAAAAATGGATGAGGACATGTCCATGAAGGCACAAGTGCAATCTGTGGCCGCTACCTAATTCGGACTATTGAAAATGATGAGGAACTTTCTCCCTCTGCTCTCAGTCCCTCATAGGAATAATGTGGTCCAAGCTCTGATAAGATCTAGTCTGGACTACGCTAATGCTCTGTATCGCCGCCTCCCCGACTACCAACTAGGCCGCTTGCAGGTGGTACAGAATGCGGCTGCAAGGGCCGTCTTGCTGGTTGATCTTAGAACGCATAGGACACTCTTCCTGATGTCTCTGCACTGTCTTCCGGTGCGGTAAAGGGTGATTTTTAAGGCTTTGGTATAAGTCTATAAAGCCCTTCATAATGTTGGAGCACCCTTACATTAGGAGTAGAATTCAGTCATACGCCCCTGTTAGAACCCTGCGATCCTCAACCTAGAAGCTGTCGGTCGTGCCAAAACTAGCACTCTCTCAGCTGGATGGGCGCTCGTTCCAAGTGACCGCCACTAGGTGTGTAATAACCTGCTGTCCCTCCTGAGACAGTAACAAGTTCTCCTCAGTTTCAGAAGAAAATTAAAGACCTGGCTGTTTCAATGATAGCGGAATTCCTAAAGCCCAAACTGTTCTGTTAATAGGGTCAAGCCAGCGCCAGGACACTCGTATGAGTAGCCATGCGCTTACAAATACCCATATAACATAATATAACATAGCAAAGCCCACTTAGGCAATACCCCTTTGATCACACCCTTAGGGTCCTTTGCTCTTGCTGAATCCCAGAGTTGCTGACTGCAGCATAGCTAGATTGCCCCACACTGGACATTGGAGTGACATCTCTTTCTTAGGCACACGTAGTATGTAACATTTGTTGAACGAGTCCATTCAGTTAGCGCTCTGGCTCGCCATGTACCTTTGTCAAGGTATTTTTATCGGGATCTTTTTCCCTATCTCTAGTACCTTAATGTATCTGTTCTAAACTAACAATGCATGTGAATGTGGTGTTAGCAGAAAATGGGAAACCATATTTCATGAAAGGCAGCATGGTGAAATACAGGCCTAAATAATCAAAAAGAATGATTCTCGTGGGTCGCTTTCCAGAGTCTCTTTGAAATTTTCTAATGAGGACCCTCAGCTCCACTGTCACTGCAGCAGTATATCTTGCTTCTGCGCTTATTTAAGTGGGATGAAACATCATAGGGTCTTGGTACCTGAGCTTCCTGTTCTCCAGGTGTTCATCATCCTCCACCAGGAGGGAGACTGTCTGGTGTGCAACAGTCGTGAGTGGAAAGAGTGTTGGAATGATAATAAATTCTCTCTTGTTTAGTTTGTTTTTATTTCACAGGGGAGGGATACAGTTAAAAAAGTGAGCAATTCATTTTTTAAGAGCAGGCACTCAAAAATATTCTCAAAGGGGAAGTAGTCCCTTACAGACCCCTTCCCATTTGAGAATGGGCTACCACCAACTTCCAATTGGCGGTAAATTGCAGATGTTTTGTGACCATATTTTAGTCGCAAAATATTTGTACATGCCATTCCAATTTGGTACTAGGAAGGGATGCTCTCAACACACTTCTTCCAAATACTAAATCGAAAAACCCAAATTGCGATTTGGTAACAAGTCACCGACTCGCAATTAAGGCTTTGTACATTGCTAAAAGAATTTTGTGGATTGGGCCATTAACGACAATAAAAGTCAGATAAATGTGCATTGTGCAGCTAATTATTCTGGAAAAGCGGGGGCAATGATACGTGTAGTAGAACATAGTAATTTCATGTCCCTCCCAGATGTTTTAAATGAGCGGAAAAAAAGGGTCCAACGTGATCGCAAGCAGTCGGTCAGGGGCTGGGACTCAACTGTTGAGGGATGGATCCGACTGAGGTCAGTGTAGTATGTGCAGTTAGTATGCATCTGCAGCTGGAAATTGCAAGTAAGGAACCAACAGTTATGGCACCTAGGGCAAGGTAAAGAGGGACACTGCCTTATGTTTTGAAGAGAGAATAGACGGATATTGGCATACCAGTAATCTTTATGGTATCAATTAGCCCTTGGCATGCAGCCTGCTGGCTCACCAGATCAGCGAGTCTCTGGCCTTTGCTCCCCTGACCTTCAACTACCTGCCAAATTAAGAGATTCCCGCAAGACCATCTGTCTGGGCTCTATCCAGAGAGGTGTAGTGGGAAAAACAAAGACAGACTGGAATTCTGCCATAAGTAAATACCAGGGGACCAGCTGAGATTAATTCCTGCCCTCAATAACTAGCAGGGGCCAAAATTAGTTGCAACATACCAAACATCACATCAGTTTATAGGTTGAGTCTACCAAACAGTGCAGTTGCGAGAATGCATGAAGGGGCTTAGAGCCCATCCATTGCATACAATTTGTTGGCTTAACTGTCATTCTCATTTACCTACTTCTTATTTGAATCCCAGCTTAATAATCTCACGTTTGTCCCTATTATGGAGTATAGACTCCTTACCACCTCTTTTGATTGGGTGGCTTCTATGCTTCCACTGTTTGCTTTTGAAGCACTACTTTTTTCTTTTGGATTAAACACTCCATTACATTGTATATGTTTCCCAGTTGTCTTCCTTGTATAAATCTCTTCCCCTGCACTCCGTGTTGCTCTGTATTGCCCATGTGCTTCTACCCCTCGCACTCCACATTGCAGTCTTGCCATTTCCACCCACTGTGTTGCCTCCCCTCAACCACATGCAGGTGCGGCTGGTACAGGTAAGAGTGGTGGGGTGGGGCAGGCAGGGGGAACTCAACAAACGAAGGGACAGATAAAATAAAATGAATAAATAAATAGAACCACTTACCTGCGCTCACCGCATTGACAAGTCGGCGATGCGGCGAGTGCAAGGTAAGTGGTTTTATTTTTTTTAAATTTAATTTCCCTATCCCATCATATGTCGACTTGCTCCGCCCCACTGCTCTCACCTGTACTGATTGCACCTGCCAACATGGTTCTTCTCTCTTGCCCGTTGATTCTCCTAACCACCCTCAGTTTTTCTTCTGTCTCTTAGAGTCTTCTTCACTGCTGCCAGGACCGAGTCCAATTTGACAGAGATTGCTGAGTGCGATGCTTCTCTGTTTCCTTCCCCTCCTGCATGCATTGTCTCTGGAGTGTCAGAACGTGTATTGGCTTGTTGCGCATTGGTGTGCAACTAGCCCATGGCTAGTTTTTGTACTGAGATAATACAATAGGGACAGACAGCACTCGCTCTGGATCTGGGTCAAGCGTGGGATCAGTTGCACCAGAACCATGAGGAACAGAGGCAGCGATCAAGTGATGATTGTGGTCAAGGTTTGAGCGGTGAGGTAGAGTCTCACCCGGGTGTGGCATGTACACTGTGTGTCTCGACACCCAGAACCAAGGAGACAGGGCAGAAAGGGTTGTAAGACATTTCCAGCGTGCCACCAGTTCCCAATATTTGATCAGTCCCGCCTGTTGTAAAGTTGAGGTTCGGACCGCCTCCCGTTTACCCATGTGACCTAGTTGGTGCTTGGCGTGAACAAACAGAAGCTGCAAGGTGTGGGACACCTTGGGCACTGAACAATGACTCTGTTTCAGGTTTGTCTCTCTCTACGGTAGAGTTATGTCCGGGCTACAACCTCTGGATCTGGTATGACTTGAAGAGGCCTCGTTGCGCTACCTCCATACAGCATATTTTCCTGCTTGATCGCCGTCCATTCCTGTGGTGCTCTGACTATCCTCCTGACTACCCCCCTGCCCCAGGCCTGATCCGGCCCCTGTGACCTAGAGGGTCAACACAGTGCTGCTTCAGGTTGCGTGGTGAGTTGCAAGGCCTGTTCTGTGTCC